>NC_034410.1:103102829-103288204 GCF_002078875.1 Numida meleagris
CGAAAAATGGTAACGGGACCACTTTTTCCCTCAGTATTATACCAAAAATTGGATCCGGGACTGCATTTTCCCTTATTTTATATCCCAAAAAATGAACGAAGGACCCAATTTCCCTTCATTTATACCCCTAAAATGGAGCAGGGATCCCAATTTCCCCTCATTTGTACCCAAAAATGGAGCAGGGACCACAAATCTCCCTCATTTACACCCGAAAATGAACCATTGGCTCCAGCTTTCCCTCAGTGTTATCCCCAAAATGGACGAGGGAATCCCATTTCCCTTCATTTATACCCCAAAAATGGAACGAGTGCCCCAATTTTCCCTCAGTTTTACCCCAAAAATGGTAATTGAGCCCCTTTCTCCTCACATACACCCCAAAAATGAACCAGGAAACCCCTTTTTCCCTCACTTATACCCCAAAAGTGGACTGGGTACCCCATTTCCTCTGATTTGTACTCCAAACACAGACCGCAGACCCATTTCTCCGCAGTTTTACCCCAAAATGGGACGCGGACTCCATTTCCCATCGCCGCCCACAAAATGGCGCCGCCCACAAAATGGCGCCGCCCACAAAATGGCGCCGCCCACAAAATGGCGCCGCCCACAAAATGGCGCCGCCCACAAAATGGCGCCGCCACTTCCGCCTCGCCCATCTTCCCCCCAGTGCGCACGCGCGCGGCGCAGGGCTCCTCCCCACTGCTGCGCAATGGTTCGCCCCGCGCATGCGCACTGCGCGCACTCGCCCGACCGGGACATACCATTGTGAGGGGGCGCGGGGGGGGGCGCGGCTCCCGAGCGGGCGGCTGCCGAGCGGCGGGCCCCTACCTGCTGCTGCGGGCGGGCGGAGGGCACTTGAGACGCTGCCGCGGGAGCCGCGGGTCATTTGCGATCATGTGAATATGCAGATTGGTGCGGGGGGTTCGCGGCTGCTGGCGAAAAGAGGGAGCCGGGGCCGAAAGGAGCCCGCCGTGATCCCGCGGTGGGGGCTGAGCGGCATGGGGAAAGGCTCAAAGAGCGCTCCGCTTCTTCCAGCTGCACGCTGGGCTCACTGAAATAAAGTGTAAGACACTCTGCGGGCAGAGAGCTTCATCCATCTCTCGTACCTACTGGTACCTCACCAGGTAGCCTTACCAGCAACGCTGTATGTTACATAACAAAGCGTTCCATTTGCTCCCCGCTACAACATTCGGGAAAGTTTTGCCTACTGTGGGAAACCAGTGGAGGCCACTGAAAAGAACGGCTGAAACTACACCATGATGCTGCCCAGTTGAGTTCTACAGATTGATTATTTTTCCTATAGAATCATTTGAGTTGGAAGGGACAATTAAAGGTCACCTGGTCCAACTCCCCTGCAATGAACAGGGACACCTACAGCTACATCAGGTTGCTCAGAGCCCCATCCAGCCTGACCTTGAGTGTCTCCAAGGATGGGGCATCCACCACCTCTCTGGGCAACCTGTTCCAGTGCCTCACCACTCTTGTTGTAAAAAGTTCTTCCTTATATCCAATCTAAATCTCCCCTCTTCTAGTCTGAAACCATTTCCCCTTGTCCTATCACAACAGACCCTGCTAAAGATTCTGTCCCCTTCTTTCTTATAGCCCCACTTTAGATACTGAAAGGCTGTTATCAGGTCTCCCCAGAGCCTTCTCTTCTCCAGGCTGAATAGCCCCGGCTCCCTCAGCGTGTCCTTGTAGGAGAGGTGTTCCATCCCTTGGATCATTTTTGTGGCCCTCCTCCAACAGGTGTATGTATGTCCTGCACTGAGGACTCCACATCTGGATGCAGTACTCTAGGTGAGGTCTCACCAGCGCAGAGTAGAGGGGCAGGATCACCTCCCTCACCCTGCTGACGACGCTTCTTTCGATGCAGCCCAGGATATGGTTAGCTATCTGGGCCGTGAGGGCACACTGCTGGCCCATGTCCAGCTTGCCATCCATCAGTACCCCCAAGCCCTTTTTGGCAGGGCTATCCTTACATCCCCCAGCCTGTAATGATAGTGGGGGTTGCCAGGACTCAGGTGCAAGACCTTGCACTTCTCATCTTGAGAGAAATCCACTGAATCTACAGCACAAAAATCTGATGAAAATACAGCCCTTTAGGCAGTAAGACTGAAGAAAAGTCACCAAAGTTTCCAGGCAGGATTATTTTGTTAGAGAGTGTGTAGAAACTCACGAACATGGAATAAAATGTCTAGAAAATTCTTTTTTTTTTTTTTCTTCCCCCAGGTGGTTTTGACCTTTGAATGCAGTGAAACAATCAGTGCATAACTTATATGTTATATGGAAAATGTTATATGGAAAATGTTTTAAAGGATATGTTGTTCAGATGTTAAACCAGGCTAAAAATGGTGTGCACAGAGAACGTACCAGGCACCCATATGGCAACAGAAACAGTCAAAATGTATTGTGGCAATCAGGCATTCTGGGCTGTGCATGCTGTGCTGGGTGATCCTTTTAAGCATTAGAAAAGAGTACAAGAGATGGAGAACGACTTTGGACACGGAAACCATGGAAAATCATGGAAACTCGCCCGTAGCTTCTGCTAGGATCTTGTAGGTAATATTTTATACCAGAGAAGAGCAAATATAATATATAACACTATCAATTCAGGATGCTGTAAACAAATTTGCGCACAAGGCAATAAAGAAGCGTGTTAATTGCTTACTAATCAGAGTTTATGGTACGTACAAGGTGATCATAAAATACAGATGTTCCTCACATGTTTGCCTGCTCTTCCCTTCTTTAAAGCATAGTCATATTGATACCAAAAGATATCCCAACTTTATGACAGAAGAAGAACAGCTGGCTGGATGCTCAGCATTCTTGTTTTCAATCTTTGCTTCATTTGCTTATGTCTTGATCTCAGTCAAGAAGAAAGGGAGTCACCAGCACACGTCCCCACTCCTTCACTGGCTGCTTTTGGTCTCTCAGTCTTTGCCCTTCACAACTCATTACTGTGATTCCAGAAACTCCAACTCCTAACACTGGCCTACAAGCACATAAGCCCATCGTACACTTCGTATAATCACACTCTACGTTTTGACACAAGGGCTGTGGGAGGAGCTCCCCACAGTGACAAGACATCAGTTGGGAAGTTCCTCTGCATGTTCTCTTTTCCACCCCTATTGTCTTTTCCCCCTCTCCCAGGCATTTCTGTACAAGAAGCCACCCTTAGTGCTCTGTTTCACACACCTGTGGGTTCCCTTGCTTGAATGGGCTACGTCTTTTCCCACCTGCATTTGATAAAGCAGCCTGATCTGATGGGTGACAGCTCTGCAGAGGATTGCAACTGGGTGGGCTTTGAGGTCTCTTCCAACCCAAGCCATTCTGTGATTCTGTGATTATTTCAGCCTTTTGCACCACAGCTGCTTCTGCCCAATACATCATTTTCTCTGTTGCTCCAAAGGCTACAAAAGGTACACAAAGAGATCTCCATTTTCACTCCAGTTTTGGAGCTGGCTGTCTCAAATTGGGGCGGAGGCTGCTTTCACAGCTTTGCCCTGGCAACACACGTGTTCGCTGGCACCTTGCAGACCCGGCTCCCATTTGGTTAGTCACAAACAACACTCTCTTAGTAAAACAAATAATTGCTTTTCCTTTCCTTGCAGATAGCACGTATCTGCTCTTTGTGGTCTGCAGAGCAGATCAGTGCCACATGGTGAAGCGGGAACATGAACACCTTCTGTCACTGTTGCCTCACTCATTGCAACAGGGCTTCTGGGAGATCAGGCAAAGGTTGTGGCCACAGAAACAGACAAAGGCAATGCTTCGGGCACAAACCTGGAGCAAATCATATTGTGCCAGCCCTGATTAAACAGACAGACTGTTCCATTGAGAGCACAGGAGCCAATAAAGCCATCCTTTGAGGTGGCACTGAAGCACAGAGGAAAACAAACCCAGTCTGTCTGGGGGTAAATTGGTCATTCTTGGGATTTGGAAGCACATAGATTCTTCCTTATAAAACCTGGCTTAACTCATTTCGGACCTCAGCTCAAGGATGAAATATTCCTCCTGCAGCTGTGCTTAACACAATTAAGGAAATAACTTATAAAAGAACATATATGAAAAATTTAAAAGTGATGTTAATGCTCAATCACTGTCTGACAAAGTGAATATGCAGCACAGTCTCACCATGCCTCTGCTTCTCCTTCACTGAATGGTGCAGCCAACTTCCAACAGTTGTTTTTAGGGCATCATGAATTAAAGATCTCCCTAGCATAGTAGGCCATGGTGAGAAGATGCTGCGACACGTAAGGCACATACACCCTCTGCACAAGGAATTCCCAGACAGATGAAGCATGCTGGGTCTGGGGTTTTGGTTTGATCTGTTATGGAGGAGAGGGCACTCTGCCAAAGTTGGAGAGGAATGTACTAACAGCTAATTCCTGCTAACATAATACAAAGGAGAGAGGCAGAAAATCTCCCAGGACTGGATTCTGTCACCTGGCTGAACTGCAGTGGGAAGAGTCCCACCACTCTACAGTGAGTTGCATGGAGAACCATCAGGGCAATGCTGTCAGATCAGCCTTGTGGTCTCGTCAACTAGGGCTGAGGCAGAGAAAAGAAACACCAAAACAAAAACCAGATGACATAATTTAGAAGCATTGTTTGTTTTCTTAGTGGCTATACTCTTTTTCCACTTGTACTCAGAGGACCAGGGCTGCTGTCTCCATGCTGCTGCTGCTAAGCTCCTCAGCTTGCCCTCTACTTTGTCAGCACCTCTTCAGGCTTACAGTTTCCAAAATGGATGAAGTTTACTGACCATGCTCTCTCTTCCCTCACCTTCTCTCTCTAAGTGTTCCTGTCCTTTCCAGTGGGTTGTGCAACCCAAGCCTCCTTTGGCTACAGCTAGTGGGAGACCAGAGATACCCAACCTACTCAGGTTCATACCAGCCCTGCAATCACAGTGGGCAGCAGGTAACCACAGCAAAAGGTAACCACAGCCAGTCTTAGGAGAGGTTCCAGAAGGATTTTCATAAGCACCCAAAGTGATGGAGGGATTTGGCTTCTGTTTTCATGGTGGCACGGACTCCTGGGAGACTGAATTCCTTTGACCTTCCTTGGCTGCTGTCAACAAGAGACCTTGAAAGCAGGCTGCAAGCCTTTCAGAAATGACTGGCGCTTGCAGAAACGCTCTGACTTTCTGTACTGTCTGGCTGAGCGTTTCGTTCTGTTGCCACTAATGAGCCACACACCCCTCAACAGAGTATGGTTTATAAGTTTGGGCTAATCTTTGTCTACTGAAAGGATCTTACATAAAACACCATTTACTGAAATGTGATCTTTGCACATTTCTGAAGTTTCAGTTTTCCTTTGGTGTAATCTTGTTACTTAGGTCATTCATTTTGTCACGCCTTGGTATCAGCCTGGTCCAGATTTGCCTGTGGGGCTGTGTTCTCCTGACATTTAGAGCAAGAATTCCCTGGGAAATCAGTCAAGAGATTTGACATTGCTTCTGGCCATGCTCCAGAGGGTTTAGTTTTACTCTCCCTCTCTATTTATTGTGGAATCTGTCTGTCCACAAGCTGCACATTGAGTCCTATGCTGGAGAAGGAGAACTGAAAGGGACAAAATGGCCATTCACTCGAGGGATTCATTCAGGCTGCTCATAAACGTTTTACAAGAATCTGTGCACTTGGATGACTGCTGAGCTTCCTTAATCCTGCTCCATTGCCTTCCTCACAAGACAGTTTGGATTGACTGCTTTTTCTTTGCTCCTTCCCCCCAGCTCAATAGACAGCAATTATGGCTGGAAAAGCAAAACTGTGATCCAGGTAGCATGGGAACAACCTGGAGGCTTCTTGTCTTTAGAAATAGTTTAATTTCAACATGGCATGGGCAGGCCCCTTGCTGGGTGGGAATGTGTGAAAACAAAAACCTTTTTTCTCCTCTCCTACCACAAACTGTTGCAAAAACAGATTGCGGCAGATGCAGAGCCAGGGACTGACTGAAGGGGAGGATCAGGAAGGAGCCCCAGGCACCGTATGAAGTCAGCAGAGTGGGGGAAGCATCCCAGCAAGGGGAACTAAAGTGTGGGAGAAGGATTTATCTAACTTTGGTAGAAAGACACCGACATTTGATTGAGTTCTCACAGATTTTATCAGCACAGAAAAAGCAGTATGCCACGATGTATATCCCACTGCTATATGTTCTTTAACAGGCAGCTGGGCTTTTCTAACTGATTTGAGCTGCTCTCCTTCCCAGGCTTACTGTTACATAGCAGCTCCTCACCTCCAAATGCTCATCTTCTTCCCTCAGCACCACTACAGGCTCTTGGTCCCCTTCAGAAATGGAGCGCACATGACTGTTCTGCCTCTCGTTCTCTGTGCACCTGTTAACTTCAGTAATTTTTGATCCTATCATTAGCTGACCCATGACAGTGGTGATGTGCTTTGTGCATTCAGCTGTTTTTCTACCTAGAGTTCAGAATGAAGAATCCTACTTTAAAAAAAAGAAGTTACAAGTAACCAGAAGATCAATATCAAAAAAATTTTATGACACCTAATTCCAATGTTTGAGCTGCAAGAAGTGCTCTCAAGCATGAACTTGGTTTCCAGGAGAGAAGTTTGCTTGCCAACAGCAGAGGATGGCTTATCTGAAGGCACATTTTGTGCTGGTTCTTATATTAGTTCCACCTCTACCCAATGTTGCTGCAATTGAAAGGCTGTATTCACAATGCTCAAAGAATCGTGGAGTACTAAACCAGATTACAACATAAAGTTTTCCAGTTAACTTATAGACTTTTCACGTCATTACACATTTCACTATTTCAATAACTTACATTTGGTTAAATATGTTTTACAAAAAGCATCTTTGCTTAATTTGAGAACTCAGAGGACAGAAAATCCACCCATTCCCTTGGTAGTTCATTCCCCAGACTCATCATTTTCATCACCAAAAATGGTCATTCTCTATGAAATGAGTCTGTATGAAGCTTGTTATGCTGTTCTCCCCCAGATTAAAAAGCTTCTTGTACTTCTACTTTGTTCCCATGAGAATACTTACGTAACACGAGTAACTCATCTCTTCATCATCCTTTTGATAAGCTAAATAGGCCGAGCTTTCAAAGTCTCTCACCCTAAAGAAATTATTTTCAGCTCTTGTTTTTGCCTGCACCACTTTTCCAACAGGCTTTTAAAAGTACTTTTAAAATATTGAGCTCCCAGCAGGCATACCCTGAAGTGTGCCTTGCAGCACACCTAGGAATTTTTCTAGCCAGTCTCACCACAGTGCCATAAGGAAGCATTCTTCCTTACCCCTCCTCAAGGCCCCTCAGTCCTTCTCAGGACATAGCCCCCACTGTGCAGATAAGGCTTGTTTCACTCTGAGACATGAAATTTTGCATATCATATTCTGGTATTAGAAGACATCTTGTCTGACAGGGACCACATCAGAGAACAATCTGCTCTGCTTGGCCATCCTTTTCTCAGCCTACTAATTAAGTCATGTTCATACTATATTGGCAATTACTCTATATTTACCTTCAGATTTACTTCCTGAGGAACCCCCAGAAGCACACGAGGCCCTACAGCAACCCTTCAGATCCCCGCCAACAGCTACCATTACCGGTCCATTAAGTATTTTCAGAGATCTGTTACCCACATGTGCACCCATTTAATTCTCCACAGCTAATGTTCTGCAGTAACGCTTTAAACAAATGTCGCTTAGTATTGTGGTAAAGCCTCTAGAAACACACAAACACACTGTTCAGTGCAGCTACCACTGTCAACCACTGTGTAATTTTAAAACTGAAGTCTGCCCTGTGTTGGCTTTTTTGGGAGGCAAGGCTGAGTCTCAGTGGCCTTCAATAGTTGACATGTACCCCAGTGCTAGGAGTTTGTTCTTTGTCCAAGCTATCTGCCATATGTAATGTAATGATAGTATATAAAATATACATATAGCTTCATACTCATAGGATCTATACATCCACTGGAATTACATGCCATGAATAGGTTTATGCAGCATATCCTGAAAAAGACAATTTTGCTTCAGATCATTCAGCCTGTCTTTGTAAATGGCAATAGTAACTGTTTTCTTAATACTAGGTACAATATATATATTTTTTCCTTCCCTCTCAACTCTAATACCTTCTAAAAGCTACCCTTTGAGCCAAGTGAAACTGTTGATCTTTCCTCCATGCAAAGGTTCTTCATTCACTGAACTAAGTTAGAAGCAGGGTCTAACTATGAATACTTACAAGTTCAAGCTCTTTTGTCCATAAGCTTCTGAAGAAAATCTGACGGCATGTTTTTCTTGAACTCCTTTGTAGAACATTAGTTTCATTTCTGACAGTTTTCCACGTTTATAGCTTGAAAAAAAAGGAGGTGAATCCTAATAACTTGTGATACAGATGCTGCATTTTGATCGGACTAATAGAAAGGTTTTAAAATTCAGGAATGGCAACAAGCATTATTCAATCTCTTTTATGATGGAGGCTGTACTACTCTGAAGATTCTTGTGCTTGGTTCGATTACCAACAAAGATAATAGAGATACAGCTCAGCAAAATACAAAGAAACAAGTACTTCTTGCTGCTCCCTTAAGTTTTACTGATATCACTTTAGAGACACTGGAGGGACGGATGGATGGATGGATGGATGGATGGATGGATGGATGGATGGATGGATGGATGGATGGATGAATGGCCAACATATGAATATTGATCACTTAACAATATTCTGCCTTCAGCTGCTGAATCACAGTGAATGTGCTCTTGGAACACATGCAGCCATAGGAAACTGTCTTTTGAGACCCATACCTCTAGTCCAGTATTTGCACGTTTCCTGACACCCCGCAGGGAGTGGGGAGAGAGTGGTGGATGCAGTCTACAAAAACTGGATTAAAACAAGCACAGGGGGGCTTTCCTTGTGTTTCTTTGAAATAAATTCATGTTTCTTTAAAGCAGTGTTTTCCAGTATAACCTTCAGTACTGCCTTCTGTGGGCACCTAGAGAAGAACGAGCTGCTCTTTTGCAACGCCAACTGAGGAAAAAAGCAGTGAGATGTGTGAATAGTTAAAAAGAATACCAAAATACATTTTTTTCCAGTAGATGTTGGGGATAATAAATATTTTGTTGAATTGCTTGCAGATATTAATACAGAACAACTAGTATGACACAACTCCGCAAGGCTTACTCTTGTAGAATCATCAGTCTCCTCTTTTCTTGCATCCATACTTCTGGTAGCCTTTATATCCCTATTACAGACTGTTTACAGTGGACTTTGTGAGTTTTGAGGAGACAATTATTTTTGTGAAGACATCTATTGTATTAGATCAGTGTTAAAAAAGGAGGTAGATATGGCTAATCCTACCTCTTCAAGGATACGTGCCAAAAATGTCTGTTAAATATAGATACAACTTCATAAGAAGGCATTCAGAGAAAGGGAGATTTCCGGTTTATGGTTTCATGTGTCCCTTTTTGTTTTAAGCTTAACATCTCCAATACCCATCTGATTTTCAGTTTCACCATGCTTAACTGACCCGAGCAGATTGTTCTTCCAGCAGCACGGCAGAACCAACACGCCAGTGAAAGGGATTCTTTTCAGCTACATGCCTCATCAGCACTGGCATTGGTGAGACTCCTGTGCTGCACTTCCTAGGGGTGAAAAGGGGACAGACAGCCACACATCCTGTTCCTCCGTTCTGCAGGCTGGAGTTTGCAGAACGGGCTCTTGGAAAATGGCTTTAGGCTTGTACACTGAGCATAGTTGGTATAAAAGACATGAGAGGCGCGTCCACGCAGTCTCATCATGCAATTTTTGCTGTCCAGTTTCTGAAACTTGCAATTCATCCTTAAAGGGGTCAGCTCATCCTTATCCCAACTGCATTGTCTCAAAGTACTGATAGCGTCGCTGTGAAATTGTAGATGACTCAGTTTCCAACATCATGAAGAGTTAGAAAATGCATATAGCCCACAGCCAAGAAAGCTCTTTTATCTCTTATTCAAGTGAGGATGCTGAAATGGAAAAATACCAGGTCTTAGAGGGGAGAACAATCATCAGAGTTAAATGTGTTATTAGTTGGAAAAATGAAGAACTTACACTGAAAACATATTGAAAGTAAGGCAACAGGGATCATAGTGTAGCCCAAATAACAAGCAGATAGAAAATTCCATTAGAAAATGTGTCAGAGATTTCTTCAGTAATAAAGAGCAAGGAATTTTTAGACAGAAGACTGTCCTGAATAGATAATAAATAAAATAAGAGATATGTCCCCACTTTTTCTTTGTGTCTGGTGGATACTGAAAGTCCTAGACCATGTCAGAAGTTTGGGCACATCACTGTTTCCTTGGGTTTTGTGATGAGGCCAGAAAGAAAAGAGAAAAAAAAAAGAAAGAAAGAAAGAAAGAAAGAAAGGAAAAAAAAAAAAAGAGCCTGGGAAACCCTCTAATTGTGCAGTCTCAGTAGTTTTGTTACTGCTCCAAAATAAGGGGTCAGGGCACAATAGCACTAGAAAAGCTTGGTTACTGTAGATTTTACATAACAAGTTCCCAGCTTCTCTCACTTCTCCCATTCAGTGTGTGCCCAGTTTTGCAACCAAGACAGTACAGAAAGCAGATTTCAGCCATAAAGATGTCAGTGGGAGAGCTTGTTTTCCTTTGGTAAATTGCAATAAATTAAAGAAATGCCTCAGAGCTTGCAGGAGGAGAAAAAAAATAGGGGAAAAAAAAGAGAAAAACTGAAAATGCTAAAAAGAATCTTTCAGAATGTCCTGAATTATTCCCCTTCCTTTTCCACAGCTTACTCTGAAAGGTATGGCTTAGGCAAAGCAGCCTCTGCTGCTTCCTGGTAGCAACACCTCCATTAGAAGCCTCTGTGTGCACAGGCCGTGCAGGACCTGGACTCACCACAGGCACTTATCTGAAGGCAGCTGTGAAGATTCAGGGAGAAAAAAAAGACCACCTGCTGGCAGCATGGCTGAGACACAACAATTTTGTCCAACCTCAGTCCTGTGCTTGTGTTTCATGGCGATTTTTGGAAATACCATCCTCCCTTGGAGCTGAGCTTTTGGTGTGCTGCAGTCTCAGGGTACTTTCATCAGAGATACAGTAGTATAGCAGCAATTCCTTATCATGCACTGACACTTCCAGCCACAATTAACATCTCCCCTTCTCAGTAGAGGCTTTCCTTCTGTCTCTTTGCTTTCTCTCTTTTTAAACAATAGCAGAAGTCACAGAAAAGTTAACAGCTGGTGTCTGTTGCTTGGACTGTATTATAGGTGGTAACTCCATAACACTCCTGAAAGCAGAGATGCGGTTACTGCTGTCCAATTCCCCTCCTCCCAAGATCCCCACCAAAGGACCTCCCCAAAAAATCTGACCCATGATAAGAATCATGTGCAGCTGCACTCACTATAGAATCATAGAATTGCTCAGGTTGGAAAAGATGTTCAAGATCATCAAGTCCAACTGCAACCTAACCATACGACCCTAACTCTAACAACCCACCACTAAATCATGTCCCCGAGCACCACATCCAAACGGTTTTTAAACACATTCAGGGATGGTAACTCAACCACCTCCCTGGGGAGCCTGTTCCAGTGCTTAACAACCCTTTCGGTAAAGAAGCTTTTCCTGATATCCAGCCTAAACCTCCCCTGGCGCAGCTTGAGGCCATTTCCCCTTGTCCTGTCACCTGTCACCAGTGAGAAGAGACCAGTCCCGCTCTCACTGCAATCACCTTTCAGGTATTTGAAGAGAGCAATGAGGTCTCCCCTCAGCCTCCTCTTCCCCAGACTAAACAGCCCCAGTTCCTTTAGTCGCTCCTCGTAGGGCATATTCTCCAAGCCCTTCATCAGCCTTGTTGCCCTTCTTTGGACCTTCTCCAGCACCTCAGTGTCCTTTCTGTATTGAGGCGCCCAAAACTGAACACAGTACTCGTGGTGGGGCCTCACCAATGCCGAGTACAGGGGCAGGATGACTTCCCTAGTCCTGCTCACCACACCATTCTTGATACAACCCAGGATGCCACTGGCCTTCTTGGCCACCTGGGCACACTGCTGGCTCATATTCAGCTGACAGTCCATCAGCACACCAAGGTCCATTTCCGTTAGGCAGCTTTCCAGCCACTACTCCCCAAGCCTAAGTAGCATAAAACACTGTTGCATATGGAACACTACTGCGTTCATTTTCTGCTATAGAGAGAATAGAGTTAATAGAGTTAAGTTCTTACTGGCGTGGGCTAGTGGGCATGGTGGTGATGGGCTGACAATTGAACTGGATGTTGTTTCATCAAGAAAGAGATAATTCAATAGGCAGATGCCAGTCCGCCTACACTCAAGTAACTACTTGGGAAAATTAAACCTTTAGCATTTAATATCCTACTGACATACATTTACAGTCTACTGAGTGCTCTATAATATGCCTGGAAAAAAAAAAGTTCTGCTCCTACCCATGATTTGTCAGAATGTTGTTCCCTGAATGCAAATTATTTGGGACACTTCAAATTTGTAAATCTTGGGAAAAGTGTAGTATTACGAGGGTCTGTGGAAATTTTGTTTTCTGGAAGGAATTTGAGCAAATAGGAGGAATTTCTACACAGAAAGGCCAAAACAGCTATGTATGCACAGATGGTGACTGACAGTACCATACTTTCAGGAAGGCTGATTAGTGCAGCCTCGGTGCCACGATAACATAGATGTGCTGGGCTGGAGCTGGCTGACACTTGACAGCTGAGAGAGAATCAGCAATTGGTTGCACCCATTTGTGCTCACACACTTAAGAAGGCAGGAAATTGTGAGAAGGCAGAGGAAAGGAAACTGCAATTATATACACAAATATATACATATGCGTATATACATACATAAGTGATGATAGTTCTGTTTTCTCTCTTTAGTAAGGAAATGGGGCTCTTTCTTCACCATCAGGTTTTTTAATCACATCTCTATCTAAAGACAAATAGACATACTCTGTATCAATGCAGTCTCCATCTTATCAGCAGCCCCCACACAGCCATAACTGGCTGTTAGTGGGAGCTACATCCTGAGAGCCTCCAGCAGCAGAGAAAGTGGAGATTATCTTGAGGGTTGCCAGGACCCCAGGAGGAGATGGAAGAATGTGGACCTGGGCACCAGGTGATGCAGCTCTGCTGTCTCAGAGAAGGCAGGAGTCTGCCTTCATGAGTGGAATCCATTAATGTCACTTAGATCTCTCTCCTGATTCTGCACAGTGTCCAAGTTGAGCATCATTTTATTTAGAGCCATGGCACCAAAACTGGGCTCAGAATACAATGCAAAGGCAAGATTCTCTCCCTGTCTCTGTCTGCTCTCATCTGTACAAAGGAACCGGAGGGGCACTTTCCCCTGGTCAGACAACCTGGCACTGGTTTTATGCTGAGGCAATGCCTGGACAAGCTTGACAGATGCACAGTGTTTTGAAACAGAGCTTGCATTCTCAAGGCTGCCAACTGCACAGAACAGAGCTGAATGGTGCACTTCTTGGCTGGAACAAAACTGGGAAGTCCCTGGCTTCTTCCATTCAATTGGAAATAAAATATAAAGAAAGGGCATGAACATCCTATGAGATAAATTCCATACTAAGACCTTACTTCAAAACACAGCTATTTATGCACAGAGTACAAAGCCTTTAGCAGAAAGCATGTGGTATAATTACCATCCATTAACACCCCTATTTTGCCAGTGGGGAAAGTAAAGCAGAGAGGTCATGTTGCTCAACAAGCCTATGAAGTTACAGAGCTTAGAGGAGAATCCAGGCATCTGAAGTCCACAGCTGATATTGTACCTACAAGCAGAGCTACATCTCAGGAATCTGTGGAACTCCCTGCAATTAGCTACAGAGCAAAGAGCTTAGCCATTCTTTCCTCAATCAGATAAGTTTATGAACACCTAATTTCACTGAAAGCATTCTCAATAAACTAAATAGAATCATACAATCATAGAATCATTAAGGTTGGAAAAGACCTCTAAGATCATCTAGTCCAACCATCAGCTCACCCCCACCATGCCCACTAACCATGTCCCTCAGTGCCAAATCCATACGTTTCCTGAACACCTCCAGGGACTGTGAATCCACCACCTCCCTGGGCAGCCTGTGCCAGTGCATCACTGCTCTTTCTGAAAAGAAATTCTTCCTAATACCCAACCTGAACCTCCCCTGGTGCAACTTCAGGCCATTACCTCTCATTCTATTGCTGTTACCTGGAAGAAGAGGCCAACCCCCACCTCGCTACAACCTCCTTTCAGGTAACTGTAGAGAGCGACAAGGTCTCCCCGTGAGCTTCCTGTTCCCCAGACTAATATTTCAGACAGCAGATCAGTCACATGTATCTGGGGCCATGGGCAGTTTTTCTTTGCTGAATCAGTTACATTTCCTATTACTCTCTGTCCCTGCCCTTGCCTATGGACTGTAAATGAATTTCTAGATACAGGACAAGTACATCTGTATTTTTTATGAAGTGTAACAATTTACGGCTTGATTTCAGACATCAGGTTCCAAAGCCAGATTCATTTAGTTCTGAAAGCATCACAGCAGGTTACATGGCTGATAAACTGGTTTTAACATAACAGTTAAAAATACTTATCTGATACATTGCTAGCCTGAAGGCATGTACAACAAAGACTTTTATATATAACCCACATACACAATACAGAGCTCTATTAAAATATTTTCAGCTCAGACTTCTGGAAAGTGTCATATTGCAATTTTCATTTAAATTTAAACTACGTTTAAAATTAAAGTGGTGATCTCCAATGACCCATCACTGAGATAGACCAGCCTGAGGCAGGAGTAGCTCCAATAATTTCAGCCTTTTGGGGGAGTTGCACCAAAGGACATTTCAGGGGGCTGTGCCGTATTTGATTGCACTGTGGCTGCACACCTCTGACTGCCAGTAAGCAACAGCTCAGCTTTGGAAGAGATTGGAGTGATGGCTCAGCAAGCCAACTCCTACATGGAGAGATGCAGTTGCTTATGTGGGCAAAAATAGCAAGAAAAGGAGAAGGTACATCTATGAAGTCTAGTTTATTTTCAAATCAATACTGATTCACTTAAAAAGAAAAGCAAATACGGAATGTTTTCTTCTCCAAATTTTTGCTTCAGAAGGGAAGCACAATGGTGATGTTCAGAACAGACCAAACAGCCAATGGAGTGCTCTGCTCCCACCCGAGCCCTGCAACAGACTCACTCTGATGGCTTTACAGGACACAATTTATCCTTACAACTGACCTACATTACAGAAGACCTTCCAGATCTTCAAATTAAGAGATGTTTGTAACTAAAATGCATTTACTATAATGGAGTCCCACAAAACAGGTTTTTTACTATATGTGCAATTGCACTGAATGTTGTGGAGTGTAAACTCATTCTTCTGCATTCATTCAGAATCTTTTCCTGAGTAAAACATCTGTGCATAGTAGTGGAGATGGGATTTTATGTAGATACAGTGGATGACCTTCAGCTTTTGTTTTTGCCTTGCACTCACAAAATATAAGCTAAGCTACAACTCAGTCTCACACTTCAACCTTTTAAAATTTACTTTTAAAAATAGGGGTTATCTTTTAGGCTGCAAATTATGCCTTCATCTCATATAATCCCACAAGTCAGATATCACAGTCCCACTTCAATTACGCTAAACTCTTACGTTAATTTTAAATCATGTAACTTAATTCCTGGCAAAGCAGACTGGTGATTTTCAAAATGTGGTTAATGAGGCAAAGTACAATCTAGATTCTGCTACTGAGATCATCCAAATCCCTGAGGTCACTGAAGATGACTGTGGAGAGGCTCTTCTTTGCAAAAGTCGGGGCTAGATTTTCAAAAAATGAATTTTTAAGTGCAGTTAGGGGCTATGAAACTTGAAGTTGAGCATACGAAGAAGTTAATTTACTTTCACTAGAGCCATAGAACAACAGTGCAGCTAAAACAATTACACTTCTGTGCACATACACCCTTCAAAGGCCTTAAGTAGTGTCCTCCCTTTCTAAATCACAAATGAAAAACCATACCAGATTTTCAAGATGACAGCCCAGGGACCCGGTGCCTATGTCCATGTATGCATGCAAATCAGTGTCATTTTCCCTCTCATTTGCAGAAACCAAACATTTGCTAATAACTTCTTTCACCCTCTTGACTCAAACAATGGCTTTATCTAAGAACAGTTAGTAGAGAAAATCTTATGAGACTGTACAGCTTTTTCAATACAATTACATCCCTCTCCACTCCCAAATCTTTTTCATTCTCTGGTCAGATAGGCTGAAAGCTTGTCACTGAAGCAAGCTCAATGTTAAGTCTCCAAAGAGCTTGACCTTCGTAATGTATTACTATTTATTTCTCTGTATTAAAGAAATATTTCAAAACGTACATTAATTCATCTCCATTTTTTATTAGCATGCTAAACTTTTCATTTGCATATGGTTTGGGGAACATACTGGTATATAAACCTTTTCTTTTTTGTCCGTCAATTAGTAATTAATTAACAAACAAACACCTGCAGCAGACAAGACAAAGCAAATATATGGATATCAGAAGGTCAGTGTACATTCATTTTTATTCAACTTCCCTGATGACCAGGAAGAACTCACTGCATAGCAAGAGAGAACCATTCAGAATTTGAGGTACTTACCTGAAGAAAGGCATCAGGACAGTCCCATCCCAAACACTTCCAGTGTTAACAGCCATGGTCCATCTAGGCTCACAAAGTAGTACTGTGCTCACTTCCCTAAAGCACCTGTGGACTCCTTGTCGGTGCTGAACATTTGCACCTCTCCAAGCCTCCCACTGATGATGGCTTTTGGGCTTTTTCATCCCTGTCTTTGCTCCACAGCCCAGGGAACAGGCTGGCTTTGCCACAGATGCTGGTAGTCCCATCTGGCACCATGTCTGCCTGTGGCTGCCCAGTCTATCTTTTCCCCTCAGTGCAGTTCATCCTGCCTTAAGAAGGGATGGGAAGAGCCTGCTGGGCTATGCACTTGCACCACAGAGGCGTAAGTGGCTTTTCTCCTCTTCTGAGGAGAAAACTAAGGGAGAAACAAGCAGTGAGGGTATGTGAGGGAAATGGTCTCTCTCCGTGTGGGTCACAGGAACCCATAATTACTCCTGTGGAAGGAATTATGCCATACAAGATGAAGGAAAGGACAGCAACAGCTCTTGTCATGAACAGTTGTTGGGAACAAAGGAGAAGGACCTTTCACTTGCTTGCCCTGATTTCTTTCTATCCATTTTGCAGAGATTTCTTCTCCTCCTGGGACATCCTGGCCCCATTTGTGTAACAAATTGCCAGGGCCTGGACTGATGATCGGATACTGGCAGACCAAGAGCAACCACAGCAGTTGCAATGAAATTGCTTCTTGATACAAACATTGCTAAGTCCCATAGGCACCACTCTAAGACTTTGCCTTATCACTAAATTTGAAGACTATTTTGAATATTGGTACCATACTATTCATCACTTGGTTGACTCCAGTGTAAAATCAAAATGTTAATTTTAATGCACACACCAGTTCTCTGGAAGGAGGGTTATGCATCATTTATAGTGCATCAGTCAAAATGGGGTAGTGGACTGTGACTTCAGGTTGCAGGCTTACCCAAAGTTATTCTGCTGAACAGCTGAGTTGCTGTGTTATTTGCAGTGTTATGCATTTGTATTCATGACCAACCTTCAATGTAAAACACTCAGGTCTTAAAGTGGCGACAGTCTAATGGTAATCAAACAACCAACTCATACAACTGAGAATGCTGCAAACATTTTTAGAAAATTAGCCAATGGTTCTTTATTAATAAGAGACAGAAAGTAAAAAATACATTCAAAAATAGTTTTGAAACCAATTTCTGAAGCAGACACACCAAAAGGAATCATGCTATTCTGAATGATTTTTTCTTAAACCATAAAAAGAACATTAGGTAAGCTAATGTAGCATCTGGCTGAGCTACCTCTTCCACAATAATGGTAAAAGCAGCTTTTTCAGGCATTTTACTGCAATTTGTCAAGACAACTCCACTTAGCAGCTACTTTGTTTCCTTTCAGGGGTAGTATCAAAGTAGTTGTTCTGAATCCAAAAATGATAAATATCTAATAGAAGCCTGAAGCTATCCCAGCACTATACAATTGGTGATGTATAATTGAACATTAAATAATCCAAGTAATAGAAGTCGTAGGTCAGCTGTCTCTCCTCCTTAGACAATTCCTTTAAGTATTGCCTCACTACTTCTGCACTCGTTCTCTCATCGGAGGAATGTCTGTCTTTGAATCTAGGAAACTTTAGCTCAGCTGGAGCACCTACCAGCTGCAAAAAGTAATTGGCGTCTTCTTCCAGAGTTTCAAACTTTCCTATAAAATCATAGTTGATGAGGCAGGGATAGCAGAGCCTACTGACTTGCTCCCAGTGAATGTCCATTCCTACTGGACGATGGGAATCTAACAGATACTGGATAAACTCCTTGAACTTAACTCCTGATCCTGTTTCCAATGCCTCCTCATTTGCATTATGTCTATACTTCTTAATTATTGCCTTCCCAAACACTGGATGGTAATAGCTATTTGGATGTTCAAACTTATCTCTGAAGGCAGATACCAGTCTTTCCAAAGGATCACGTACAAATATAGTCTTGGTGTATGTGTTCAAGCGTGTGTATATTCCTTGTAGGTCATAACTGTCCAGTTTCCTTAGATGCTTTCCATAGTGCACATCATCATGGGAAATATTGTGTACCGAAGTGGCAAGTCCATTGAGCACCATGAGGACCCTTTTCCAATTGGAGCAGCCTGCTTTTGGCACCTCGCAGTACAGGACCTTGTGCCTGTCCTCCACGTAAATTCTTGACACTATGTGCACCAGGTGAGTTCGCAACTTCTTCATACTGTTGTATTTCTTGCAGAACTCATACAGGAAGGATCTACGCTTTTCCTGGGTTCTATCAACATCCTTCCACTGGTCACCCATAACCAAAGTCTTGTTCAAAGGGTGCAGCACAGGGGGAAAATACACCTCTTTGAACTGGCTGAAGGGTGACTTGCTGATCTTCTGCTGGTCAGACAGTCCACTCACCAAGGAGACTCCACCAAAAGAGTTGGCCTTACCTTCCCACTGCCGGTTGCCCATGATGGCCACCTCCTGCCTACCAAGTCCAGGAGGAATGTGCCTGCTCTGTGCCGCTTTCCTCTGCATCCCTGGAGGTGGGAGCATGAAATCCTGCAAACATGGAAAAAAGCAGACCTTAAAATGAAGTCACAGCACAGCTGAGCCCTATCACATTCCAACAGTGGCACGGACAGTGGTGTGCAAGCAAGGTGCCATAAGTACTACAGACCCTATTTTGAACCACTTGATCGATACATTTAGTTTAGCAACAAGCTGGGCTAATTTCTGGAATACATACATAGCTGACAGTGCACAGCAGGTCTTCCTACAAAAACAAATAGCTTATGCCAAATCTTTCAAGACAGTAGAGGTGTTCCAAAGAGGGATGGCTGACCTACTGCATGCATATTACCTTTACCCTCCATGACAGCACTGGTTGAATTTCACAGCTTTCTAAACTGCATGGCACAGCTGAGCCAACTGCTGGTGAATCTGTTTTTACCTTTGTGATCTGGAGTCCTTGCTCCCCAGTGGCTGCACAACCAGAACTGGTAGTAGGGAACCAAATGACGGCTTCTAAATAGGTGACATCAGTGGGTTTGAGTAGGTAGAGTGACAGCTGACCACCTCTCCAAAAAGTTCCTCTTCCTGACCCCTATGGATAGGTCACGGAAGTAGCAAGCATTGGACTGCATGCAGATAAAGCGTTTGCCATACAGAACCTCAGCTAGCTGCAGTCACAGCAAAGAGGTCAAAAATAAGTGTTTTCAAAGCTTATTTCATCTGACTTATTTAAACATCAACATTAATGTCACCAACTAACTAAACATCAACTAGTGACTCTGGAAAGAATGTAAGAAGATGAGACTTTCCTCCCAAACTTCTCTTCTAGTGTTGCGAGCTTCCATGCAATTCATGATCTGCAGAAACAGCAAAGCTCAGGTCTGTGTTTTGCGGTCAAATTCTCCAAATTATCATGCAAGTCGACTGAAGACATTCTTGCAGCTTAGCTATTCCTGTTGTCTCATTCTTGAGTGGATTCTGTTGTGTTTACTATGGCTTGTACACTTCCTCCTCCTCTCAGCAGGCAAGCCTGCAGCACTGGGACATCTATAAAGCAGCCTATTTGCATTTCTGGAGAGGAAGGATATTGGTCAATATGTTTTTAAATATCCCATGACAAACACCAGATAGCCAGATGGACACCCATACACAGGCTGTCTGATTTCACAGGTTTAACTTTTTTGGAAACCCACACAAAAAGTTTCTTTTGCCATAAAGTGATCAAACATATACTGGAAAGTTGATTTATGGACTAGCAGACCCTAAGTGTGGGTTTACGAGGATGGGAAAGTTCATAGACCAACTCAAATAAGGCTGTTAACAATTCAGAGGAATAATGTAAGAAACGGTAACGCATGGAACACAACTTGAATTGCAGTTTGATATAAAGCCTACAGGAAAAACTGTCACTTTGAAGAAAAGCCAGCCTATATTGACACATATCAATTTCCAATGAGAAAAACTAATCTGGGGGTAAGGACATTGGGAGGTAAGGTCACATTGGTAAGGACACAAGCCACTGACCAGCAAACATTTGCTTTCACTGAATGGAGCAAAATGATTTTTGTACTGGTGAAAGCAATAAAAGAAGAGAGCCATGAAGGACCTGTACATCTAAGAGAGTATGTGTCAGTGTTTTTAAAGTTGCAAAAGGATAAAATTCTTTCAGTTTGGCCTGATCTGTTCTTCTCATATCATCTAATTTTTGTAATCTAATATTTCATTATTTTAAGCAGAAGAAACACATGTGCCTACAGATTTATCCCTTCTGCTCTAGGATGGAAAGAATTCAGGTGTGTAGTTGATGTATAATAACAGAAAGTAGTGCTGGTACTAAGAGAGGGGATGACTATAAGTCTAATGGGAATTTCATAATCACAGTGAATGGCGACTTACAAATGCTACTGTAGAACCACAGACCTACAAACTATTTGAATTTTTTTACCTTAAAAGTAATTTAGAAGCTGAAGATGAAAAATATGGGCTACGGAGAAATCAAGCACACAATACCAGGGTCAATACAGACAGGAACAAAGTAATCAAAGGTCTTAAATTCATCAGTGCAGATCTGGAGTACTTTATAACACAGAAAACAGTCCCCCAAACTGTGACTGGACTGAGGTACCCCAATGCAGAGAAAATTCAGGAGGAAGTAGAAGCACCTCATGACTTCCTATGCTATGTAATCCTAGCTTAGCAGTCTATTTCTGAGGACACTTCAGTGCAAAGACACTTCACCACCAGAATTTCAAACTAAAGCCACTAAAATGAGCCCTACTCTTCAGAGGGAAAGTTCAGCTTCCTGAATTAAGTTCATCATCCAGAACCAATGGAAGACGCCTTGGTTCCACTAGGCCAGGATGGAAGAGGAAATATGGAAAGGTGGGTGGTATGATTTTATTCAATTTTGAACAGTCCACCTGGGATGCAGGACCAACCTCAGAGAACAACCTGAGGAGATAGCAGAAGAGAACTGTGTTTCAGCCTCAGAAACTATGAATGTAGATGTAGGAACCACTACTGAAGGATTTTTCAAAGGATTAGAAGACTTCATAGAAAGATAGGCAGAACTATCCCAAGAAATCTCAGGAAACACATTAAAGGGACAACATGCACAGTGGGTGTCACTTGAAAGGGGGTCCCTCTCAGCAAGATGAGGCAAAAGAAGAATCAGGGAAAAAAAAAAGCCCCAAACAGAAGAAAAAAAAAGACCTGGGGAAAAACAGTGGAAGTTCTGAGGGGGGAAAAAGCTATTTAAATATGTAAAATACTGTTATTTGCTTCGCCTCTCCACTTTCCCTTCTCAGTCAGATACATTTCCCATAGTGAATACAACAATAGTGACTAATGTTATTATAAGCTCCATGAGCGGTTGTGTGCTTGCAGTAAATGCCAACTGTAACTTGCTATATTTAAGAATGGGAACAGATAGCAGATAATGATAATTTTCAAAGGCATAAATAGCTGTTCAACTGCCAACTGTTTCAACTGAAAAATAAAAATAAAACTTGCTTGTACACTTGCCTAAGTAACTAGGCTAGTAGCCTGTAAGGGTAAGATGAATGAAGAGTTGGATCAGGCTTTGCATTTGATAAGAGACTTTTAATTAGAAAGTTTTTTGGGAAACGACCTGTTCAGCTAGATGTTGAATAAGCACTGCTGTATTTCTTAAACAAAACTACCTAATTCTGGTATGCTTAACTACTACCACCCTGAAATGCTGGGAAAGGATTTTAATGTTTTATAATACCAGGCTTACATGAAGTTAGGTGCTTTCTTTGTCTTCCTCTTGGCACCAATGGTTTTTCAATGTTCATTTTCTGACACCCTAGAGATCTGAACTTCCACATGCCATGCTGACTTTTTATTTTGAAGAAGGAATGTGAAAATAAGAAAACTGCAAACCAATAACCATTAAAAAAAAAGAATATATGGCCATTACATTTACCTTCTTAACAGAACAGCAGCCCATAAGCTGCTGAGCATCACCATTTTGGAACATGCCTGAATCAACAGGCAGCAAGCAGATAATCCTCTAGCAGCTACTAAATCTGGCTCCAGATGTTTGATGTTCCTACCATCTCTTCCAGACATGTGTCCAAATGGAGGGATAGCCACTGATGGCTTTCTAAAGAAGAGCTAAGTTTGGGAACCAACCACCTGGCATGGGAGATGAACACCATGGTCACCTTGGATAGAAGTGAGTTTGTCCTTGAGACATGTGACAATCCGTGCAGGAGGCTGCGCACATTTAATCCAAGAATTAAAATCCAGTGAAGTGTTGCACCCTCACCAGTAATTATGTGGAGTGCTGCCTTCTTCATTTGCATTAACACATTTGAAAGAAAGTTAAGAAATGGCCAGGAGTCTAATTTAGATGAGTATGCACATGACATCTATCTCGCTTTAGTTGGACAGGAGCAGAAGATAGATTTAAAATTTGTATTCTTTTGAATACAAAGAAAAGAGGAATTTATAAAGAGTGTTAGTTTAAGGCTTGGCTACTGGCAGGCAATCTAGTGAAGCTGCTGGAACATAAGGCATTTTTTTAGGTCATTAATAGATTTGTCTTTCATTTTTATTGCTGGAGATTCCCTTCCCCTCCTCCATCCACAAAACGATTTTTCCTCACTGTAAAAATAAGTAGTCAATACTTTATTTTACACACATCAAAATCGTCCTTTCCTTTAATACCTTCACAAGCCACTGGGGTAGAAAAGACTGACTACTGCCAAGAATGCTTAAGACTCATCCAATTACGCTTTGTGGTGGTTTTACAATGCACTTGTGGGATCTCATCTAGACAGTTTGCAATTAGAGCATCCTGCCATGCAAAAAAGATAATGATGTATTGAAAAGGATGATATTCTAGGGCTGATTTGCAAAGATTTAATGGCCTGCAGTGCAGACATTGCAGTGTTTCCTAAACGTTTTAGTGCCGGATCTTATTTTTACTAACAAGAGTAATAAAATTAAGTGAGCCCAAAAGAAAACATAGGACAGAGAACAAAGGAGGAAAGAAATATTCTATCGTGCTTCTATCTATGTAGGAAGCAGATGCAGAAAGAGTCTCTTCTGGGGAATTTTCTCATTTTTTAAATTTACTCTGTGACTCCCTGGTAAGTGAGCACAGGGAGACCACCCTCTTGATCTAGGTCTTTAGATGCTGTCAGCTTCAGTACAAAGGACTTCACAGAAACATCCTCTTACTTGGACTAGAGGTGGGTGTGAGTCTTTGAAAAGGTGATACATATCTTAAGTAAATTAGATTAAGGTTTAAACCAACAAATACTCCACCAAATTGAACAGTTAGGAAGGATTTTTCCAGAATTATAGCAGATTATTCAGAATTCTACTTGAAATATGAGAAAAACACAAGGGTCGGCTCAGCCTGGAGAAAAGAAGACTGAGAGGGATCTAATAAAAGTTTATAAACATCTAATGGGAGGTGGGAGGCAAAAGGATGAGGCCAGGCTCTTCTTGGTAGTGTGCAGGGATAGGACAAGAAGTAATGGCCTAAAACTTGAACGCAGGAATTTCCATACTAACATTCAGAAGACTTTTTATGGTAAGGGTGATGGAGCACTGGAATTGGTAGCCCAGAGAGGTTGTAGAGTCTCCTTCTATGGAGATATTCAAGACCTGTCTGGACGCCTACCTGTGTGACCTATTGCAGGGTATCTGCTTTAGCAGGGGGGTTGGACTTGATGATCTCCTGAGGTCCCTTCTAACCCCCACGATTCTGTGAAAATTTTGAATGACTCCATCTCCAGCATGCCAGTGAAGCCTGGAACCATTACTACTATAAGTGCAAAAACATGTAGAAGTATATATATTCATGCATGTGCAAGTTTCCTTAAGCCTGCCAGAAGAATGGAACATCCTTAGCTTCTTTGTTTTAGAAGAGCATTTGCAAAGCATAATTCAGAGTGATCAGAATCCTCTGCTGCAGTGCTAACTCAGCTAATAAGTAAATATGCCCACAACTTTCTCATATCATAGAATCTGCATCGTTTAACATTGTTAAGAAAAATCCTACAGGAGCTCCCAATGAAGAGACTGGCCACATGTGACAGGCAATGCTGATGAGGTGCTTTACTTTCTGTGCAATGCCGATAAATTCCTGGATTCATCACCTGTGCTTAAAATGGCTGCTCCAGAGACAGAGACCAATAACTTCTCTCCTTGCAGCGGCGCAATGAATTTTTTGTCTTATTTATTCCAGGCAGATCACCATTGCTACATTCCTCACAAACCAGAGGTATTCCTTGCGAACAGTGCAAGTTCAATGGAAGTACTTCTGTCAGAGATGTATAATGTCGTCTTGTGGTTTACATGCAATTCCATTATGGAACAACACAATTGTACTCTGAACTTTTCAGAGTTCTTTCGACCCCTGAAGTTCTCGAAAGATCGCAAAATAGCAGCAAGCTTAATGTTTCCTCTGGATTAAGATCTAGTAATATTTCTTATGCGGAGCCACCAGTTGCAAGCCTGACACTCAGTAACAATAGATAGAACGCATTCCTATGAGATACGTACTCCTAAATGTATGTGTATGAAACACCTTTAAGATTACTAAATGAGCTTGGGGGAAAAGAAATTATGAACTGAGTATATGAGGTGCTCAGAGTTTCTGCAGAGACTAACGAAGAGGCAAACCTTGTATTTTGTAGCTGAAATGCTATCAGGCCCAAGGAAGGTACTTGTGAACACAAAGCCAGACACAAACAAGAAAAGCTCATCAAAGTAAGAAAAAAAAATGTAGGTAAGTTTTAATTAACAGATACCAGTCATTTTGAGTGCTGCTCTTCAGAACAGTTTTGTGAATCAGTGACTATTGCCCCTTGAATCTATTAGCAGAAAGCTAGGCATCTCACTGCAGTGTGACTGAGAGTTCTGCCAAGGACACAGACAAAGTGTGTGAGGAAGAAAAGGTAAGAGAGAAAGAGTGGTTTTTTTCCTGAATTACTTTGTGGGTTTTGTTGTTGTTGGTTTTTTTTGTTGCTGTTGATTGTTTGTTTTGCTTTAGTTTTAGATGTAGTAGGGTCCAATGTCAGAGAATCACAGAATCACTAAGGCTGGAGAAGACCTCTAAGATCATCTAGTTCATCCATCAGCCCATCACCACCATGACCACTAACCATGTCCCTCAGTGCCACATCTATCCTGCTCTTGAACACCTCCAGGGACAGTGACTCCTTGGGCAGCCCATTCCACTGCCTCACCACCCTTCCTGAGAATAAATTTTTCCAAATATCCAACCTGAACATCCCTTGGTGCAACTCCCTATTGTCCTGATGCTGTTACATGGGAGAAGAGGCTGACCCTCACCACACTACAGCCTCATTTCAGGAAGTTAGAATCAGTTGAAATAAGTTCAATAAAACTGAAATATTCAATCAAGTTGTAGAGAGTGATAAAGCCTCCCGAGTCTTCACTTCTCCAGACTGAACTATCCCAGTTCCTTCAGTTGCTCCTCATAAGACTTGTGCTCAGCCCTTGTCCTTGCCCTTCTCTGGACATGCTCCTGCACCTTGATTGTCTTTCTTATAGTGAACTGGTGTGGAAAAAAAGAGGAGAGCACCACTAGCCTAGAGATAGTTTTGGAGAACAACCCAGATCCACGGGTCACTGGGGAAGAAGAGAGGCCTAGAAAGGCAAGATAAACAGCAACACGATCAGGACCACAGTAGTAGTCCCTTCCCTACTTAGTAAGAGGACAGGAGGAGCCCATTTGTCTGTGCCCAAGAAGCCTAAGAGATACTGCTGGCTTGGCACTGGGCTCCCCTCCTCTCCCTGCCTCCAAGTGCAGAAAGCAAAGTCACCCATTCTAACGAGGCAAGACAGTCTACATCAGCCACTTCAGCAAACTGATTCATATGGTCAGCAGCTTGGATGAAGGAAATTAATATCTAATTCAACTTGCCAATTCTTGTTCAAATCTGGAATTAATTCCCCCGTTTCCACCCTCATGGTCAAAACATGTGGCTTCTCCAAAACATGTTCAAAATGGGACAGATAAAAAAGATCAAGGCATTGTTAATAGAAAAAGTCCCAATTAAGATGCCACAGTTATCAGAAACTAACACAGTTTGTGTGATTGATTAAAAATTCACCAGGACAGTTGCAAGGAAGTATTGAAAACAAAAACAAACACCCTACCTTATTAATAACAAAGAAACCACTGTTAAGGTTGATCAATGGTAATGATAAATTGATTTCTGGATAGAGCAATGTTGATGCTACTCTGCTAACTTTCTGACAATGGTTTAATGGGACTTGTCCTTCACAGAGTAATTTACAGACTTGTAAATAAGTAGAGATGTTACAGCCCAGACTGCTTCTGTTTAGACAGAGGCTGCACCCAGTTTACATGGAGTGCTTCTCTCTAGCTGTGTAGATAAAATGCACTGCTAGTAAAGGCCAAATTTCAGATCACAGTCCACTTACATCACCATATTTAGCTTTATCTCATTCCTATGCAGTCACATTCATTTTGGGAACAGGTTGTTCAGCGTGTTCAACTGGTATTTAATTCTTAGCTAAGTCCTCCTCCAGCGTGTCCTCTTAATAAAACCTAAGTCAGCCACTGCAGTCAGTGACCAGAAAGAACAACGTCATGCTAAAGCAGCTTAAATAACCTGAAATTCAGAATTGACTCAGCCTAAAATGATATTTGTTTAATGAAGAAGAACATTAGAAAAAAGACTCTAAGGTTCCACTGACTGGTAGGGTTACTATAAGCATATGGAGAGTTTAAATTTGAAGATGACACTTTCAGGTGATCACAAAATATTACCTGTTGGTCTCTTACTCATTAAATAAGTTCATTAAATAATGTCAGTGTACCTAGTTTCTCATAATTTAAAGCACTGAAGCAAGTCAAGTAATCTAAACAGTATCCTCTGTTGACAGGTAATTCTCAAAATCATTACTTCCAAGTGCAAGGTAATTCATAGGTACAGTCATCTTACAAAGAGCAAAATAATGTCTTTTGCGCATTCACAGCTCAAGCCAGGTAGGCATTTTTGAGTACACTTGATATTTTAAACAACATCTGCTTTCCACCCTAAATAAAGGGGTTGACAGTGAAGGCTAGATTCCAGAGGAATTAGAGTTTGTGTCCTGGCACTTGGTGACCGGCACCAACCCTGCATCAGGAAAATCTGATTTCCCTGGGCACTACCTTTACTAAGAGATTCACCATGTATTTCTCCAGAAGGTGATCTAACTGCTGGGGATTAACTCCAGAGTTAATGCAAGCTCGGACCAAAACATTGGCTCCAGGGAGTGCTGTAATCACCAGGTGGATAAGCCTCTCTCTAGTTTATTTCTACCTACAGGAGGAATATAACATGGGTCTTAGAGGTAGCAGAAGTTTTGGGCTTTAAACTTCTGAAGAAGACGACAGAGCATGGACTTCCTTACCTCTGCCATCACTGACTCAAGTTTTCACAGATATCCCAGAACCATTTTAAGACATCCCAGTATAGATGTGCTTTGTGCAGTCCAACCTGGCAGGTGTGACCAACAAGATGGTCATTTCTGGGTTCCCACCACACCAAGATAAGAAATGACCAGGCTGGCTCAGTGTTGCCAACACTGGCACACATCTGCACCCACAGAGCAACAATCCTAAAGGGCTCAGCTGTGTCTGCTGAAAGGTGATGAATGAGCAGAGGTTACTGCAGACCTGGACTTGACGGTAGAATTTCAGTACTTCAGTTTCCTTCCTAACTTGTCCCACAAGCTACAGTAAAGACAGCTACTTCAATAGTTGCTCAGATGTTTGAGTAGCCAAATGCAGAGTTTGGATGTCTGTTAAGATACCTGGAATAACAAAGGGACAAAGAGCATATGCTATCCTGGGAAACAATGTGATTCTAAGCCCAAAAGTCTTCAAGTTGGGTACCAAATCCTTTCCACCAATTACTTAAAGGAATTACTTAGCTGTAGACATCAAGCTAGAAGAAAGCTGTTCACCAAGCTGTTCTTGTAAGCAGCGAGACAAGTGGTGGCCTAGTTTTGCAGGCGTTTCAGTCACATTTCCCTACTCTGTCCTCTCAGGACAACACTTCCACTTTCTGCTTATATCCAACTGGTAGAAGTGGTCAATGTGAATGCAGTGGTTCACCAGCTGCATTCCTGCTTGCTGGCCAACCCTCTGCCCTCTCCTGAAATGGATACAGCATATGACCTTCTGTCTTTCTTTTAGAGAGGACAAATTTTCCCCTCTTCTTTTGTAACCGTGTCAAAGTTAGCTAAAATTGGCCTTGGCTTCAAACCTTATCGCAGGAGGACTGACAAGGAGAGTGCCTGGCAGCGTGACTGGAGAGGTCTCATGGAATCAGGGGCATTTACAACCAGAGACAGGTAAAAATGAAGATGAATAAACAAGTGTACTCCTTCCTCGCACCACCCCCTCCCCCCCCAACAAAAAAAGGCCTGTAATGTAGCACTGTGCCTCTGCGTGCATGGCAATATTTCTCACATTAGTAGCTATGGTAAGATCCACAGGGACGTTTTGCTGGTAAACAGAATCCATTTCCATCTTGTCTGCAGGTAAACACACTTATCTTCCAGCATAAACAAGACATTGTGCTGTTTTAGAAGTAGTAAGAAAGGTTTCAAATGAAACTAGGTTCAGTCAAAGAATATTTACGTACATTTAGGCATGAAGAATTCAATTTCCCCAAAATTGCTTTGGAAGAGACAGTAAGATCTCTAGAGATCTTAAAGCACTTTTAGCACTTTAATGCTAAATCACAATTAGCATTTTATTCAAATCTGATGACTTTATTGGTAAATAAAAAATAAATATAAATGTATATAGCACTCTACGTTGACAAATATCTCAAATCTGTATTTGTCTACATTCAAACACTTTTAAATAAATTCATGTGTTCAATTTTACAAAAAAGCACATTAATACTTGAGAATTGATTATAATCATAAATTACTGTGGAACAAAATAGGCTGTGAATTTACAAAGGGAATTACTTGCCTCATACTTCCTCTCGACACTAAATGGAAGGTAATATATCCTGTTTTCACAGGAGGGAACTAACTCGTGTTTATCACGGGTAAGAGAAAACACTCTTGTTCATTCTGTGGAAGTTTTTTGGTCTAGCTGTCCTCTTGGTATGCGTGTCAGTAGTGTTACAGATCATCAGTGTGCCATCCAAACACTAACTAGTTCAACCACTGTCCCTCTTTGAAGCAGAAGAATGATTAGAAAGGACTGTGCTGCAGCTAAGGGCAGATGCATGGGCCAGAACCACAATGTTTGGTTTGTAACTCGGAGAAAGCTTTTGACCTTCACACTTCATTTTTCAATGTCTGCAAAACAAGGAAAGATAATAATTGCCTACCCCATGTGAATATTGTGATTTCCAATTTCTGATTAACACTGGTAAAAAAAACCCGCACATACCATTTTACAGAGTGAGAAGGGACTGACAGAAAGCTGAGAGCCAGGACTGCAACCCAACTTGCCAGCCGTTCTGCCTTTCATTCCTTGAATCTCATGTCATTTCTTTCATTACTTGTGCTCAGTGTCCAAACTTATTCTTAGCCTGTTGCAAAATCTAATCCTTGCTTTTATCGCAAGAATTACTCTTAATAAAGTTAAATATATTCTTGTCTACACACACTGCATATGTATTCCTGTTTATACAGACCAAGCAATGGTTTAATAGAATTATAGTTTTTTTCCTCCAAAAGTATACTGAAAAGGTTCTCAAATAAAAGCGTCTGCTGTTCTTGTTTGAATAATATTCTTCCTGCATTTTTCTGAGATTCACCGTCTCAGTACTATGCACTACTTCATAAGTGAATGATTATTGTGTTATCTGAACTTGAAGGGCACGGATACTGGTATCAGAAGCAGACCCAGTCATCTTGGAAGAAAGAAAGCATAAGTGCATGGCAAACCTGAACAAGATTTTCTATTCAGTTTTCGTATCTGATCAGGTATCACATATAACCAGAGGGTTGTGCTGCCATTCATGTGGACCTCAACAAACTTGTAAAAGTGGTAAATAGAACCTCATGAAATTCAGCAGTAGGAAACACAAAGTGCACCTCCTGGGGAAGAACAACTCCCATGCCCTGTTACAAGCTGGAGGCTGCCTGTCTGGAAAAGGATCTGGGGTGTCTGACCCTGAACATGAGACAACAATGTGCCTTCACGGCAAAGAAGGTCAACAGCACCTGGGCAGCATTAGGCAGAGCATTGCAAACAGACTGGGAGAGGTGATTCTGCCACTTTGCTCAACCCTGGTGAGACATCTGGAGTGCTGGGTTCAGTTCCATGCTCCCCAGTAAAAAAGAGACATGGATATACTCAAGATGGAGCCAGGCTCGTTACAGTGATGAGGAAGACACAAGGTGGACAGGAAACAAGGCAGTGGGCAGTAACTAAAACACACGAAATTTCACTTACATATGAGAAAACGCTTTTCCTCTGCAAGGGTACTGAACACAGAGAGATTCCCAAAGAAGCTGCGGAGTCTCCATTCTTGAAGACACTCAAAACCTGGTCATGGTCAGGGGCAACCTGTTCTTGCTGACCCTGCTTTGAATAAAGGGGTGGCTGGACCAGATGACCTCCAGAGACACCTTCCAGCCTCAACTATTATGAGATTCTTTGAAGAATATGAAAACATTCCCTTTGTTTAGTGGGATAAAATGCAGTAGTTCTTTTGAGTATTTTCAAAATCCTAAGTTTGAGGGAACAAAGTAACAATGAGGAATATGACCTCAGTGTAGGAAAGAACTTCAGAGAACCTGTACTTGGAAGCCATTGTACACAGACCGAACTTTTCCTAGCTAGGTCATCTAAGGGGACGAATAGGACAGGGGAGAACATTGCAGTAGATTACAGCACTGAATAAGGATAAGAAAGGAAATTGGTCTGAACTGTGAAGTATTTTTCCCATCTTGACACAAGTTTATTACACCACAGTGATACCTGATAAGGATGCAGGCCATTCCCCAACATGGTCAACACAATAATCTTACACTGAGTTTGAGGGTTTTTTTCATCTCTTTACTTTGGCAGATGTACAGTTACTCCTGGTTCAATCCCAGTTCTATCAGGTACATTGCTTAATTACAGCTCTTTTCATGATAGTGTATCTCCCCAACCCCATGTGCAGAATGGGAAATCCTCCCTGACAGAGATGTTCAAAGATTAAGAGAAGGATATGACACTGCAAGACAGCTTGCCTTGAGGAAAGAGCTCTTTAGGAACAAAAATGATAGGACATATTGTGGAGCACTTCTACCAGCCTCCTGACCCAACCAACAATATCACCACAAAAGAGAAAAACAACTGGGATTATAACCCAAAAGTCTGACCATGCAAACAACTTCAGCTTCAAAATGCAAGTATGAATACTGGTAGTCCTTCAGAGCTTATAGGAAGCACTAGGAAAACCACATGCAGAAGTACGTATAAAGACCTCAACACAGAGCAACCTGTGTGGCAAGGATGAAACTAAGTGCTACCTTCAGACACATTTTGACTGGCAGTCTGGAATGTGTTCTATAGCCTAGAAGCTCACATACTTCGAAGCACAATGTCTGTTCTTGCTGCCTTGCACTTCCCTTAGCAGTAGTAAACGTGCTACAGCTAATCAGGCTGTAGATCGGTGCCAGGATTTACCTTGAAGTTGCAAAGTTAGTTACAAAGACTGGATGACTTTAATTTAAACTTTTTTATTGAAGTAATATTAATTCAAATTATATATGCAGTGCCTCTGCAATGGCATCTTAAGTTACAGACTTGGACATAGTATGGATTTCTAAAACATTCTTCCATTTCCTGGAAGTTCAAAGGAAGTTAGTTTGGAATTGAGCATCACAAACTTCAATGGTATCCATTTAAAAATGAATGTCTACCATTTGTCCCCAAATCAACTTTTTATAGCTTTATTCGGGTACAGCCTCCACATATGAAAGAAATGCAATTTTACTGAAAAATTAGATGTTTGTTAGCTAACTACAGAGAGATAGAGCAGCTCAGCAGCTTGAAGAGAAGGCAGTGGCACACAGGAGTTCTGAGATCAGGTACACAAAGCATGGGACCTAGTCCACCTTTTGCAACTACGACAAACATCTTTTTTATCACAACCCACTGTTCCTCAGCAAAGGGCAATGTCCTCTACTGAGTTGATTCTGCCACAGGGGAACCGTGCAGAGCTAGATCTCCAGACAGAGATACACAGTCCTGCCAATGTAACCTCACGTTGTGTTTTAAAAATACAACTGCCCCCCCTTCTGGCCAATAAGGACACCCCAAAATGTCTGCAAGGCATTTCAGGCTAATTTTCAAACGCAACTAAGTTTATAAATGTTAATTAGGCTTGTTTTAGGATAGAAACTCTCAGCCAAAGCACAGAACTTCCATTAACCTTCAGAACATTTTTACATTTATTTAGAAAAAATACGAAGATTATTCTTTGCTTGATGGAATGCTAAGTTTGGGGCTGAATATGTTTACTTGTTAATTACTGAGATAACAGGGAGGTTCCAACAGCTCTGATGGAACAAAGCCATGGTTATTACTTGATGTTGCAGGACCAGGCTTCCCACAAGCTTCCAGACTGGCAGGTCCTTACTTGGTCAGGAGCTATGCCAACTCAAGACACCGAAGTGCGTAAATGAGTGACATTTGCGCAGTGCTTGCCATGGCAGGGGAAATGCTGTCAGAGCCAGGCTGTGCACAGCTACCTTAGGTGGTCAGTCACCTAATGGGTTAGTCTTCCACCTAGATGATCAGATAATGGCCAGGTATGATGCCAATCCCTCAACTGATGGCTTGGGAGGAAGATAACTTAATGGAGGACTTATTGCAGAAATACCAGCATTTTAGTGACTGCTTTTTAAGTGACTTAAAAATAAATATCACAAACAATACAAATATCCATTTATACAGCATTCAGATAACAGCATTCAGTAAGAGGACATGGACCTGTGAAACTGTAACACACCACTTCTCTGTAAGTCAAGTCCTTCCAAGAGCATATTCTTCAGGAAAGCTATGCCTTACCTCCTCTCCATATGGTTAAGGGAAATTTTACTTCAGTATAGTTCCTAAATCCTTTTTATGATGCTGAGATACTAAATAGCGATACATAACAACAATCTTCTAAATAGTTACTCCCAGCTGATGCAGTAATAAGGACAGGATAAAAACCACCTCCCCAGATACCTTCACAGCTTAGTGAGGCCTCAGGAAAATTCGCAGCAGAAATGAAAATCTAAATAAAGACACCACTTACATGCCACAAATTTCTTACCAATAGTTTTCTGTTATTTTTTGGTTTTGTTTTTTGAAGGGATACTAGCAAAGTATTGCTCATTTGAAAAAAATAAAACTGTGCTACAAAATTTGATAGTAGTGGACAAATTATCTACAGGCTCTGACTTCACCATTAACACGCAGACAAGTAGATGCACTAAATTGCTTAAAGGGTAAGTCTTAGGTTTAAATAAGAAAATATGGCTACTTTTGTGAATGTGACACATCTGTACAGACAGGAAATTGTCTGATCCGTGGTCCTTAACATACACATGCAGTTAATACTAGCCTGTCCTGTGAAGTTTCCTCTTTGTAATTGCTACAATTCTTCTATATGAAAATTAAGTAACAAAATATATGGAAGTGTTGAAGTACCTGCATAGTTATCTGTTGCTGCAATTTTTCTCCAGACACTGGAAGAGAAAGAAAATAATTAGTTTGTATATACTTTAATGAATATGATAATGTACACACACAAGAAACACTGTAGTCTGGAACAACAAAGGCAAAAAAATCGAATATTATAATTAAGAAATAGAGTTTAACATGTACAAACAACTTGTAACTTCTAAATGGAAATCCACCTTAAGTAAAAGGAAAAAAACAAGCTTCTCTTGATCAAAATGTCATAAAAATGAGACTGAGATAGGTATTCAATCTTGCTAACCTGGTACCCTACAAGGAATTACAACATACAAAGTGAAGACAATAAATTTCAAACACGTGCTATGAAGTGCCTTAATTAACACTGTGAGATGCACTGCTGCATGTATACATGCCTGAGAGACTGGCAGCATCCAGCTCAGGATTTGAGCACTGGAGGAGAAAAGCAGCTTCTGTTGTTAACCTAAGATAAAATTATGTGCTTGTGTCATGACTGAGGTTAGGCATCAGCTGGCTCAAGGGAGAAATTCTATTCTGATAATATCCGCAAAGTGGTGAGCTGAATTATGAGCTGAATTATGGTCTTGTTCCCTTATTCTGGCCTTCTGCAGCATTCTTCAGTGTGCTCCTGAAGACATGAGCAAACCGTAGACAGAACGTTGCTCTCCTACAGTCATCTGTGACACTAGCAGCAATGACATCTCAAACCTATTCTTTCCTTTTAGATCAAAAGGGACGGCGATTTTGCTTAATTTACTGCTCCCATGCACTAGCTGTCAAAAAGGCAGCTGGTATCAATTACTCTCCCTTTGCTACTAGACACCATCCACACGTATGGGGGAAAGTCGGGAATTTCACACTGACCTATCCAGCTAAGTTACACGTACCCATCAGAGTGCTTTATTTATTTTGTTGTTTTTGTTTTTGTTTTTCCAAGTAATAATGATAGGACACTGTTTACAACATGTTAGTAACACTATTAACTGCCAGGGGAACTTTTTTTTTTTTGCCTAACATAGGTGGCTGCCCCCCTCAGCACTAGAAACGATTTATCCATTTCAACAGAATTTGTTTGTGCTGATGTGTGCGGCACAAGACAGAAGCTTTAAAATGAAATGAAAATATTTAAAGTATTAAAACATACTCATTTCTAAAGGAAAACGTTCTTCCCATACTGGTTGCTGAGAATTCTTCTATTTTCAGGAAAGCAATACAGATAACTCAGATAAAAATAATTACTTCAGGCTATGTTGTAAGATTGTCATGATAATTATTTCCTGCATGCTTCTGTTCTGCTTTTGTTTGCTAAATATAAAAACAATGCATTTTTCTTTCCTCAACAAACAAACAAAAAAAAATACCACCCAAAACCTTATTGTTTTGGGGAGAATTCCCCAAATTTATTTCCTTGTTCATTGACATCGTTTCTGGAAGTAATAGAATTGACTCTTGTAACTCATTTTTAACCAAATAGATTGTTGGTAATAGAAGGAGTATGTGTTTTTAGCATTCTGTAATGATATACAAGTTGCTAGGAAAGCACAGTGCTTGAAATCTCTGGTTAGATCAACACTATTTTGCTCAGAGGTTTGTGGACTTTGAATACTGATGCTTTCCTGTTTCCCAGTACATTTGTTTTTAGGCTATTTTGATTCACTTTAAAGGAATTTTAATAACTTTCTATTGACAACATGGACAGCTGGTCTTGAGAATTAGTGAAAATTCACTTGCTGACTGAGGAAGGAAGTGACATCAATGAGTTTCTAAAGTCAGCCCAGAGGGAAAAGTGCGCTCCGCGAAGAGTAGCCTTTCATGCCATTGTATTATTGCCAGTGATGCCTCAAGATGCAAATTGCATTTCCAATCAAACTTGTGGTTTCTACCTCAAACAAATACAAAAATGAACAGAAAGACTGGGGAAGCCCTCTGTGGCCACTTTTGACAAGGCTAAGGAAAATGTGAAGAAGAATTTATGTAGTTCTTTATTCATTCTTAGTTCTCATTTTTGTCAATTTAAATACCACAGTAACAAGGAGAAGAAAGTTGCCGATGAGTCTACATGATACAACAGCAATGATGACTTTGGGTTAAACAGGACAGAGACTGACTAAGCTGTTAAGGACAGCAAAGAGATCAAATTCGAGGGCACCAGCAAAATGAATATTGTGTTCCCCATTTATTCTTTAGATGATCCTTGTCGTCATCACAGAACAACTATGTGAATTTGGCATAGTCAGCAGTTAGGCTCAGAAGAGGCTAAGAGCTGTAGTAACAGAGATGTTGCAAATTAGGTGGAAATACATTGGCACCATTATTTCAGGAAGCCTGCAAAATCTTGCTGTGTTCTGTGCTTTTGCTTTAAGGAGAAAATCTAAAATAAAATGTGAAAAAACATGAATGCACTAAACATTATCTTCATTTTACTTAGCATGAAAAATCTCTTATTTCCCTCTTCTTCGCTGTAATAGATGATCGGTAAGCTTAAGAGATATTCTTTCAAAATCAACAACTATTAAGTAAAAAAGACCCTCCCCAATTCAGCCTTTTTAAAAATAAGTTTTTTACACGCAAAAGAATGTTAGACCTACAGCTTTTAGCATTTTGTCTGCCCTGCTTTTTATTTTCTTTTCATTTTTTCAAGACTGCAGATTTCTTTAAGGATGACTAGTCACTAACATGGGTTTTACTTATGGCATCCTCAACTTTGACAAGGATGTTTCTGTTTAGGTGCCTTGTGATCACTTGTGGTGATGGCCATTATTCACTTGGATGATTCAACAAGGATCCAAATTGAAAGGACAGTGCAACGGGACTCTGATAGAACCAGAACCAGATCATGCCAGTCAGTCCCAGAGGCAACACCTGCATTAGTGTCATGACATTCATATGATTCTTGAGATTTGCCAAACATTTCATTACCCATAGACTTCCAGACACTAAGTTCAAAATTTACAACAGCCTTTCCACAGCCACTGCAAACATCAACTAACTGGGGAATTTACAGCTATCTGGAAATTTATAAGAAAGTTGTCCAGCAGGCAGTCCATGTAGTCCATAGAGACACATCTTCTGCAACGCAATTGGGTCATCATTCTCCCATGTTTCTCCTGAAACATTTTTTTTCTTCTGGCAAACTATTCCTAACTCAGCTCAGTGGAGCTATACGACCAGACTTGACAATGTAAGCAAATCAAATGGCCTCTACCATAGACAACTACACCATAGACAACTACACTCCACTGTTGCATTGAATCAAAAGATATGTATTCAGTAGTACAAACTGCAAGTCTTACTTGCCGAGGTTCTGCTCTCCTGCCACAATAACCGAGGAGAAACCGGTGCAACTGAGACAAAACATCCGTTGAAATCCGGAAGTGGAGAAACAAACCTCCCTAAATTCATTTTTAGTGATTTTCTTTTGTCTCACAAATCACAAAAAGCAAAAAACAGTACCTTTACATGGTTTGGGGTGATTGAGATAAATGGCTTTCTTGGGCTAACCTCAAGCTGTATCACTTCAGGAAAAAAAAAATTACAGCAAGCATTCTTTAAAAGATTTCTATGTATTTTCAATCACTAATTAGTACACTAATTCCTGTTTCCAGGGCAAGCTGAGGTTTTCAATTTTTTTTTTTTTTGCTTACTTGTTCTTATACAGAACATTACCTTACAGAAAGGAACAATGTACATTTTGTAATGTAAGTGACCACTGCAAGACACAGGAGCATGTTCTAAATGACGTTGTCGTGAGGAACTGCAACATGAACTCCTCAGCTTTATGTGTCCAACCTACACAGGGAACAACGTGTAATTATGCACACTGTGCCCTGCTTACCTCCATACAAAGGAATGTGATATTTGTGCAGGTTTACAGATTAATCTGCTGTAATTCCTTTTAATGTTAAACTTCTTCCAGCTCAAATATAATTAACATCACCAGGTACAAAAGATTGATTGGATGTATGAGTACACTCCAACAGAACAAATAACAGCTTGATGCTATTTCTTATGTTCAAATAGTTGGACACATTAAGGATTTTGACAGCATGTTTGTTCCCTAAGTATATAGCGAAGGGAAAAAAAAGGTTTCATTTCAAAAGGCAAAAGGATACTACTGTATTTAATTAGTGTACAATCCCTGAAATACACAGATCTGCCAGTTTATGTGACGTGACTGCTGCAAGTCCTAGCAACAAAGGATATTGTTTCTTTTCTTTTTTTTTTAACCCAAAATCAAATCCTAATTTATTCTTTAAACAAGAGGAGTCTCTCAGCTTTGCCCTGAAACAGCCATATTCATAATCTAGAACAGCCATACCCACTTAGCTACGAGGGGAATGGCACTAAAGGAAATCAGTTTTGAGGAGATAATTCAATATTCTAATATATATTTTTTACCCAGTTCACAATAGAAATACTAACAGCTTTGGATTTTACTTTATTTTTATAGATCTAAATAAACACATATGCAACATATTTGGTTATGATCCACCCCACCTTCATTACTGGTTTCTTAACCTACTAGAGCAATGAAAGGAAACCAAACCATGAACTTGCAATACTTTTGAGGAAATTTCCAATGGCACCAGAGCCTGAGAAAGAAACACTCAGGTTTATTTTTCAGACTTGTAATTGAGAAGACGTGATCCTAACAGATTACCTTCTGAACATGCCCATAACTTGGCACACAAAAATTAAAATATTTAGGACAGAAACATGCAGTTCCTATAATTTGACTGTTGGTTCTCTAAGACATACAAGCCACACAGCTCCTTCAGACATGCATCACATTTTCCTCATAACATGGATTTTAGAAATGCAAAACAGCACTGCCTTCAGAACATAGGTTAGCTTAGTTTTGCACCTGCGATAATTATGCAACCGACTATGGTTACAGTGGCCTAAAATGTATGAATCACATCTTCATAGTATTGCATAATCCCTTCTCAGCTGTCAAAGCCAATTCATAAGTTGCCCCGGCAGTAAGTAACATAAAAAAAAAACTCAAGTTGATACTGATTGAAGCAAATGAAGGAAAGTTGGCGATCTCAAAACACGGAAATTCTCATAGCATTCCAAGGTCTCCCAAGCTAATTTTTCATGATTACTTTTGATATGAAAGCATACCTTTAATTGTCAGACTCTAATAAGGAGGCAGAACTGTTCTTTTGGAGGTTCAAAGGACCTTGGGAAACTAAACATTTACAAAAGCTCCAACAGTCCAATGTCTCGTGCTGATTAACATACACCATTCAGTTTCCTCCTAACAAGTCATATCAAAAAGGAATCTCAAAGGGAAAAAAAAGTTCCTGGCCTGGCTAAGAAACATTGGTGTTAATAGGATCGAGGGCCTTAATTCATTCGTTCTGTTGTACATAAAAAAGAGAGAAAGGTGCAATTCAAATCTATTCTTCAGCCAAATTCTGCACTAGCTAACATCGTGCAACTGTACTTACAGCAAGGAGACAGAGATGTTAGAATGTAAGTAAATAAAAAATGCATTTTACTGACCCTCTATCTCAACAACACTGACAAAAATTTTCAAATAATACAGAATTGCCAGTATGCTCCTTAATGTGATTAGTAGGCAGGTGTGTTTACCTGTTTTCTTCTGGCTAGTTATACTCTATCTTTCTAGCAAATGAGAAAAAAAAGGTTTGTCACTCTGTTCCTTTAAGGATGGAAGATTTGAGATGATGGAAACATGCCAGACAGCATATTTGTTTTTAACATCAACAAAATATTGATATCATGCTTTGGATGGTTTCCAAGTCAATGCTGCATATATTTTCATTGCCTATTTGGCATTCATCCTGTATCCAACAATAAGAATAGTTGGTTTCAGTTTTGTTTTATAGCTTACTGTGCAACTGCTTTGAAATGTTTATCTAGACACCTCATGAGTCTCTCAGATTCCCACTGTCTGATGGAACCAAGTGGAGCAAATCATAGATTCCTACTCATGTACAATTATGCAGGCAAAGATCAGTTAATTGTGGCTTTGCAGGCACATTTCCACAAACTTCACCACAACATATTCCAAATCTTAAGGTAGAAATTGCCTCATTTCTCACATTGCAAAGGCTGCTGGGCTCCCATTTCAAACTGGATGGACCACTAGCCTTCACTTCCATGTTGCTAGCTACACACAGTGCTTTATTACATACTGATTATCTAAAACATAGATCAAAATATGTTAAAATATCTCCGACTATGTTACAGCATTGAGCTCAACTGCTGCTGCAATTACCTTCCACAAAGTAGGCTTCTGGGCTTTGACACAAAATAAGGCATTTCCTCTTGTCAGCTGGTCTGTTGCAGCTTCCTATATTAAAGCTCTTTGTGTTAAATGAGGGATAGGTGACTACACTCCACTGAAGGGAAACTATCTGACATATACTATGTGAGCAGGACACTAGGAGCTGTCATGAAGAAAAAGATCATGGAGAGCAATTAGTGCATGCATCTATGTACTCATGGTCCCCACATAGAAATAAGAGCCATGGACATCTTAGTCTCTAATAAAACCCGTTACAACCCTGGGCAGCTGAAGCTTTGCAATGCACTGACAGAAAGGCTGAGACACTGCAGTAGGCTGGCTTTGGTTTTGAGTCCTGCTTCATCTCTGTCCACATTAAGAACATATGGCAGCCCCCACCCAGACGAGGAATGTGACTGAAGCTGGAATTTGCAGACAGATTAACTACTCTGTGGCAAAGCCACAAGGCATCATGACATCCACTGTGGCATACCCTAGAGAAGGTCAGCCACTGCTTTTTCAGTTGTAGTGAAAAGGAGCGGATATCCAGCTGTGAAGCTCATGGTGCCCACCTAATCTTAATTAGAATGGCCTGAAAATGGCATGTGAAGATGAGGGCACCAGTACCAAAGACAAATAGCACACAAGCTCCCACAGGATTATGCACACACAGTCTTTAGTTTTTTATTTTTTATTTTTTTTTTATTCATCTTCTAGGACAACTGCACCATAAACAGAGCTACAAAGCTTCCCTGATCTGAATTGGAAACAGTGGCAAGCAAGATGAGCGTGCAGCAAGCCCAAGCAGGGGTGGAAAAATCCAGCTTCCTGACACTAAAGAGTCCCCACAGCAAAGTCTCCATGGGAAGCCCTAGTCTACAGTTTCTGTATTTCAGAAAAAAGAGGAGATGAATTGTGTATACAGCAAAAGGCCAGGAAGTGACCAGTGGTGTTGAGAGCAAATATTGTTTCAATTTATTAATCATTCTGACTTATGCCTACATAAATAAACTGTACTTGTTAGAATCTGCCACGTTTCTTTGTTTAAGGTCTATACGTGCCACTATAAGGCATGCTCTTAGTACACTGGCCTCAAATAACTTCACTGAAATCATTCCATTTCAAAGTAAAACATTCCCCAATGAGAATCTAACACTCGCAGAAAGACAGTGCTCACATTTGCAAGAAGGATTACATGCATGAGAATTAGCAATTAATTAACGAGTGATGAACAGGGAGGAAAAGGTGAAAGAGGAACCCTTTGAAATAGAACCTTAACAATTGGAGAACAAAAAAAATTATTTACAGGATAATTTTAGAGTGAAAGAAAACTAGGGAGAGAAAGGCAAAGAGAAACAAAGCTCGAATATAACCTTTCCAAATGCATGTCTCTGCATTAAGATTGGTCAGATACAAAACAAAAACCTACAGCAATCAGTTGCTGCAGGGAGTACAAATTTATCTATGTTTTGTATAACTAGAGTATGACCTTTTGCGACCAACTCTAGTGCTTGAATTTAGCTATAGTTATTGAAAGTCATTTGTTAAAGGTCACCCATGACTGAGCATACAATATGAATCCAAGATGCACACAGATTCAGGTTTCTGCTAGTCAGAAGAAGCTGGGGAGAGGGGAGGAGGGCAGGAAGCTCAACCACTGCTGCAGATTTGGTTCTCAGATGGATTTGGACAGCTTGACCACACTGTTTAATCAAAGTAGTTGATTTCTCCTATACAAATTATTAGAGAATACGCAGGTTTAGTGCTTGCTACTCATGACTACGTTACAAGAAACGTTACCAAATAAGTTTATATTAACAAGACTATTTATTGCTTATTGCAATTTGAGTCAATTGCTGATGACGAGCACTGTAAAATCTCTTCTTCCCAGTTTCTCCATCCTACAAAAAGATCAAGCTAGCTCAATTTTTGTTATTAAGAAATATGGTCCTCAGATTAAGATAGGGGTTCAGAGCCAAATTAAACACCTATTTCTGTCTTTCTGCATAGACAGCTTTAATACTTTTGGATGGGTGATATTTTAAGGAGCTCCGTGAAGGAAGGGCCCATAGATTGCATAGACAATCCTCAATGAGAACAGTTCTGTAGACATGTTAGAACATTGCTCTCTGAATACATTCTTCAAATGTGGAAATTAAAACTGTACCCCTCCATACTGGAAAGACAGTGGACTAGGAAATAAATAATAATAACCCATGGGTAGAAGTTGAAGAAAATTTGTGAGAGAGACCTGACAGCAATTATTTAATCTTATGGATCTTATGAGATGACTGCCCTAAAAATCCCAAATAAACTTTGAAGGTCAGACTGCAAAGGGTACACCAGTGCTACATGAGAGCACATTTAAGCCTATGAATAAGTAAATAAATAAATAAATCCTCTATGCTTACTGCCTTTAAAGACAAACCTACAGCTCAGGGTTGTAATTCAATCCACCGCTAACTTCTGCTAACTGAGCAGCAACTGAGTGTATATAGCATGCACTGGGGCTAATTGCAACCACCTCTGTACCTGCAGGTGCGGCACCCTGATGCTCCAAGCCTGGTTTGGCAGGAGCCTTTTGCTTGCTTCAGAAACCCCCACTGAACTCCCTTTGTGTGCCATCCTTGCTCTGCCAACTCTGATATTGGCAATGCTCAGAAGCAGGAAGCTGCAGGGGTGATGAAGCAAGTTCAGCTGGAGAAGTAATTCTGAGAAGTGATCTCATGTATGTCACTGAAAACATGGTTAATTAAACAGACTAAAATAATGGTAGTAAGGTGGGATCTGCTACCCTGAAACTGCAAGCACCCCGAATGCAAAAGCACAAATGATGCACCATATTAATTCGATCACTCAGGAAGAGGCTAAGGAGGTGTTCTAAGGCAGGGTCCACCTTTTTCACACACAGAAGATAAATCGTTAGGCAGGCTTTAAAACCACACCTGCGGGTTCTGCACACACAAACATTTTCTGCCCTCAGAATATACTACTGCTGTACATACCCAAAAGCTAGTACCTAGGTACAATTTGCATCAATAAAATGTGCAGGGGAAGTTTTATGGAGACCTACAGGTAGAATATGACCATACAGCACACTGCTACTTATGCAGTCACTCCAAAAGTAGTGCCTCCTGTTTATTTCCATGGAAACTACATCAGATACGAAGAGCACAATAGTATTATTTGATAGAAGAAATTCTCATCTACAAAACATTATTTTTCAACATAGTGACCATGACTAGCTATGCATTTTCACCTGCAATGACCAAAAGCCTGCATTCCACACTTGTAAAAATCCTTATGGCCATCTGGAACGTGATTTGTCTTTCATGTCTCTGCTGCCACTCCTGAAGCGCAACACCCATCGTCTCACTGTGCTCACACCCACTGGCTAGTCTCCATACATGTGCAGCAAACTTCAATGAATGTCACTGGGTGCCATTTTTCCACATGTAGGAATTCAGTGACACACCTTTGCTTCATAAACACTTCCATATCAAATGCCAATTTGTCAGACTGCCCCTCTGCTGTGATCCGTCACACAGCAACCACTTGTAATGGAATATTGGTAGGAAGGTTCAACCTTTACTGCCATACCACCAACATCTGCCTCTGATGTCATGGGCCAACATAATCAAATAGAAGGCATTACTTTCAGAGCAGCTTTGTCTACAGCAGTCCTTGGAAAATGAACAATCAAGACTTCCTGTTTGTCACTGTAGGATGCAACGTCAGATACAACCAAGAGAAGTAGAACTGAAATCACAATGGCTGACAGATCAATTTAAGTTTACTCAGTCCTGGGTATGCATTAATATTGATAGTGAAGATGATACCCCAAAACTGAGGGCAACATTAATGCATCGTCTGCAAGGGTGAGAAAGGAACTGTGAAAGAGTTCTTTATACCATGTAACTAAATTAAAGTATATTTTTATGAATGAAAAATTTCCCATGTCTATTTTCCCCAAAGGACTCTATTCCTCTTTAGGCTTTATAAAATAATCCTTTGTGCTTGATATGAATCAGCATGTGAATTACTGACCATGTTAGCTTCAGCAAGTACTAAGTGACATATTTATAACGCGATGCCATTATTCACATGTAAATTACTGATTTCTACTGAACTGAGCACTCAGGATGAGACATTTCTCTTTCCTTCTGGCTTGAGAACACGGTCAATATTGCATTTGATTATCAACAATGCCTAGTATGTTACTGGCTTATTGCTAACTGCAGGGGCAAGGTCTTCACATATATCCAAGATTAGGGGAAAAAGGCATATTTCTATTTAGCTTATTATTACTATGGGTCCCTATCAACTCAGGATATTCTATGATTCTATAATACCTACATGAAGAACATAAAAACAAACAAAAGCAAAGTGGAAAAATTCTCTTCATATTACAAAGTATACTGGACTAAAGCCACTCCAATTGCAATTACTTAAATTATTAGTGAAGAGTAAAATACTCAGTTTGACAGAACTAAATTTCCTGTCTTCTGAGGGATCTAAAAAAGAAAATGTGATAATTGAGCATCCACACACACACCCCCACACAACTTTGGGTACTGTGAACACATTAACCTTTTGCTATAATTAAAGTGATTTGTGTACTTTGGATTGTTTACAGTATTAAGACTAGGCTCAAGTATTGCAAGCGTAATGAGGAACATATCTTCCAAAAATTAATTTTGCATCCTTATGTTGCTGGCAGAGAGCGAAACCAGTGAACAGCATTTTTAAATAGATGGTTAATTAGATGTAGAGCTGGAGACTCTGGAACAGCAGAGCTGCAAGCAACTCAGAGTTTCAGATTTCTTCTGTGCATACAAACATATCAGTAATGTCTATATTCTGACTAGTATTTTTCATCTCCTTGAATTACATATAACTAGCTAGAAAAGCCACTAGGGGAAAAAAAAGAAAAAAAGAAAAAAAAAGAAAAAAAGGGAAACACCTATGGTTCCTACCGCATAGCATGAAAGTTAAGTTAAATTCAGTAAAAATAAAAATAAAAAAATCACTGGAATATTGGAAGCTAGGCTTAGTGATCACAGAGGAAAATGCCACACAGGCACCAAGAGTCAGTCATGAAGTACTCCCTCAATTTTTTATTCTCATTTCTAAGAACAGAATAGATCAATTCCATTAACACACTGCAGCCTCCTATTTCTTTGCTGGAAAGACAAAATTAAATAGCATCACACCACCACTTACTCACACTCAACATTCAAAAGATCTTAGTTAAAATTACCCCTCGAGACAAGCTACAGACCCACAGCTTTGCTCAGGGTTTGGTTCCATGACTAGCATTAGCTGCTCAAAGTCTGGCAAGAATGGAGAGTGCCGTATTCCACAGCTGCAGTGGTGTGCTTCTCCTCCTCCACTGTGACAGTTCTAGTGCACCACATCATGTGGTAAAGACATCACCGACCCAGTTCAGCTGAAAACCCTCATCTTGCTTAATCGGTTGATTTTCAATCGTATCAGCTCAGATCAGCCCCATCAGCTGTATGGATGGAAATGTGTGGCTAGGGATAACAGAGGGGGCAAGGAGAAGTCCCCTCTTGAGGAAGCTCACGCATGGATCAGCATAAATCCACTGTAAATCCATATCCTCAGAGCCCTCATCTGTTCAGCTGCTACTGAATCATCCGGAATACTGATATTTGTCACAAATGACTGAACAGTTCAGATGAGCAACAATAACAAGTCTCTTGACTGCCCGCTATTTTCCTTCAGGCACTGCATTGTATGGGACTCCATATCTTTTTTCTCCTACTCAGACACACTGTCTATTTGGATTTCCAAAAGGTATTTGATAATCTCTCACGTAAGATTTCTTACAGAAACCTAACAGGCACAGAACTAGAGAGAACATCTTTGTGTGGATTTAGAAAAGATAGGAAATAGAGCATGGACATTAATAATCATCTCACTGTGAAAGAAAGTCACCAGCAGAGTCCTACAGGCAGCTGAGAAAAGACTAAAACTGTTCAATATGTTCTTAAAATCACGTGAGAAAGAGAGATGACAACATTTGCTGATGATAGTATTTCCACCCCCAAATAAGGGGTAGAAACAATGGAGGCTAAAGAACTCTGGACAAATGTAAGCAGATAATCCAGTGTCACGTGAAGTGAAATTTCTGCAAAGTGATACCAAGTAGGGAAAAACATTTTTACTTAAAACTCAGAAGTAGTGGGTGCTGAACTTAGTGTAGAACTCTGAAACTCAGGAACAAGATATTGGGGGTGATGAGACTTCTATATACACATCAGATCCATGCTCAAAAGTTAGAGAGCAAGTTCACAGAATCATTAAGGTTGGAAAAGACCACTAAGATCATCACCTAGTCCAACTATCAGCTAATCCCTACCATGACCACTAACCATGTCCCTCAGTGCCACATCCACACAGTTCTAGAACACCTCCAGGGACAGCAACTCCACCACCCCCCTGGGCAGCCTGTTCCAATACATCACCACTCTTTCTGAGAAGAAATGCTTCCTAGTATCCAACCTGAACAACTCCCAGCACAACTTGAAGCCATCCTCTCTCATCCTATTGCTGTTACCTGGAAGAAGAGGCTGACCCCACCTCACCACAACCTCCTTTGAGGGAGTTGTAGAGAGCAGTTAAGGTCTCCCTTGACCCTCCTCTTCTCCAGACTGAGTAATTCCAGTTCCCAGATTGAAGACTATAGGAAAATCAAAAAGGATCTGTTGTGTTACAGTGTACATACACACCTGCAGCTTAAGGAGTTTATGCAATTGTGATCCTTCCACTCATGTGAAGAAGGATGTGACAGAAATGGAGAAGAAAAAAAGAAGGTAAGATGGTGGATTAAAAGGACAGGCTGGCTTACAAGGAGAAATACTACAAAACCTGGAAAAGCAGAGGAGATATGATAGAGATCCATAAAATCGTAAGTGACATGGAAGGGGTGAATCAGAGCTGACTGTTTGCTGCCTCTTCTAACACAGGGCCAGGGGCATCAGATGCAGCAGGCAGATGGCAGGTTCAGAACAAACGTGAGGAAGCAGCTCTCCACTCAACTAGGAAAGGAAACTAGGGAACTCTTCACCAGGGGATGTTGTGGCTGCTGAAACTTTACATGGATTCGGGGGATGACTGAACAAGCTGAGAGACGGGAAATCCTTTGAGGGTTGATAAGCAAACAGAAACCACCTCTGGCACAGGAAGTCCCTGAAACACAAACTGCTAGAGTTTGGGAAGGCAATGTGGGGAGATTTCAATCTGCTGCTAGGAAATTGAGCAAGGTGGAGCCCAGGTCTGATCTAGTATTGCTGTATTTACGTGCTACAACAGAAGACAAAAAAAAAAAAAAAAAAGACCCCAATTTCAAATACTTCAGAGTCTGGAGATACCCAATAGATAGGGCCCACCACAGCGGTGGCAGCCAGGCAATGGGAGGGGGAAATCATGTTCCTTATCTCACACAGCTCACAATGGGGGCATGTCACACAACCACTGAAATCATTACCACACTGTTTTCTACCAGTTAGATTCTCTGCACTTGTACAAGTTGTCTTCTGTACACCAGAACTCTGGTAGTGCTGAGCAATGGACAAGCCTGGTAACAGCAAAGATCCAGAGACAAGTTTCCAACAGAAAAGAAGAAAAGACAGACTGAGTATTAAAAGCATTATGATCTGCATGTAAAGCTTAGTGATACACAGTGATTTTCAAAATTACATAGGAAGTTATCGAGAGCAGGGGATTGAACTGCAGTACCCTAAGCCACATGCATACACCAGACCATTCTTCTAGGCCACATTCTAGAAACGTCAAGCGGTCAGGAAGCCTTACAGGAATACATATATTTATCATCTGTCAATTATCTGTTTCTCTGGTTTTGCTATCCTGGAACTGGACAAAAATAAATAGAGAAAAACAAATGAGCCTTTCTGAGAACTGAGAGGTGTTGTTTTTTTGTTCATAAAACAGACATCTGTTTAAAGATTGCAAATAGCTCAACTGTCAGTATAACAAACTCTTAAACACTGCCTCTAATTATACAGCATTGATTAAATACAAATATATCTTAATAAAGCTCTTCCTACAGTACTGCTCCTATGGTTTTCCTCCTTCCAGAAGAGAAATTGAGTTTTTTTTTCCTGTAGAGTTTCATTTTCATGGCAAATAATGCCTCTCCATTTATTTTGAAAAGCGAAAAACACAATACACACAAAACACTAAATACCTCAATTGTTTTACCTAAAGTCAGCAATGTCAGCTCTGAACTTCATCTGCACGGACAACTCCCAAATCAGTGCCTGCATTATTTACATGCTGATTCTTAAGGAGGTCCACTTTTAGCAGTTCAAGATGTTACAACTCCAACTGCTGAGTTGCGTTAATGGACTGTGTGAGTGTTACCAGACTATTCTAATGTAAAGCACAGGTTGCTTGCTATTGCAGCTAAAGACCAGCCATGGAATTTGCCAAGAACCAGCACAATGGAGCAGTATCCTGAATGTTAGCACCTAGTGCCCTCTACCTGCTTCACTTAAAATGCATGAGAAGCAAAAACACAGAAAACTTCACTTCGTACTTGTTCAAAATTCGTTCAGCCTCGTAATTAAGCTGATCATAGTCCATTTTGTGAATTACTAGAGTGAGAAGTGCTACTCCCTTCTAGACTGCAAGCTACACAGGAGAATGCCATTCCAAACGGTGCTGATATTTTTTTTGTAGAATAGTTTTATCTTGTTTTTGTAAAACCTAATTTTAAGCTTTCCCTAATAACATTCAATCATTGTGACTGTGAATTCGGATGCCCACCTTATCTTTCCAGGAAACGTAGCAGAAGCCACTCTGCAGTGAAGTTCATCATGACAGGCGGAGAAAAAAGAATTTCAGCTCATAAATCCTGGTCCTGTAATCTAATCTCTGTGCTGAAACACTTATATGGTCATCTGAGCACCTGGCATATACTACAGACAGGCAGATCCCGATGCCTGCATAGATAAGTCAGCACCATAAGAGACAAAGTTTCAATGAGCAGACATCCAGCACTGTGAATGGATACTTGGGAAAAATTTATCTGGGTAACCTTGACCTATCATTCAGTCAAAGCAATGTTACCATAATCCACAGTTACCATGGCTGACTTGCCTTTTTAATTCTAAACTGTGCTCAAGGTAATCGTTTTAAATTCCTTAACTATAGAGAATCTATAGAAAATCTCACGTTTGTTTTTTTTTAATATATATGTACTAACTACTGGATTTTAATGCTGCTTCCCTCTGAGCTATGAAACAGAAAGTGTGTGAGTATGTTCACTCATGAAGGGATGAAACCCATGCAGAAAGACCTGACCTCAAGTTCACATGTGCAAAAGGCAATGCACTAGATGTCCCTTAATCGTAATCTTGAATCAGGATTCATATCCCTTAATCATACAAAATGGTTCTAAAATAGATTGTCATTATTTCCTCCATCTTCTCTATCTGCTGGAATTTTAATATCCCACCTACAGGTCTTCCAAAATGTACCACAAGAGCGTTCCCTCAAAGGAGATGGGAGATACAGTGAAATACATGCCCACATAGATATTTAGCAAACTATTTTCGAAACTTTTGAAACCATCTACATTTTCATGTTTTATTGAAAGCATGTTTCCAGAGACTTCATTTGAGACAGTCAGTTTAAAATAAACAAAGTGAATAAATAAGTCATGCTTCCAGCATGGTAGATCCTTGTCATTGCTTCCTCCCCTTACCAGAGCTCTGTCACCAGTGGTCTGGCATTACCATCCCCTCCTGATCCCGGTCCCACTCGGGTTCTCATCTGTAATATGCACCTCTGGCTCCACCCTCTCACTACAGCAGATACATTTGATAACTAACTTATTAGACTGCCAACAGCAAAAACAAGTAAATCCCCACTGAGGCCTTCTATGGCCAGCTCTGGTCAGAAGCTGAGGACAACGTTGACAAACAAGCCCTACAGCACAGCAATAGAACCGCATGCCATGCCTGCTGAAAGCATGTGTAAACCAATCCTTGCATTCTGCACGCCTCAGCATTGCACTAGCCTGGCCAACGCAGTCCCTGAGTTCTTCACTCTCTGTGATTGGCAGTGACAGCCAGAAAAGTACAGCAAAGCCCATCGGCTTGGAACACCCCTCAGAGCACCTTCCAGCTCTCTGTGATTGCTTATCTATCAGAGGGGAATAGAGAAAAGCAGTCCCATGGCAAACTCTCAAAGGCATGCAACTGGTAGGTAAAATGTGTTATTTCTTGACAGAAACCCAGCTTTACTGGCATACGGGGAGCTGCCTAAGTGCTCACATGTGGCTGGGCTGCCGACCCATACTGAGCATCCCATCAGAAGCCATGGGGGTAGCGTGAACGTGGGCAGTACATACCATGAAGCATCAAGTATCGTAAACCCCTGTGCACTCCAGCTGGCACCCCAGGTGCTTCCTGATAGGTACGTGTAAATAAGGGCTCTGGTTTTCTTTGTTTTCAATAGGAGGTTTTGCATCTCAAAGCAGAAAGATTTCGGTGCTCACAAGAAATGTAACTGCATTTGTGATTATTTTCTCCCCTGCTGCTAAATATGATCATTTGCTCCACTCAAGCTTCTAATAATTAAATTAATACTAATTGAGCAGCCTTTTGGTGTATTTTTAGCCTGTGCACATTATGTATGTGCTACATCCAGCACATTTGCAGCCTCTCCTTAGTCTCACCCTTCATCCCCCAACCCAGAGGATTTCTGTGGATCCCTGTTCTGAAACTCAGCTGTGCTGCCAGCGGCAGATATTTATATGTTCACACTGTTGAATCGATACAAAAATCAACAGGTATTTTTACAAGATACTTCAAAGAAAGAAACTTCTACAAAACAAAACTGAAATCCCACAGCTAATTTTGTGACTAACTGCCCCCTAGTGACAAAGTCCAATCCCAAATAACTCACAGTCACTTTTAAGCCTTAGAGTCCTGAAAATCAGTATTTCAAACTTTTTGTTTATTTTAAACAAGAAAATGAAGAAAAACAGCCCTGTCTCAAAAATAAATAAAAACGTGTTAGCCTGAAAACAGACTTATTTATTCAAAGCATTACTCCAAATGCTTCAATCAGACTTTTCCTGCACAGGCAGCATCAAAAGTCAATGTAAACATTCCTACAACTCAAAAATGTAAGTGGTGAGTTTGGTTTCAAAATTGAATGCCTGATATGCTTCAGTTGCTCCTAAGTGCTGTCCCACTGAGTGGTGAGGCTGCAAAAGCAAAAGGAAAAACGACCTCCAGGCCAGCCCTGCAAGCCTTGGCTCTGGATAAAACACTTCACCCTGCACCCAGGTGCAGCTCAGCCCAGAACAGCTGGCCACAGCGCATGCACACCAAGGACTTTGTTCTGTACCGCTTCTCATGAAGCTGGTAGCACAGGAGGCATGCAGAGTTACAGAGGAGGGCCACTAAGATGATCAGAGGGCTGGAGTACGTCTCCTGTGAAGACAGGCTGAAGGATCTGCACTTGTTCAGCTTAGAGAAGAGAAGGCACTGGGAAGGCCTCATTGTGGCCTTCCAGTACTTGAAAGGAGCTTACAAGGAGGGAGATCAACACTCTACATGGTCTGATAATGACAGAACAAGGGGGAGTGGCTTTAAACTAAAAGAAGGGAAATTTATATTAGATGTTAGGAGGAAATTTTTCATTCAAAGTGCAGTGAGGCACTGGCACAGCCACCCAGAGAAGCTGTGGTGCCCTATCCCTGGAGGCGCTCAAGGCCAGGTTGGATGGGGCCCTGGGCAGCTGAGCTGAGGGAGGGCAGACCTGCCCTTGGCAGGGGGTGGGACTGGGTGGACTTCAAGGTCCCCTCCAACCAAAGCCATTCTATGATTTTGTGAACTGCCTTAAGTAATACTGTTTTCTGGTATGCTTTTTTTTTTTTTTTTTCCTAAGAGGATGCAGCTTCTGTGAAAATAGTTGTTTTTTTTTCCTCCACACTTAAAAAGCATGGAATACATTTTTCTCTTGTTCTAATGAAGTAACAACCTTACCACATTAATTTGGTTTGCTGCACTGTCTTTGCATTACTGTAACCCATTATGTTAGCAAGAAAAGCAGTTCTCATGCACGCTCACAAGTTACTGTAACATTGGGGTTTTAGTAAGAAAAAAAAAAAAACAAAAAACCCACAGCTCCTATATTCTTCTAGAACATTAAATTGCAGCCCTGAAATACAGCTTTTCAGTAAGCAATTTCTTACAGAAAACAGCTAATAAAACATAAAACATACATGGAAAAAAAAAGACATGGCAAAAGAGAAATTGTTCAAATGCAGACAATATAAAAATGCACTGAAGTAAGTTCAAAACTCCTAAGGAAATCGTGCCTAATTAAAAACAACAGAAACTAGCATAAGGATGCTGTAAAATACAATGTGACCTCTTAGATTATCATCAAATAGGGTATGCTTTTATTGTTAGTACCTATCACAAATTTCAGCAGAGTACTTATACTGCTATTCATTCAGACTCAACACTAGCTAATATGGATAGTATAGACTGTAATACCATGGGCTGTAAACGCAGACTAGCTGCCTATCCAGAGAAAGGAATAAATCACCCTTTAGTATTCTCAATCATGCCAGAAAATCCAGTGCCTTCTTAAGGCTAATAAAAGCAGACAAGAAACATGCTACTCTTACACTTTCATGAGACAAAGCTCTCCAACTCAGTGGCTGTGAAAATTTCTTCTGAACATATTAAAATGATCTTAGGGCTCTGCAGAAACCCTGCTCATAAAACAAAAAAAAAAAAAAGAAAAGAAAAAGCCGGGACAGTTAAAATTAATACGTCATAAATAAAACATGTCTTTCAGTATATATTAAGTGACAGGTCTGAGAAGCTCCACCGCCATGCATGCGCTCACAGACCAGTGAGAACACATGCAGTTCATTAAATCCACTCAAGTGTGCAGGGTCTTCCTGATGTTATTCATAACTGAAACATTTCAATTTTAGTTAACAGAAATAAACTAATTTAAAAGTAAAACATGGAAATTAGTCCTGTGTTTCTGGATTACAATCCCACAGTGCCTCCTACTAGCCACATTTAGCCTCAAAGGGTTTCATTAAAAAAAAAAAGAAGTGTGCTTTATTTTGGGGGGAGGGGGGTGGGGAGAGATGGGAGTTGGGGTTTTGAGCGGACAGATACCTTTCCAGACAGGCTTCAAATATTTTATTTCCACAAAAAATAAACAAACAAACAATAAAAATGTCACAACTTGTACTTTAACCATATGCCTTGAAAATGTAATTCCTTCCATTAAATAGGCAGAAGGAACAGACACTATACCCTAACAGGTCCTCAGAGAGAAATGCACTGCTTGTAGCAAGAAGCACAGCGTACCCTGCATGGCCTACTGCTAAGGTGACAGGATGGGGATGACAGTCCGTCCTGCAATCTCCTACTGTGCCTCCCCCTTCATGCTGGGCTAATTGAAGAGCTATCATTATCCAAAAAGCTTTCATCATGTGCTCCGACCCTCTACAGGTCTCTTCCAGACACTTCACAGCCATGACATGGTTCAGGCACCTCCCAGTCTCAGGACATTCTACACAAAAGGTGACAGAGCACTCTGAATGACATGGATTATTTCATTAGATCATAAACAAAAGGACTGAGATTTAGATCTCTCATCACAGGCTCAATATTCAAAAGTCAGGGGTATAATCACAAGTTCTGACTTGAGTCCCCTGTTACTCTACACTAGACTATATTAGAGGAGCCATGAGTCCCAATCCACTAAATGGGCTGTACTGCTGACCAGAGCACACGTGAATCACAGAATCATTAAGACTGGAAAAGACCACTGAGTTCATCTAGTCCAACTGTCAACCCACCCCCACCGTGCCCACTGACCATGTCCCTCAGTGCCACATCCACACGGTTCTTGAACACCTCTAGGGAGGGTGACTCCACTACCTCTATGGGCAGCCTGTGCCAGTGCCTCACCACTCTTTCTGCGAAGAAATTTCTCCTAATATGCAACTTGAACCCAACTTAAGGCCATTACCTGTCATCCTCCATGTGCTTTGCACACAGAGCCACTACTCAACTTTGCCCTCTAAAAAACGAAGATAAGACTACTATTACTTTTTTTTTTTTTTTAAGTAATTCTGAAGTCTTCTTAAAGCTTTACTAAAATAAAATTAGGAAAGAACTTGGAGATGGGACCACATGCTCTTATTTCCCCGTTGTTCCCTTGCCATCCACTTTTGGATGGCTGCTGGAGACCAGACAACTGCATTCAGCAGATTTTCTCTCTGACCACGTGCTGCTTGTTATTGTTGGGCAAATAAGCAACCAAATTATGTCCCACTTATATAAAATCATGTGAAAGCTATTCCGGCACAACACCAGATGAAGCAGTAGAACATTATCCTGGGCTGCACGTGATGAATTCCTGAAACATAGTTCTGTTCTGCTAGTCCTGTTACATTCTTTCAAAGTATGAGGAAACAAACAAAGAAACATTAAGTTCCTTCTGAAGACCCCAGTATCCCTAAAAACCTGGTCTAACTTCTATTATTACATAGTAACATTTTCATGGTCTGCACAATGAGGCAAAACAGACTTTTATTAGGACAAAGAACTGAGTTTACCTGAGGGTGGGGTTGTAGCTGATGTGTATCAGTCAGATGGGAGCAGGAAAAAACTAGCATCGTGTAAAAAGTGCCATCTCTTGAGCCCTGGAAAACTAATTATTACTATTGTTATCACCCCTAAGACAGCAACACCAGGAAATATTTACCAACATTTCTACAAGTCTTTTTGACTTTTCATTCAGGAGAATACTTTTTTTTTTTTTTTCCTGAAAAATAAGCCAGGTAAAATAGTTGCCATGTCACTGTTTAAACAGCTCTAGCTCCAAGAAAAATATGCTGAGAAGTTTATACATACCCAAGGTCCATGCGAGCATAAATCAAAAAAACAAGTGAAAGTCATTTTATTAATTTAATATTCACATGGTATAAGAAATGAGACAAAAACTTTTAAGTTTTGCTCTTTGGCCCCTTAAAATTACCCTCATCTATTCAAATAGCAGCTTACCACTGGTAAGCCTGAAATTAAGTGCCATTACTACAACACACCAGCAAGGGGAGTAGTAACACTTCGACAATTTCCCTCTTCAGCAACAGCAAACTATTCATAAATGCAATAATGGATAGAAAATTGATGCTGATCAGTATAGGCAGTGGAAAGAACATTTGTTCTGCTGAAAGACAGAAATTTAACAAATCAGAATCTTTAAAGGCTACTTGTTTTTGAAAAGAACGTGGAAGCACACATACATAGCCGTAGATCAGCCCAATATAACACCCAACAAAAAAACCTCTCTCATTTGAGACTGTTATTTCTAATATATATATTTTTCTTTTTAAACAGCAATGACTGTTTAGGAAGAACTGTTGTGTCTGTGGGAAGGCAAGACACTTCACTAAGAAAGCATGTGTAGAATGACTGGGGCTGGTAGGTAGGAGGGTTGAGAAATTCTCAAAGCTGTATTGCAGCCACTGGTAAGGACAGCAGAAGATGGAAGTTTCTAAAACCAGGCTTTCACTTCTAGATATCATAGTTCCTGGCAGATAACTGACCAGCACTGCCAAAGCACAGTACATTTTCTGAGTCCAGGCAGACTGGTCTTTTAAATTCTCCCACCTGCTAACACAGATCTTCCCACACTGTGATACAAAAGAAAGAGCATCCCAGAGCTCCCACAGCAGAAGAATGAGCTCTGACACCCTATCACTCTTCAAACCTGTACTACAATAAGATACAGATACTGCTGAGCAGCAGCATTTCCCAGCACAGCTACAGTCCAGACACTACAGAGTAGAGGACCTCATGTCCAAAGGGGGCATTTGCTGTGTCAGGCTGCAATGTTGAGAAGAAAAGCTGCTGGCTGCATTGGTTCCCTTGATCATCACTGCAGCCAAGGTTTCCACATTCAGTGAATCAGAGAATCATTAAGATTGGCAAATACCGCTAAGATCATCTAGTCCAACCATCAACTCATCCTTACCATGCCCACTAACCATATCCCTCAGTTCCACATCCACACGGTTCTTCAACACGTCCCTGGGTAGCCTGTTTAATCCCTTACCACTCTTTCTGAGAAGAAATTTTTCCTAACATCCAACCTGAACCTCCCCTGGTGCAACTTAAGGCCATTACCTCTTGTCCTCGTACCTTTCCTACTGCACTGTAAGACCGTGAGAAATAATCCCCCTTCCCTTAAAATGCTGTAACTTTATAAAACTTGCTACCTAAGTAGGCAGCCAAAGTATTTAATCAACTTGTAAATACCCAAGTACAAAGATGTCCTAGGTACTAATCATGAAATTACTATGCATGACAAAACTCAGAATAGTGTTTTGCTGTAATTGTGCATAATTTAACTCAAAAAAAGCAAGAGGAGTTATATTTAGATACAGAAGAAAGAGGTCAAATTTATGAGGGGGAAGAATGCTGTCATTTTTACTAGACTGATACAGAAAGTCTTCACCCAATGCAAGAGTTTTAGGATGTCGCTTCCCCAGTGAGATGCTAGGGGCAACCCATCAACAAGGGGACATTCAATACACAGTCTGGTATTCTAGAGCCATATTTAAATACATTCAGCTTTGTCACCTTAAAATGCATCTACAAACTTCTGTGTGTTTTAACCATTAGAGGCAGAGAATAGTGTTTTATAAGCAGTATAAACAGTACAACTTTCAGAAAAAAGCAATACAAAGTTTTCCTTCCTTCTGATAAGAAGGAATGAAGCTATTAAATCAGCACCACCACCACTCAAAAAATTAAAATAAAATAAAATTGAAACAAACCAAAAAAAACCAGATAGTCTCAGCAATTTCCTAACAGACTTTTTTAAGTGAATGTTGATGGGGTCAACTCCAGGCGTGGCTTGAACAGTTTCTTGGTTTTGTCTAAGGGAAAAGATGTGGAACAGAGGATGGCAGCCATCCTTAACACCCCACAGCTGAGACAGGAGAGGCTGCGTGACCTGCCCAGAACCTCCCAGCAAGTTGGGCTACCCAGACACAGAGCCTGTTACGGTTGAAGGGCTGTTCAGCTAAGCAACACCGTGTTTGAATTGCCAAGACCAGATGAAGAGAAGTGTGGACAAAGGAGTTTGAAGGTCTGCGCCCCACCATCAGGTTAGCCTGTGTCCTCCTGAACTCTGTTAACAGGCAGCAGCCACAAAAGAGTTGTGGGCCTCCTCCAGCAACACTCAAATGCACACTTCACCCTGTTCATTACTGCCAACCCAAAACACATCTAATCCTATAAGCAGCAGAAAGCCAAGAGACAAAAAAAAAAAAAAAAAGCCATCAACCATCCTCAGAACTAGTGAGACAGAGAAGAAAACCTCAGCATGAAGAGCTCTCCACTGAGGAGAGCTTGTGCCACATGGAATGCAGCTGAGAGCCTAGCTAATGTTCTCTGACACCATCCTGAGCATATAATTCCTTGGGACAGGATCAGAAATTTGATGTGTTGATATCAGGAGTTAATGCCTTTTCCAAGTAACTGACCTCAAGAAGAGTGCAAAGAGCAAAGAAGCTACTGTAAGAAACTGCTCTGATGCTAATGCAAATGGTCCTGGTTTCTTTCAGATCAACTCTAGCACTTGACCATTAATGTCTATTTTCCCAAGAAAATACTCTTAGTAAACCAGGAGCAAAATTGCAAAATTACATTTGCTATTTTATATAAGTAAATTAGCAGAAAGATATCTCCATCTTAAAGATGCAGACTTTAGGATCAGTAGCTTTCAATGCAGATGGATTACAAAAATATGAGGATGGCTTTAAAACCAGTTTCCAAACTTGTCTAGACTCCAATTGGGTTGGTAACACATCTAGAAGAAATCAAAGGAGTGTATTTTTCCATCGAAGTCATGCACCTTATCAGCTTCTGGAGACTAAAAATGTAATTAATCGGTTTTGAAGATGTCTAGAATAATAAACTATTCTGGTTTACCTGGGAAAGGTATATGGTACCTTTTCAAGAAATGCTTACATGCAAATTCAAAGTTGCCTATACAGGCACGATCTTTACCAGAGTCTTGCCTAAGATCTCAACTGCAGCCTACATAGACTTGATTCATAATTCAGAATAGATTGCAGAATAGATTCACAGATAGTCCCAAAAGGTTTGTTTATGTTCCAAACAAAAATCAGCTTTAGGCACTGTGCTAATTGATTTCACCAGCACATCACCAGTCCCACTATAGACTACCCGGTTCCTTTTGCAAATACCAGTTTGGACCCCTATGACCCAAGTCAGACTAGCACCAGAAAACCCAGGCAGTTCCAAAATCTTGGATGGGAAATACAGGGCATGACTCCAGATCCAAATGTGCTAATAATTTTTGCCCATTTCCATCTCCTAAAAGTTTAGGCTTTCTATGACAAACACTCAAGGTGCCCCCATTTCCCTGTATTCTTCTTCCTTATGTAAGTAAGCCTAAAAGCATAATTTAACTTGCAAAAAGAGAATACTCAAACCCATTAAGAAAACAAAAAAAATAAGATGTTGGACAGAAATGCTCTGGGATGAAGCTGTACAATGAAAATGACCGCAGTCATAGCTGGCTTTTTGTCTTTCCAACACAGGAAAGACTCCTGCCTTTCTGACTCTGGAGTTCACATATACATGCCTCAACTTTTTCCTTCCTCCTTAAGGAAGCAGAACATTTTGTTTCTAAATGCCTTCCCATCTACTAGACAAAATTCACATCGCCTTTGTTTATTTTAGAAAACAGACATATTATCATGAATCTTCCTCCTTTTCAGTTGAATTGAGAGCTAAGTAGAAAATACTTCAGGTATCTTGCAAAACATCAGGGGTTTTTCAAACATTTTTGCTCCAAATTACAAAGAAGAGATTAAGATTACAATAATTTTATAACAAAAAAGCAACTCTGAGTAGTTGAAATTCTCAAATAATTTCAAAACATTCTGGCATTTTTCATAGGCTGTGGACTCTGACGTATTCAGAATAAAAAGGATCCTTTTATTCAGAAGATGTCAAAACAGTAACGTCAACACAGTTCTCCAAAAAAATGAATTTAAATAGAAAATTCATTTTAAACTTCTTTTCCACACTCAGTTTTATGGTTGCATGGGCTCAGCATTTCTTTCCAAAGGAGAATATTGTGTTAGAAAGATCCCTGACTTGCTCTAGGGCTCTGTTTTCACTTGTATTTTAGCAACAGGAGAACTGAAGCCTGAAAAGATGTTTTTCTACCCCAAGCACCATAACCTTCCTCCTTGGGGTCCTGCTGCCTGTGATCCCAAGCCCAGTACTGAAACTGCACAGCTGTGTTACCTTGGCTCAAACTTCTAAGAAAACTGCTAAGTTGTGAGAAAAGGATGTGAGAAAACGTGCAAGCTAGAGCTGTGAAAGATAAGAATGGCAAAACTGCAGACAGAGGTTCAGCTGTGGATGGCTGCCATCACAGGATGCAACAGAAAAAACACTGACATGAACAAGATATTAAGCATCTAGGGATTGGAAAAAATACAGCATCTTAACTGATTCTTTATGTCCTTCAATTTCTTGAACTAATGAGTATTTAAAAAGACAATGCACAAAATAGAAAAGATAATGGACTGCAATGGAAGCTTAATTGTGATCTGAAGTATTTGTTCATTCATATAATTTTAATTCCTTTTCCATTGCTAAAGCGGATACTCACTATATATGAACATATATAACAGTGCTTAGTATTATCCTCAGATAATTTTTCCTCTATGCTTTTAAGTATCAAGGGTCTAACCTTATCTGATTATTCTCATTTTACTGCATGATCCATCATACATCCAGATTTCATTGCCTGGAATGAATTATGGTAAGTCTGTACATCCAGTGGCTTAATGATATACACATTTTCAATATTATTTTTAAGCCCTTTACAACACAGTGTGGCTAAGAACACTATGTGACAGATGCTACAGAATCACCAAACATTTGAAGATTACTACACTAATTTTCTAAGTGTTATATTTATGCACATGGGCTTGCTAATGATTGTGGTGCTGCCCAAATAGTTGGAGGAGATGAGATCCTGCAGGAACAACCCATAGGTGAAGGTTGGAGACACTGACACCAAAAAAGGCAGGTTCTCTACCATACCCAACAGAGTTGTCAACAATGGGAACACACACCATTTAACATATGCTAATCAATTCTCTCACTGTGAAAGACAAGTGATGGTTCTTGACTAACCATACATGTAGCTTGCTTACAACAAGTTTTTCTTGAAAGATTATTTTCTGAATAAAGTTCTTTTTGCTTTAGGGAATCCAACTTGTCACCAGGTAAACCAGTCATTCCCAAAGCCAATTTACTAGCAGAGAAGATGGAGAAGGACAGACAAACAGCCTGATCATCACCACGGAATCCAGGTCCCAGAGACAATTAGGTGGAAGAGTGCAGTTTGTAGGGCTGAGCTGACAATGCTGCCTTTAATTAGGGTTCTGCAATAAAGAAGCTACCTGGAGGATGTTCAGGGAATAAAGCACCTTTCAGGTGGTCAAGGGCTGATCAGAGGAAAGATGTATATGGGAGCTATGGCATTTATCAGGATCCTGGCCCTAGGCCAGGCTCACCTCTGCACTAACAAAATCTTTATTTCATCTGCTCACATAGCATTAGTTCAAGAAAGGGGATTGCTCTCCTCTTGAATGTCCCAACCCCTCACTGAATAGCTGTGACCAAAATGAATACAAACAGTCCCTTTTACTTAACAGTGAACTGGAAGGACTTTTTCCAAAGCACCTTCAAGGCAGTCACTGACCATTGGCAGCTCTATGCCAGAACCGCAGCTGATCTTGAATAGCATCTCATTCAAAAAACGTTTCCAGCCTTACCAAAGAACTAGTCTGTGCATTAATGTATACATCAGTTTCTTCAGAAGCCAGAAAAGCAGAACATTTTCTGATCTTCATCTGAAGTTCATTATGGACAACACACCGCAGTACCAAATTCATACGACATGGCAGTAATTTCCTCCAGAATTCAAAAGAATGCAAGAGTTGGATATTGAACCGGACCGCATCAGTTACACTACTGTTGATACAAATGTGAATGAAAACTGACTTAAAAATCTGTGAAAAATAAAGGAAAATGTTCACACTAAGTTACTAGGTTAGACACCATATTGTTTGCATTACAAGTCCTTGAACAACTGCTTTTGCTGGTGTCAGCGGAGACTACCACAAACAAATCCTTTGTTCCACAACTGAAACTGTAGAAGTATATGCTACTACTAGATATACTTCAAAAAGAAAAGAGCTGTCACTGTCTGACAGTCTTTACAACTAATTATTTTTCTTGTGGCATTAAAATGATGGATAATCTGTAAGCAATTCCCATCTTTTACTGTTTCTTCCTTTCTTTCCTAAATTCAAGCTACAAACAAAAGTAAAACTATATTTTCACATCGGATTAACTTTATTTGTTTTAAATCTGCTCCAGCTCAATCTAAAAGATGTGCAAGAAAATAGTTTTGTTTTTCCTTTGGCTTAGATTTAGATTGAAGAAGACAAGCAGCAGCAGCAGTGTGAGACATATATAATAGGGTTTAATTACATGTCATGCAGGCTTAATTACTAGAAGTGGCAGAAAGAACCTGCAACATTTCCTCAGTGGAGAAAAATTATTAACTGTGTTTGCCAAACTTTCAGTATAGAAATGCTATTAATTGCTGACTGCCTGAATACAGGATGCTGTATTTTCTATTTAGGTTGATATGTACAAGAATTGCTCTGAAAGTAATGCCTCCTATTTTATGATGCTGGCCCACAATGCCAGAGGCAGATATTGGTGGTATGGCACTAAGGGTCAAGCCTTCCCACCAATATCCAGTTACATGTTGTTGCCGTGTGACAGATCGCAGCAGAGGGGCAGTCAGACAGAATGGCATCTGACATGGAAGTGCATATGAAGCAAAGGTGTGTCACTGAATTCCTCCATGTGGAAAAAATGGCCCCAACTGACATTCACTGATGCTTGCTGAACATTTCTGGAGACCAATTAGTGGATGTGAGCACAGTAAGGCAGTGGGTGGGTGTGTTTCAGCAGTGGCGATGGAATTATACTCCCAAAAAATCTTAAAAAAAAAAAATCAGAGCTATGCTGATTACTGTATCATTGACAGACTCACATAGGCTTTTTTTCTAAGCCACTTGTAACGCTATGGTGTGCATTCAACTCGTGTTATGCATTATATGATATATAAGAGAATTATTAGCATTTGACTAATGATATTTTGAAGATACAAACAAGTTCCAGAAAAACTGAAATCATTATTTCAACACTAAATGGCAATCTGTCAAAAAATCATTCTTCCAGGAGTTACAAATTTAACAAGAAAAGCAGTATTCACTGAAAATGCTCTGACAATAGACTTCTGAGCAAGCCTAATCCATCCCTGCCTGCTTCGATGGCATTTAGTATGGGAACATTCTGTAGATATTCTGCCTTATTATTGTTAACATTTCTGAGTAATGGCTCTCCAGAACCAGTTATTCAGCCTAAGCTATTTTCTGGTCATTCCTCATAACACAGCTGAGCATTTTCACTGTGTTGCAGAGCGTGCATAAAATGCTAACTACATGCTGGCACTTCCCCTCTCATTGCAGCTCTTCAAGAAAATAGGTGTCGACGTCTGGGGAAGACCACTAGACATCTGGCTCTGCTGTATGGTGGCACACCTGGTGGCACTGGAGCCACTGAGGAGGACAGGACTGTTTGGGGGTGGGACTTTGGGCAGTGCTTCATATATACGATGCTTTCAGCCAGCTGTCTGAGGGCTAGACCTGTAGACAAAAACTTTACAGAGTTGGAAGTTATTCAGATTATCTTCCTGCACTCAGCAGGAACTGCTTTCTCCCAGTGCAGCATGGGATGTCTCAAGCAGGAAGCCATTCAGTAACTTTCTTAAGGAAGGTGTTCAATAACTTGCTATACATCCCTGACAGAAAACTAAGCTCCCTTCAATCTAAGTATTCCTGGCACCCAGCTGAACACTGCAGCTACTCCTCAGTCATCCAGTCATTTAAACTGCTATCCACTACAGTTTTCCATGGCTATAAGCATCAGTAGCAACTTCATAACTGCCTCCAAAAAAAAAAAAAGTTATCTAGCCTCCTTACTTCTAAGGTCTAAGCATATCTAATATATACTTGAATTTGTCTTCCACCTAGTACTCATCCCAGTAGGTGCCAACATTCTACTTCTCTGCCTTGCTTGGCATTTTTGACAAGGGTAGGGGGGAATCAACAGCATGCTGAAAAGATGCTGTAATAAAGATGTTAAAGAATAAAAACTTGGGCTTAAATCCTAACTCCTGCAGAGCCTCATTAGTACAATTCCTCCTGACTCAATCCATCACTGCTCATTATTTACAGTCCTTCAACTTATCCAGAGTCCATATGCCCATGTTTATATCCCGGCCAACATGTATTATTTATTCACGTACACTTTGCTGAGATGGTGTCTAAAGGTTTACTAAAATGCACATATTATATCACTTGCCTTTCATCTGCTTATTCTGTAATCTTATCAGAAGAGTAAAAAAAGCAATCTGGCTAGATTTATCCTTTCCTAAGCCTTTTTGTCTTTTTGCCTATGGTTCCATTATTAAAGCTAAGGAAAATAATCTTCTTTACTCAACCTCTTGTATTTATCATTTGCCTGCTTTTTATGGTTCCAATTTCACTAACTCTTCCAGACACTCTCAAAAATGGACCCTGCAATGGGAAACATCTGCACCATGGGGATAAGGGCTGTGGAAAGAAGTCCAGAAACAGAAGACAAGGTGCAGCAAATTTTGTTCCTAAATCTGCCTCTTCTGACCTTAGTACATTGCGTGTGCTAAAACTCAATTCTGCGGCAAGGAACACAAATCAACCAACCAAAACACTTCAGCATTCCTTTAACCACATGAAAAATCCCTCCTGGCTTCAAGGTCTACTGAAGTGTCACAAACTAAGCACAAACTTTACAGAAGGAAAAAATCAACGACAGCAATTCAAAAGCCTTATTTATTAGCTCTGAGAGCTGAAGGAGGCAAGAACACCATTGCCACTGAGCTCCGAGGTCTACACTTGGCTCTGCACCAGCCAGCTCTTCTCATACCTTTTTCTGTTATCCCTCTTGGTCAGCACTCTTTCATTTTCTTCATTCTCTTTATTATTTGTTGCTGGGTTCCTGAGCTTTGTTGTTACCATTCCCTGGGAGGACACCACTTTTATACTCCGCCCTGACTACTAAGTTGACAGGAATACAATCCACTGCATGCACCTGCAAATGGCAGAAATTACTGGAGATGTTATACATTCCAGACCAAAAAGGAGCTCTTCATCAAACAAGATAAAAAGCAGAGGAACCGAGGATCCTCTGCCTGTTTTCAATAGGCACGTCAGCTTTTTCCACAGAATCTTTACTCACTCAAATAAGACTGATAGCTGAGAACTGTTTTTCATCTGTCATTTTGAACACCCCACTACACTTCAAGACGTATTGAGTACAGTTAGCACATTTTTCCTTAAGTGTATTCTTCCTGAGTCAAAATAACTCTCCCCAGTGAAAAAAAAAAAACAAGGCAACCATCCCCCAAAATCTTGCAAAACCCCCCCTATACTGCCAATAGTCTAGGACAGCATCAACCCACTATTATCATACCCTGGTAATGTAATGCTGCTTCTCAAATGGCAAAGGAACAGTAAAAGATAATGAATCAGTTTTTATCTGTTGATTCAGTTTCATGTGAAACTATTTAAATAGCCTCTTCTGTCGGCAGGAGAAGGATGATGTTGTCATATGCCAGTTACACACTCTAACCAAGAAACTGGATTGCCAGCACCAAGTGTAAATTATTGGAAGTGTTCAGCAAAAAAAAACATATGAACATTGCTGAGAAGGGAAGAGGAAAAAGACTGAAGAGATGAAGAAGCCAGAAGAGATCCAACTCTCAATACTAAGACAATTAAAAAATCGTAACATTAAAAATCATGATAAAGAGATTGATGTAGAGGAAAATACATCCAAACAAAAGGGAGTGCAGTGCAAGAAACAGTTCAAATCAAGGATTACTAAGCAATAGCAGATGAACAAGCAGTAACAAAAGAGGAACAACAGCCTGACTTGCACAGAAAAGCAATTTCCATCACTGCATTTGCTTTCTCTCTCTTTTCCCCTTTTTTGTATTAGATAAACCATTTCTGCCTAGTTCAAGAAAAAAGAAACATATTTAACATTTCAGGCATCCATTAAACTGGAAATTCTGCAAGGCCATACAGCAAGACTATGGGAATGCTGAACGGGATTCAATGAATAAAATGGATTTGCTCAGACTTCTGTGAATGTCACTGATCTCCACAGAATGAAAGTATTAAGATTAATGATTGCATTGTAAGCATTACACCAAACAGATCCAGTGGACCCTTGGATGGATATTAAAGAGGTAGGCTGTTCTCATTTTGCCTCCTGCTACTTGAGACATGTTGTGTGGGAGTTACGCTACTCAGTTTAGCAATTGGATCACCTGGTTGATGTTGTATCTTCTCAACAAGGTCAGATCCTGAGGGCATTCTGACACACAGTGGCCAAATTTACAATTGAAATATGGGGACACCTGTTTCACTGATGGAAGTACAAAGCACATTACTGCAAGTCAGAGATGCATGCTAAAGTGTTTTGGCAGCTGAGGTAGAGGGTAGAAGGAGAAAAAGACAAACATGCATGCACACTGAAAATGCTAAAAGTACTCATAATTCCATCAAAATTTCTCAGCCAAACAGATTTTCTCATCTCTTTGAATTGTGAAAGAAAAAAAGACCCGGAACTATGCTCCACATAAAAGCCTGAAAGGATTCAGCATTATATACTTAGAATCACAGAATCATAGAATGGCTTGGGTTGAAAAGGACCTCAAAGATCATCGAGTCTCAAACCCCCTGCCAAGTGCAGGGTCGCCAACCACTAGACCAGGCTGCCCAGAGCCACGTCCAGTCTGGCCTTGAATGCCTCCAGGGATGGGGCATCCACAACCTCCCTGGGCAACCTGTTCCAGTGCGTCACCACCCTCTGTGTGAAAAACTTCCTCCTAATATCTAACCTACATCTCCCCTGTCTCAGCTTAAAACCATTCCCCCTTGTTCTATCGCTATCCACCCTCACAAACAATCGATCCCCCTCCTGTTTATACGCTCCCTTCAAGTATTGGAAGGCCACAATGAGGTCTCCCCGGAGCCTTCTCTTCTCCAAACTAAACAAGCCCAGTACCCTCAACCTTTCCTCATAGGAGAGGTGCTCCGGCCCTCTGATCATCTTGGTCGCCCTCCTCTGAACTCGTTCCAAGAGCTCCACGTCCTTCTTGTGCTGGGGGCCCCAGGCCTGGACACAGTACTCCAGATGGGGCCTCACAAGAGCCGAATAGAGGGGGACCACCACCTCCCTCTCCCTGCTGACCATTCCTCTTTTAATGCAGCCCAGAACATAGTTGGCCCTCCGGGCTGCCAGTGCACACTGCTGGCTCATGTCCAGCTTCTCGTCCACCAGGACCCCCAAGTCCCTCTCTGCAGGGCTGCTTTCAAGTACTTCTTCCCCCAGGTTGTATAAATACCTGGGATTGCCCTGGCCCAAGTGCAGCACCCTGCACGTGGCCTTGTTGAACCTCATTAGGTTCTCGTGGGCCCACTTGTCCAGCCTGTCCAGGTCCCTCTGGATGGCTTCCCTTCCTTCCAATGTATCGACTGCACCGCTCAGCTTGGTGTCATCTGCAAACTTGCTGAGGGTGCACTTGATTCCATCGTCTATGTCATTGATAAAGACATTGAAGAGCACCGGTCCCAGGACTGAGCCTTGGGGGACACCACTCGTGACCGGCCTCCACCCTGACATAGAACCATTTATCACAACCCTTTGGCTGCGACCAGCCAACCAGTTCTTAACCCACCGAACAGTCCATCCTTCAAATCCATACCTCTCCAATTTGGAGAGAAGGATGTTATGAGGGACCCTGTCTAAGGCTTTGGAGAAGTCCAAGTACTTGCCTCTTTTGTCCTGAGTTCAGGGAAGATTTAAAGCACTTTCAAAAAGAGGTTCCTACAGGGAGTCTCAGTTGGGTTGCAGAAGATACTGAGGCATTCCAGGTCACAAATGACTTCTGAAAATTTAGACTAGATAACATGCAATAAACATGTATAATTACTCTTTCATGAGCCATTACTCAGAGGACACAGAACTTTATTACTGCCTATTTCATTGAGAACTATTGCATCCACCTATTCAAATACAACGAGCTATGGAGAAGAATTGCACAGAAACATCTTCATATCCAGGTGCAGTCACTGTAATGCTGTGTCTCTTCTTTTACCCCCAACATTAGCCATTTCTCATTTCAGAATTGTTTCAATTGCATTATACAACAAAATACTATGTATTTGCAAAACTGTATGCACAGCTGTTTTGTTACTTACACTTCATCTTAAAACTGACTGGTTGGAAAATGAAGTTTGTCTGAAAGCAGTCACTTTATTTCATCTCAGTTTACATATTCCACATAAAAGTCTCTCCTCCACAACCCAGGAGCGTTGATTCTCCAGCAAAATAAATCCTTCCCTCAAACTACTGCCCAAAAAAGGGGCTTGTAGTTACACTATTTCCTTGTTTTGTGGTTTTCAACCAAAGCCTACAAACATACTTAAGGGCAGAAGACCCAAGCAAAAACAGATGACTCAAACTGGAAGGTCAATATAGCTGGTAAACAGCTGCATGAATAGTTTTCGCTGACCAGAAGCTGTAACTCTTGGAGAATAAATAATTAGCTGAGATACAGGTCAAACTAGTTCCATGAAAAGCCTTTGCTGAATGTTGTTTCAAAGAAGTATCAAAAGTTATTTGCATAACCATAGTTAGGCTAGGTTACAAGCAGAGATCCAAAGAGATTGCATTCAACAGCGCTAGAGAAATTAGGCCACCATTTTATCTCAGGTAAATTAGTAGTATGATTTACAGTAATTTCAAAAAGAGTAGTCTCAGACTTCAGGATTAAGGACACTTGTTTCCTAATCAGAATTAGGAATAGTTCTCTCCACTAATACTAGAGAGACATGACAGAGAAATCCCTCAAAATGGCAGGTTTGGGGTTTATTTATATGCGGAAAGCGAAACTCAAAATTTGATCTCATATTTGTGTCATCACTGTGCTACCAGCTCTCATTCTTAAGTATGCTATACTGAATATCAGGCAACAGAATGAATGCTTACTATGCAATAGGTAGCTGCAGGAGGGCATTTCAGCCCTCCTAACAAAGGTTAGGGCAACCCTCTGAGGTACAAGGCTGCATGTCTGAAATACTATAACACAACTATGCCAACATCCTTCCATGGTAACTGAGGGTGGCACCTATTGCAGAAATAAACAGCAACCTTCCTTCAAAAAGAGTCAGAACTCTATAAAATAGACCTGCTTCCTAACTCAAAACAATTTTCATATTCTGACAGCAGGTACCAAAGGTGAACAAAAAACTGAACTGGAAAAAACAGCTCTACTGATTTTACACAGAAGATAGTGCACGATTGGTATAATTAAGTAATTTGAAAATAGAAAATGCAGGTTATGCAGGTTTTGCAGTGCAGGACAGAAATTTTTGCTTCTGAATTGTAACAGGTTATTTCTCCTCTACAGGCAAGTGCTTATGATTTCATGCCAGTCCATGGGATTGTCTCAAGATAACTAGATCTTCTACATTCAGCATATAAATAAGTGTATTACTCCATTTTACTCCTACACAAATACCAATTCCTCACTATTACAAGATGAGCTTTAAATGAATCCATATTCACTGTACTCCCACTGCGCCCTTTCTTTATACAGAATGAATACAAAACGGGAAAGAATTAAGTGTGCATGGCCAACTCAGATTCTAACACATTTCGAGCGCATGAAAAGTATCTCCAATTTTATATATGTGTCTATATACACACATACACAAACACAAAAGGCATTTAAGTTTTTGCAAACAGAATAATAAAAGCTAAATAATGCACTAACATTTAGCACAATGTCTAACAACTCCTCCTTCATTCCTCAGATAGGAAACTTCCATTATAAGCTTAAATAAATACAAAAATTACTGGATACAGAATTATAATTATTAGTTTTGTCTTTTTTTTTTTTTTTTTTTTTTTTTTTAAGTACAGCACTGAGCACAAATAATCATTTCAGGCCTAAAAGCACTGGTACGTTACCACAGAGCCATTAAGTGTATATTAAATTATACAACATTTCATTTATACTACATTTAATTTTAGCCATAATGGCCTAGTAATTACTGCTGATTGTTTCTGATCTCTCATATATGAAAAAACATGGCTAGTGAATTAGTGATGATAACCAATAATGAGAAGCATGGGCATTTATTCTTTCTCTTGGTATACCATTTAATTGTTCGGAAGAAAAAAATAGAAAAGCTATTTTGCTCCGCATTTTACTCCTTAAGGCAGATCTGACCCATTAAATATATCTTATTCTCTCTCTCTCTCTCTCTCTCTCTCTTTTATTTTGTTACCAAAGATCACATGGTATTATCCCATTTTACCTTTTCTCTCTCACTGCACTACCAGGCACTGGCCAAGCAATTCTAAATTTGCTTTCACTTTCAGACATTTATCTGCATACAGTTAGGTGAAAGGTATTATTAATCATATCCTGTTGCTAGGCTACCTGGAGATGTTCATTTAAGCTTAATGTTTCCTTTGTTAAAAAGTGCCACGAGGAACACACAGATTTGAGACAAGAAAGATACCTTGCAATAGTTGAATTTAAAAAAAAAAAATAAAGACTCTCTTAACAGAATATGGATTAACAAGAAAAATAAGAAGTGCACAGTCTACACACGTAGTACAGCTTCATTCAGAACATGTACCTTTTGGATAACAGATACACAATACGAATTAAAATCAAGGTGAAAGGTTCAGCCGCATAGCTACTGGAATGCTTTAAAGACACTAGTGTCTTTTATTTGAAATAGTTTAGCAACAAGAGCATTAGCTAATTTTCAGGGTAGTGAACTAAAACACTATTTGAAAAAAAATACTGTATATGCCTTAGTAAATTAGCATAGTTTACGTTTACTGGTATAAGCTTTGCACCTCTACATAAAAGTCTGTACTTATTCAACGGCTTTACTCAATCATACCACAAGATATTCATTTCACACATTTTATCAAATAAAACAATTCACGCACTCAATACTCACCTGCCCATTTCATAACCATTCACTGAAGGGTAGCATATAAACATAGTCACTCATTTCTACAGACATCCTACTCGTGTATCTGTCACATCTAGGAAGAGTCACCAATGGCCTGAAGGGCGGTTTAAGTGACAGGCTACAAAGTCCTGTGTAACAAAAAAAGGTGAAGGAGCCCAATAACAGGATACAACTTAAATGGCTCTTTTTACCTGACGAGCATCAGTAGTTCAGCTGAACTGAAAAGCATGAAATAAAGTCGTAGCACAAACAAGGCAATGCATTATTTTATTCCAGGACAGCAGGATGACATTTTCCAGTTGTCCTAAGGTCTTTAATAGGACCTTCTGCCTCATCTAAAAAAAACTGCAAAAGGTCTCATTTTTGCTGCAGCTTAAGTCACGTTAGCCAACATGAAATTAGCAAGACAGTCCACATTTCCCTCCACTCTGCTTCAATTTGTCTACACGGAATTAATGGCAAATTTAACTTCCACTGTGAAGCTGATGCACATAGCTGAAATATACCACTCATTGAGTAGACTGGCTTAAAGAAAAGACCTACTTGAATAACTTTCCAATAATTTTAGAGTTCTGATACCCACTGCAATTCAACTGGATGAGAATAAATTTCATCTCTGTAGGACCTCTTTCCATCACTAAAGACAGAACTGATCAGTTTTGAGAGTATCAATATTTGGCTCATATTTACACCGAGAAATTTGGGCTGTATTCCTCAAAATCAGGCAAGGAGTCACAGTACATGTGCAACATTATAAACTCATAGCATCCTAATTCAGCATTCTGCTGAAATGAGAAAATTCTGAATGTCAGAGCAAGCCTGCAAAACTCTTCTGTTTCTAGGGAAAATAAGCCTTTGCCTGTGAGTTCTGACCTGAAAGAGAATATAGCACTTGGACAAAATGACAGTAACCAGTGCTACAGCATTTATGATATAGATTCCTGAGTTATAAAGTAGTACTGTCGTTATCACAGGAAACACACTTGCACACAAACAGTACCATTTAATCCATAATGAGAGTAGTCTTAACATTTTTCAGAATAAAGAAACAAAAAATGACCTTCAGTGACACCAGACCCCTTCTTACTGCTCCTACTTCATGTTTTGGTGCTCTCCAGAGTAAAGTGCAACTTGTTCTCTTCTTGGTTCTTTATGTTAAAAGATGGATGCTGAATGCTTCTGTAAGTATGGCATACTTTATGGCTTTCATGTCTCTTCAAAAAACAGCAAACAAATTTCTGTGGTATGGAACATTAAATGTTTTTTCAGAGTTCTGATTTGTAGTGTGTTTTCTGTATGTTTTTTAAATACATTATTTCCAATTAACTTTCACTTTGGCTTTACCTTTACAAGGTAGAGACATTTGCATTTGGCGTTTTCAGCTAAGCACTGCATTCTTGAATGTCTAAGTACATGTTTTTAAAAAGTGGGCTCTATGTCATCTGGGGATTTTGAAGTGTCCACCAGCTACTTTGAAGCATGCCTCTAAGTGTAGCTGCTACTCATCATTTTGGAATCCTTCTGCCACTTTTATTTGGAAGGATCCAAGGTGTGACTGCAGATTACGCAGAACCATTTCTGGACAAGACAGCATAAGCCCTCTTACAAGCTTCAGAAACTCCAGCTAACTTACAGGCAGCCAAATTAAGCATCAAAAGCACAAGGCCTTTTTTGCAGCACCTCATCTGTTGTTGACATCAGTTATGCTTAGTACTTACAGTTAGAGAAGTATTCACCTCAATTCACAGTCAGATGAGATCTGCAGAACTTCAGGCCTGTCAGCCTGACCTCAGTATCAGGAAAGTCACAGAAAATAATACTGAGTGCAAACACAAGGCATGTGCGGGACAACCAAGGGATGAGGCCTAGCCAGCAAGGGTTCATGAAAGGCAGGTCCTTCTTGACAAAACTGATCTCCTCCTTCTCTGACCTGCCTACTGGATGATGGAAAAGCTGTGGTTACAGTCTACTTAGACTTTAGTAAAGCCTTTGACACTGTCTCCTACAGCGTTCTCCTAGAGAAGCTGACAACCTGTGGCTTGGACAAGTGCATTCTTCACCGGGTAAAAAACTGGCTGGAGTGGTGGTGGATGAAGTTAAATCCAGCTGGAAACCGGTCACTAGTGGTATTCTCCAGGGATCAGTACAGGGGCCAGCCCTGTTTAGTATCTTTTCTGACAATCTGGACCAGGGGATTGATTGCACTCGCAATGAGTTTGCAGATGACACCAAGATGGAAGTGCTGAGCTACCTCAGGATAAAAAGACCCTACAGAGGGATCTAGATAGGCTGGACTGATGAGATGAGGCCAATTATATGAGCTTCAACAGGACCAAGTGCTGGGTCCTGCACTTTGGTAGCAACAATTCCAGGCATCACTAGAAGCTTGGGGCAGAGTGGCTAGAAAGCTGCATGGAGCAAAAAGATATGTAAAACAGCCAGCTGACCATGATCCAGCAGCGTGCCCAGGTGGCCAAGACCACCAGTGGCATACTGGCTTGTATCAGAAATACTGCAGTCAACAGGACCAGGGAGGTGATGGTCCCTCTGTATTCAGCACTGGTAAGGCTGCATCTCAAGTACTGTGTTCACTTTTTGGCCCCTCACTACAAGAAAATGTTGAGGCTTTGGAAAGTGTACAGAGAAGGGCAATGAAGCTGTGAAGGGTCTGGAGCACAAGTCTTATGAGGAGCAACCAAGGGAATTGAGATTATTCAGACTGGAGACGAGGAGGCTCAGTGGAGACCTTTTCACTCTCTACAATTACTTGAAAGGAGGTTGTGGTGAGGTGGGGATTGCCCACTTCTCCCAGGTAACAGTAATAGGATGAGAGAAAACGGCCTTAAGTTGTGCCAGGGGAGGTTCAGTTTGGATATTAGGAAACACTTATTCTCTGAAAGAGTGGTGATGTATTGGAACAGGCTGCCCAGTGAGGTGGAGTCACCGTCCCTGGAGAAGTTCAGGAAATGAGATGTGGCACTGCGGGACATGGTTAGTGGACATGGTAGTGAGGAGTCAATGAGTGGACTAAATGATCTTAGAGGTATTTTCCAACCTTTACGATTCTATGAAATTCTCTGATAAAATAACATGGAAAAAAACACAAAAAGAGGTAGAATGTTTACTTTGGATACTGACATTCAAAATGTTGAATGAAAACATTCAAGACCTGCAAAAAGCTATGACTGGCTGCCTGACACACACAGCAAGGAACTACTTCCCTTCTAGCCTCCATACCGACCAACTGCCCAGCAGGAAAAAAGCCCTGACAAATTAGAGGAGGAAACCACATGATGCCCTGGTTACCTTTTTTTTTTTTTTTTTCTGGTAAACACAGAGATGGAGCAGCAACTTTAAAGGACTGAAAGATTAAAAGAGACTAAATGATGTCTAGCACATGATCAGGAAAATCAGGTATATCAAGAGCCCTAAATTATTAGGGAATAATAATGCTGCAGAAAGATTTGCTACTTATCTAGCTTGGAGCTAGCCTGAGTTACCTCCAGTACAATTCAGTCTCTGTTTGTGAACAAAATTTAGAGCACAGTGTAGTTGCCAAGTATCTAGATCCAAACAATCCTTCATATGTATTTAAATGTTTGGCAGGTGGGAAGTACTTAAACACATACAAACTCAAGTGACTCATCCCAAATAAAAGCTCTTTTACATACTGTTACGTAAAGGCATCACTAGTTAGAGTAACAAAAAAAAAATCCTAAGTTCAGCATTTTTAAACCTGGAAATTGTTAACCTTAAAATGCTTTAATAATCAAACATTTTTACATACATCATCCCTGATACTATCCAAAGAGTCATATTTTATGAAGACCTGTACCTCTAGCTTTGGTGTTTAGGGTAACTTAGGTTTCTGAGATAGCTATTCCATCCATGAAGATCTATTTGGTTTAAAGTCTTGCAAATAACTGGTACTGACAGTACAATATATTTAAAAAAAAAATCTATTCAGGGCAGAACAGGTTCAGTTTCATTTTGAAGATCAAACATTTCTTCAGAGAGAAAAACACCTAAAATCAAACCTGGCACTCCTTTAAGTTTACAGGACCACACTTTCTGGCTTGGTAGTTCTTCTTTGATATTAATGTTTTGTAGTAGCACTACTCCACTTTGCAGCCCAAGTTACTTTTCTCTTTTACTTTAGATTCCAGGTGGGTGGGAGAGAAGAAAGAAACCACCATTCTTCAGATGAGAAAGTCAGGCATGAGCTTTCATCTTTAACTTATGACAGTCAGTTGTAATACAGGAAAATTATACCAAAATATCCAACTTCTAAGAGTTAAAAAGAATAACTGTGAATGCAGAATCTAATTTTGTTTTTGAAGCCAGTAATAAATGCATTCTGGTAATCACACCTTACAAGAAGTAGGAAGGGAAAACTAAATTCTTGCCTTGCCTGGTGGTCTGGCAGTCGCATCTGCCACCCTTATCACATGAAGCGTAGCTCTCCACATGTCCTGGTGCCTTAATCAAGAGCATAAATAAATACTATGTTGCAGGATGAAAAAAGTAGCATTAAGGTTTTAGGGTAAGAAAGGCATGCAATAATGCAGTAGCCTACTAGTATTGCCTGACATTATTCAGGAAAAACAAAGGAAACTTTTCAGGAGATTACCACTATGAAATATGAGAACAAAGACACCATATCGCACCTGTTGTAGTACCATTTAAAGAGGCAAGTATTGCATGCTTCTGTGCAACATGAGAAAACCCTTACAGCATGGACAATGTTTCATTTCACCACCCCTTCCCAGGTTTCCTCAGGTTACCTAGTCCTTAGAGAAGGCTATGTGATAGCTCAACTCCCTTTTCACCTTGTCCTTCCCTTCCTGAGTTACCTCACCCATTGATCCCAACAGACTGTGCTGGGTCTTTGAAAAGCCAAACAACTCAGATGACTTGCCAGACCAGTGGGCAATTAACTTGGATACAGGCTACAACTTTGAAAAGTTTTCCTACACTACGTTAGTGGCAATCCTCATAGACTTCAGTAGCACCATGCTGAATGAGTAGGAAGAACTAAGCACAGCTTTTATTGGGAAGGGCTGACTTGTTAATAGAAAGGTACCCTAATATTTACCATACAGATCTTTAACTCATTCACTAAAATAATGGTATAGTTGCTGGTAGCTGTCTCATTAGTAAGACATTAGAGTGGCTGAGACTGAGAAGACTTCAAAGAGGAGACATGATTCTCAAACTGCTTTCCTGAGAAGCAACAGCTTTGTCAGTAGGCAGCACTCTCAGTGGGGCAAGGCATCCAAGCAGACAACAGAGCTGGATCCCAGCCTGTCAATACACTACCGGGTTTAGCAGATACCACCTCTCACACCATCCTGCAAGGACAACTGGGTCCTAGAAGGACTTTTGATGAATTACTTCACCTCTTTCCAGGATGCTCTGAGGGTCTTGGAGGAAGGTGCTCTAAGTTGCAGCCTTACATCCTTAGACACTTTCTGTTACTTTAAATGAAGAACACAATACACACACACACACACACACAGTGATACACATTTCTGCTACAGCCTAACAGAACAGTAAGTTTCATGAAATAAAATAAATTTCAAATTCAAATCAGTTTTGTTTAGACTTGTTGTTTTATAAATCTGTTTCTGTATTTCCGGTTCTAACACCCAAGTCTCAGTGTCTGTAGTACTAGAAGTCAACACTGTAGTTAACTCTGCCACAACAGAGATATTTTGTAAACATTAAGACTAGTTTTCAAATCACTAAACATCTCTGCTAATGTTCTGTTGTTGTGTAATGATTCTTTTTTCTTCCTGCTCAGTCACTAAACCTACCAATATGCAAGGCTGTCTCAACCCAGTATTTTTAACTAATTTCTACTAGCTGTTCTATTACATTCAGCCAGTTCGGAGGAAATCTGCTTTGTTTAATCTCTCAGCTGGAAATTCTTCACAAGCTTACAAGTGAATAAATTTCTCTTGCTTTTGAAGGCCCCAACTACATTAAAAAAATCCAAAACAACTGTCATCAGGTTTAATAGTTCGGGTTCTTTTTTCCTATTGGGAACTGTGGTAGTATTTTTTAGGGCAGCACCTTGTTATAAGGAATCCTAACTAAAAGCATGCAGAGTCAATTCAGTAAAGGTTCAGTACAGGATGCTTGCCACAGCCTCACCATCCCCTAATACAACAGAGAAAAGAACAGATAGTTTCCTCTCCAGCCAGATAACTTTTTAAACAAGTCAAAATCTGTACTATAGAGTACAGTACAAGCATACAGGTATTAGGCTATACCTTGAATCATGCTTTAGATTCAGTTATTGTTAATTGCAAACATCAATCTCATGGTATGGTCTATATGTCTTCAAGATTTTTATTAAAGTAGCACTGATCACTAACTTATTAAGTTATATTTTCACTGTTAATTTTCTCCCACCGCCCTCCCTCTCTCTAGAGCATTGCAGATTCATGATACTTTTTACTTTCCACCCCTCCCCCTCATAGCAATTCTGTAATTCATTAAGAGAAATGACAAGGCAGAAAGAGCAAAGATCTTCAATTTTTCTAGGAATTACTAATAACATCCAGTCATCACTGTAACATCACTGAGTATAAAACATGAGAATAGGCCTCAGTTTGACTAACAATATCATTTTAAGCAAATTTCAAGAATCAGCATCCATGTTGCTAGTATTTGCCCTTAAGGTAATATTTGAAACTGCTGAAAGTCAGATGATGTCTGGTGTAGAAAGATGCTATCAAATCTCTAAGGTTCTGCAGCTTCTTCCAAGTCAAGAGTTTTTATTGCTGCTACAGAAAAGAAAGACCCCAAAAAACCCAACTCTGAAGAATAAAATACTGCTAGACAACTGAAAAGTGGTATAAATTCAAACCAAACTTTCCAATACAGATCGTACTCCAGAGACTATCAAAACCGTAACAGTAAGATGGCAAACACAAAGTAAACGAGTATCAAGCTGCATTTTATACTTTGGCTTAGATGCTTCCCAGAAGGGGAAAAGGGTACACAACCATCTTTTCTCTAAGGGAAAGGGAGGATTAAAAATGCATTAGTAATTTAAAGTTCCAACATTCAGTAAGGGATTTAGTAATCTTAACCATTTTACAGTTACAGGTATACATGAACTTTCTTGGACTTTGCTTCTCAGGTTTCTTTTAAACACAGTGATAATTTTTAAGATATAGTTGAAAAAGCTCTCAAGTGAAATGGAAAGCTGGAACCACTGCTAAGATGTTTTGCATAAACTATGTATTTTTAAGATCCTAAAATACTGAACACATAATACTTATGTTCAGAGACTCAAAAGGAATAAGAGTAGCATTTTAATTGCTCTCATGCCCCTATGAATTTACAGAGATGCTCAGTAACCCATAAATAATGTAATACAATATAACAAAGCAGCTACGGCTATATCCTTCTCCACTGTCTGCCATTTGATTTTGCAAGGAGTCACAAAAATAATTCACACTTCATTATTTCTGTAGCACTATGAACAAAGAGTACCGTTGCGCTGTTGGTTTGTTTTGTTTCTTCTGTTTTTTTGTGGGTTTTTTTTTTTGTATGTCAGCCAACCAACTACTAACCTACCAGAAGTTCAATCTCAACATCCAGAGTGCCCTCCAACATTAATTCCTCCCCATAAAATACATAGCCCTATCTATATTTAAAGAAAAAAAAAAAAAAAAAGAGTACTGGAGAACAGACTGGTCAGAACTAGCCAGAGGGAAATAAGACATACATACTTCTGTCTGCCAACCTCTAACACTTACATCACTTGTAATACTTCGTAAGCTAAAGTTTTGTAAGTGTTAAAAGCATGACTGGAACTCCTAATAAAGAATTCACATTTTCCTTCACTAAGCATGACAACATATAGAGCTACACCAACCTGTACTGAAAAAAAACAGGAAATAAAATAAACCACAAACATTTTGTGCTAAATTCATGGAGATCTGGAAAGAAAGGTTCAATTAAATGAAAAGGAACAACAAAAAGCGTTATCCATATACCATCCACTTACAAAAAGATATTCTCTTTCCAGTGCTCCAAGATCTTACTATGTATACTGGCTAAAGGTACAACAAATTGTGTACAAAAAGATAGTATACACACATTGTGCGTATGCACTTTTGCACAGCCACGCTGATACCAAGCGCAAGAGCAGCAAAGCACAGCCCAGCTGCTTCAAACAGCTGATGGAATTCTTCTCTTAGCCAAAATTAGCTGTTGTTTGCCCATTTTAGGACAATTACTTTTCCTTCTGCTTCATATTGTAGACTCAGTAGTAGTGCTAGCACTAAAGTGCTAGACTTTAGAAAAGGTGGGGACTCATTCCATGGGGTCACTCTGTCTGAGAGGTGCAAGGATTACTTGAAGAAAATGCAGAGCTGAAGAATTGCCCTGTTCTAACAGAACTGCAGTTGCAATAAGCATGGTCTTTTTGACTACAGTACTTCGAAAGGGCAACAAAAGAAGGCACATACAAATAGCCGTGCTTTGTATTTTTGATATCTGGTTTTTACCTAGTCTTATTATTGGTACAGCCAGACTCCTTTTTCACTTTAGCTTGTATGGTAAATATTTCTTTTTAAAGTATTTTTGGTAGAAAGCAATATCCTAGTAGTAAAATATTACAACATTTATGTAAAAGCAAGAGCTAGTTTGAGGCTCTTGGGTGCAGATAAGAAAAGCAAAGGAAGTTAGAATGCACTTAAGCAAACTTGCTCTTCTTTATTTATTGATGTCTATTGGTTCTGAATATTTTTCTTCTACTTTAATAATACCTTATTATATATAGCTGCTGGAATGAAAATTATAAAAAAAAAAAAGACAAACTCACCAATCTGCCTGAGGGATTGAAAGAGGAATGGGAGAATGAAAAGAAAGAGTGAATCTGTCAAACACAGATAAGATTATGGGTGATACTTTGGATACTGCATGAAGAATTTAGGAGCTTTGTCTTGAGAAGGTATATTCTTGGTAATAAGAAACAATGTAAATTTTTCACTATCTTTGCTCTGTTCTTTGTCCCTTTAGAACAATCCTTCATCCAGGTTATCAGTTTATATCTTATGTATGCAAAAGACACAAACAAGCTCATACATTTTTCTATATTAGGCTTAAAAATCAAAAATAAATTCACTTTACTTTTGAGGAACAACAAAGGTAATCGAGCAGGACAAAAGCTTTTTATATGCATAAGTACTCATACACGATTAGGACTTAAGCACTTTGAATCAGGTCGATTAATATTAGACCACTCTCCCAAAAACACTAGTCTTTTAGAGGGATCTGATACTGGAATACAAAACTATATAACCTTTGTATATGTTTCCAGTTTAAATGGTTAGGGAAACAATCAATTGTATTTTTCTCCCTTTGATGCTCAAATGCATGAATACTCCAGTTATAAACAAGAGCCTTAAAGACACTGAGCTATTATTTCTTGAAAGTCTGAGAATCTATTAGACAAGTTTATTCTGCTTAATAATTGAGCAGTGCAAAGTAAGTTTGCTTACGTTTTTAAATTTGGTTTTATTGAGTTAAATGTGCAAGGACATACTGAGACAGGAAATTTGAGATGGTGAAAAGAATTGGCTTCTAAATGCAGTAAACTAAATATTCATGCTGACACACCAGTGACTGACAGTTCTTAAGCTAGAATAAATAAGAAAAGGACAAAACAAGTCACATTTTTATGCACAACCTATCAGCTTTCAACCCAAGCTACTGCACAGTGGACATTATCACTTATGAGAAGTCATTTTATCTGACTAGACATTCTGATAAGATAAACAAATTGCTTGTAAGAACCTTGTAAACAGCAAAAGCAAAGCATAGTTTAAGCCTTGAGGAACAGAAAAACCGTATCCAGGAGTTCATTCAAAATAACTTCAAAAATATGGAGCCACCCAGAAAAAATAGAATAAAGAGAATTTCATCTGTCTGTGAGGAAAGCTATCCCTTTGTAAGGAAGTGTTGTGAAGAACACCAAACAAAGAAGCCTCCACTCAGGACATACCTAAGAAGGTATGTCTCTGGTAGTACAGGATTCAAATACCATAGGAACCCCATAAAGTAGGAACTGGTATTAACTCCAAGTGTGTAGACAGGGAATTGGGGCATAAAAGTTCTATTTTTTGAAGGTTTTGTAAGAGATCTAGAGTAAGGTCAGACAGAATGCGTTATCATCCACTTCATCAAGGACCTTGGTTAAGAAGTCACCTTCTCTCCCACACGAAGGGGAGGCAAAAATAGTATGATGTCGTAAATCTCTCAATTTGCTGTTTACAAGGTAAACTCACCCCATCGGAGGAAAGTCACATGCCTTCATAAAACACGAAGTTTCCTGAGCATATAATAGCTGAAAGAGAATGAGGCAATATATATATCCCTCCCCACAGCATTTTGCGTTGCAATCTTAATTTGCATTATTTTTCCTCACTGTTCAGAGAAGAGCATTTATATTTTGTTGCTCAGTACTTGAGCTGGCATCTGAAAATGGTCTTAAAAAAAAAACAACATTAACTACAGCCCATACAAAGAGTTAAGTAAGCTGAGTAACCATGGAGGAACCTGGCAAACCTTTGCAGTTCAATATAACCTAGCAACATGAAACCTTCCTTCTATTCTTGGATAGATTTCCTTTGCACACCCTCTTTAAAATGTTTACATAGCACGCAAACCATAGTACCTCTGGGGGGTATTCACAAGGCTAATTTTAGGCAGAGGAAAACAGCCTCTTTCCAGACTCTCTCTCAAGCCATTGGAAAGTCAGCAGCTCCAAATTAGATGTTCAGAAGAGGATAATTAAGCTGGATTTGTCATTGCAACCAGCAATCCAACAGAAGAAAAAAGTGAAACACTTATTTTGAAACTTTAAGACAACTGCCTGCTCTCAACTCATTTTCAGCCTCACCCAGACAGATGTTCTTGGTACTCCCAGTTTGTGCATACTAACTCTGGCCCAGCACTTCACTAGCACTTCACGGCAGAATCTCCAGAGACCTGAAATTATCCTGTACGGCAAAAGGAAGTGTGCCCCTTGCCCTCAACCACAGTGGTCAATAAGACAGCTCCAGACTATAAGAACTACAAGAAATCTCCCTTTTCATTTTTTACCTTCAGGCTTGTAAGAGTCACAGAACATATCAGAGCAGGTGTAGGAGAACAGCACCATCCATTACAGGACTACACCCAAAGGCCTTGACTGCGTCTTAGTGACAACAGCCATGTCATGTCCTGAGCATCTGTTACAATGCTTTATTGCTCACATCCAAAATACCTCAAACTTTTCTGACCACAAATGAGCTATGAAAGTGGTCTTATTTGCTTGAAGCATGAAAAGCATAACACTGAAGTAAGCTGACGTTACCCTCATTTCCATAAACCACTGTAACTACTGACTGACATTTTGCAATTTAAGGGAGAGAGGAGTCAAATTTATACTGGCATTTCTACTGTCGGGCAAAAAAAGTACTAAGCATACAAAGAACTGCAGTCCCATCTACTGCTTGTCACTGTATCAATGAAGAGCAAGTTGCACATGTCACTTTTTCTTATCCATCTGCATTACACATGAGTGTTTTCTGAAAAGCTATTTTATATTCAATGGTGAGCCATTATTGTTTCACTATGAACCCACTAGATAGTTTCTACCAGCTGGTCTATTATGTTAGAAATGATCCACAAAACAACTGCCCATGCTATGAGAAATGTTATGTTATTGTATATATATACAAGCATGCACATACTTTTTTAACATATATAAATATATATGTATTTATATATGTATATACATATACAGAGAGATATTTACACTAAACAAAGTGCTTGAGCTCCTTCAGGAAGACATTCAGGAATCACATACACTCTCTTGCATCTCTCAATCAGTTACTAAAAATAGACTTCAAGGACTTCTTCCAAAAGAAAATTAATTCTCAAAGTAGGATATATTTTGTTACAAGTAAAAGACTTCAAAACAAAACTACATGAACGAGAAGAGCTTTTATATTACTTTCTACAAGCTTCAGAATACTTGATCAGCTTTGCTGATTATTTTATCAGCAACCGAACGTCCCCTTTTTCTTAATTCAGTTCCTGAAAGTAAGAAAAAATACTTCAGTCCCCATCTTACAGTTCAAACAACATGCACAGTATAGTTTCTATCAGAAAATGCAACTTTGTAGAATTCAAATTAAAAACAAAAGAAAAAATAAGTTTAAGTATTGACAAAAGGAATTTGTAATATCAGAGTTTCCAACTTATGCCTCAATAAGCAGTGAATAAAATCTACTCACAGAATTCTGAGGCTTCTTCATCTTAAATGAAAACTTAATAGATTGCTGTTGCAAGGACCCCTTACAAGAAATAGTATGTTAGAGGACAGACTGCAAAATATTTGCTAACAGTCTCTGAAATAGTTAATCAAACAAAGTACATTTGTCAAATAAGCTACATGATACATTATCATTTGCTTTCTCACCCTTAAACTCAAATGATAAAGATCTCCCATATATCAACATAGGTTTCAAGGATCTTTGTTACAGCAAGCAAAAACCTCAAGTATCCTTTTGAAGGAAGCACACTGCCATTTTCTTCATGTTTAACAGGACTTCAAGTTCAGCTACACATCACATCTCGCTCTCAACCAAAAGGTTTCATAAAAAGGTAAACTTGGACTAAAAAAATTCAAGTTTTTATTTGTATTGCATTTTTCCTTGAAGAGGAGAATTAACCTTATTTATTTATATTTAGTTCCTACTTTGATAAAATGGTCTTTTCCAGCAAAAAAATCCTGATGAACAGGAAACCTGTACCTTAATATATTAAGTATTCTTTGGGAATGCAAAGAAAAACATACGCTTAAAAATTCTGAAAGTAGTATGTAAGTGTTTATACTTTGGGGAAAACAATAATCAGAAAAGTGAAAATATCTATGAAAATAAGTCACTTGCATCTTTAGCATAATGTCTTTGAGGCTTTCCCTGCCCTACACAGGCTTGTGTTTTTCTGTCTCTAAGTCCATGGTTACCAGTGGTTTGCTGCATTGCTTCAGATTATTAAAGCTACTTCCTTCAGTTCACACACCTTCACCTCTCAAAATCTCATTCAACACTGACCATTTGACACTACTGTCATTTTCCTTGTTTGTTGCTGGATAAGACAGGAAAATTCAGTTTTCAGTTGCTAATGTTTAGGCAGCAGTTTCATTCTACAAACATTTTAGCTATTGTCAGACGCTCAGTTTATCCAAGACGAAGAAGTAGGTTGCCATACCTATACCCACTAATGACAGACAGCTCTTCAGAGATGAAATGGCAGCAGGTCATTTCCTTGAAGCAGTGGAAACTGTAGTGGCAGGAGGTTCACAAACATTGTTTAATCATTATTCTATTCCCAAAGATGTTGCAGCTGATTGATACACTAAAATTTCATTCCAGATGATAAATAAAAAAAGCTGTGCTACTACCAAGCCCAGTAAATGTTTTGTGTAATTTAGACTGTCAGCTTCATTTCTAATCACTGTACGAGTAACATTAAACAGATGAGGCATTCAGAACACTTGGTGTTTAATATTTAAAAAAAATCCTCACATATTTCTCTCCCTCTCACACATTAAATATGCATAGTTCATCAAAATCATGGAAAAAATCCATCTAATCAAAAACTAATCATTATTTCAGTCCTGTTACTGATCCCATTGGCAGAGAAACATTATTCTGTACTCATATTTTAAAAATGTTAATCATCTTCCTATGGAAGAAGTGCTTAACACTCAGCCTTCAGCCCCCTCCCTGCCCAAACGTCTATCAGATCTGACCTTTTCTTCTATAAATCTCTTTTGCAGTTTATTTGCACTGGTGGGAACTCAATTCCAGAACAGCTGTAGGAACAGCATTCTGTACATTACTATTAATTCCTTGATAGGTACAAATCCATCACAAAACAGCTAATCATTCCTGACCTACTGCTTTTACTAGAAAAAAAAAGCATAAAAAAGTAATAAGGAAGTAAAAAAGTAATTGTGATTCTCTGCTGAGTCAGTCACCCTTGTGTAACTTTAACATTTTTAGGTTGGTAAACCACGTTCATAATGAGACAGAAGGCAGAAGATCTGTTAGCAATCCAATGATGTCATGCTTTGGTGAATACTTCTATAGGATTACACAGCATCAAATAAGAAGCACTATGAAAAATCTCCAAGATGCTCAAGCTGGGCCCTCCTCAGCACAGGAATCACAGGGGAAAGGCATCAGTCAAGATAGCACTGCACAAATTCATGGAAGAAGGAATAATCCAGGGCTACTTAACACATCTCCAGTTTGGGAAGCCTCCAGTTAAATCACAAAGGGCAAAGAAAATTATGGATTACCATTATAAAACTTGCCTTATGTATACAGACTACTGTAGACACTGAAGCAGGCACTATACATTAAGTTAGAAAGTACCTTAAAGGCTTCACCTAGTTTAGTTTTTTTTCCCCGTATTTGCCAAGTAAAAGTGGTTTCATCAAAACACTAGTCAAGGTACTTGAAGCCAAAAGTGACAAAGATTCCCCAATAAAAAGACTACTTATGAACCCCTTGATTACACTGTCCTATTCTAAAAACAAAACTTACAAGTCTTTTTTGCTCATCTTTGACCTGTCTAGTTTGTCATTATTTCCCAAGGGCTGAGTTACACACTGCCACATCTATTTCACCTTTTCAGGCCCTGCTACCCCTCTCTTCCACCATTCCTTTATTTCCTCAGATCACAGTACCATTACAAGGCAGTGCTTCACACAGAAATCCATACTGCTAGTTTTTATTAGATGCCTTGATGTCAGATTAGATCTCCTTCCCCCACAAAAAATATTCTATTTGTAGCTAGAAAGCATTCAGATAGTGCAGATTCAAATGAACATTTCTGCTTAGATAATTTAGCATTATATGATATACAAATATGTTTATTTGCTCTGTTTTATTGTTATTTAAGAACAAAATGTGACTATCTGTAGCAATATAAATACCCCAAAACATTGATTCCATCTCATGAACACTTGTTGCACAACTGTACTATCATATCCAATGAAATAAAGGCCAAAGAAAAAGACTATTTAGAAAGCAAGTTGGGGACTTTGAAGGAGCATACGCTAAAGCACTTGTAATTGGTCAAACTTCTACACTGCTTCCACTAAAAAATCCTTTGTTAACGTTTCTGATTATTTGTACGATCAATATAAGCATCACCATTCTCTGAAGCACAGAGTGATCTTAACATGAAAAAAAAATATTAATTCTCACCATGAAAAAATGATACTCCTACACATTCACCGTTATATATCATCATAAACCATGCCTGCATTGGTTTCTTCCAGGTATTTGCTAGGCAGGAAAAACCTGGAAGAAAACTACAATATCACAAGTTTTCTCAAGGCAAAAAAAACACAGTTTTAGTCAGGTTAGTCATGATGCATGACTAATATCAATTCTGCATTTCCCACCCTTCAGAATGGCTACCTGTGCAATGACAGCCTTCAGTCACTGAAATATGATTTAATAATAGAGAAATTAATAATAACAGATGTGTCAGAAAAAACATAATCAAGGCCAAAGATATTTTACTGATAGGAATTGCCAAGAAATAGTCAGACCAAAGTAATATATAGTCATGAAAAACACGAACATGTACAACTGTTTTACACAATGTAATTGCATAAAACAAGTTTAGTGAATGTCTCATGATAGTAGTCATAAGAGAAGTTAGAATAAAGCAGTTAGTATCTGGCTTGCCCTCATTTCCAATCATTGAAGAGTAAGAAACCATTCATATTTCTCTGCCGTTTTTGAAATCTCTCATTTTTCGTATTGTTTACCATGGACAGTAAAAATAATAAAACATATTAATATGACATATTTGCTAGTAAATAACTTATTATTGAACAAGATGAACAAGTCTTTTTGATTTTTTTCTATGGAACTTCGGTCCTTATAGGTTTTTATTATTCTTTCTTTGGATACTGAATGACAGCAAAAGACGTTAAGTCAATGATCATCTTTGAAAGAAAAGGTGAAGGGGAGGGATGTTCCTGCATTATCAGCTCTGGAGATAGATATTCTGAAAGTCCTCCTACCCAGAGGAAATATCTAGTCTTTGGGAAGAAAAGTGCTGAAAAGATAGCAAAAGTTTTAAAATAAACATGATTGCCCCAGTAGTTAATAGGAACGCTGTATGTGGATACTAGCCTACAGGTATTACCCCATTTAAATATCAAGATAAACCTCTAGCAATCAAGAAAGGCAAATATTTGCCGTGTGACTATTATAGGATAGTTTTTTCTTAAACTGACTCCCAACTGTGACATAAACAAAGTTTTATTTACAGCATATTAATGCTAGCCACACAGTATGTGGCATTCGATAGCTGGAGAGACAAGGCTGACTTGACTTGCCTGGAGTACCTTGAACCAACCCATCAGTCACAGCATCTGGCAGCTTTATCTGTGCTATATTTATATGTACATCAGTCCTAAACCTGATGCCAATGGAGTTTCATTATCCTGCATGATCAATCATAACTCAAGAGGTAACACACCTCAGCTATTTGCAGATTAATTCTACCAGAAAGGAATTTCTGCTCAAAGGTTAAATAAATCATGAAGTATTTATATTCCACTGCAACTACTTAAGCCTACATAAGCTCAGTCTCATCTGCCTGTTCATCTTCAAAACAGACACACTGAAGTGCAAAATTAGAAGAGAAAAGTAGGGCGAAATTAATTTTGCCATCTGCAAGAGCAATGCAAATAAAAACTCAAGATGTACAAGATTACTGTCCATATCATTTTTACATTTCACATACACTTTGCGCCATCCCTTCCACTTCTGCAGTGACATTAACATGAAAGTCAGGGGCAAGAACAGGGTTTGAGAGGTATCATCTCATTCTCAAAACGACATGAGATCAAATAGAAAAAAGGAAACAACATAAACATTCTTGAAACAAAATATAAACCAAATGTTTTTGTACTTCACTGGGTATCACTTAATCTGGGGCCAGTCAGCCAACTCTCGCTCCAATGAATTTGCTCCTACAAGTAATTTCTTCAGTGATTATGAATAGAGTCCTATCAAACAGGCTTTTATTATTGCATCAGTTATTCAGCAATTCCCACAGGAACAATTAAAAAAAAAGCATGGAATTAAATTCTAGTCTCTCCACCAACCTGCCTGCCTTCTCCAACTCCTCCTCCCCATCACAGAACATGACACAATTGTTTCTTCCCCAGCACCAGTATTTTACATATTCAATGATTTCTTTAAGGACTGCTAGCAGGAAGAAAAGGTTAGACATCTTAAGGATCTTACACTTCTAAGGAAAGTTCAGTTTTTAAGGAAAACTACTTTCTGTTGCTTTTGTTAATAACTGTTCTGCAGAGCTACTCGAGTGTGTCTAAATGGCTTATAAATCAATCAGAAGTTCATGGGGAGTCTCAGTACTTTGGCCTTACATCAAGAACAGAGAAGCAGTGCTTTCTGGTAAATGCATCATAATTCTTTACCACAATTACAGAATTATCTTTAAAAAATGACATTTAATGAATTACGTGCAGAATATGGTTGAACTAACAGGCTGCATTTTTACAAACAACTCAAGCGTCATGACTAATGTCAACAGGTTGTAAACTACTAGCTATCAGTAGTGGACAAGGCATACTGTCCATTAGTGAGTCTTCTAAGAACAAGGAAGAGCCAGAAACAAAGAAAAACAAAAATAAAACGAACGCATCAACGTGTATTTTCTTCAAGTACCTTGCCATGCTTCATTTGAGAAGTGCACTGTAGTTCTTTAATACACTGCAGTGTGTCTCCTGAATATAACATTATTGCAACACAGACTCGTCTGTACTGTTTGTCACTAAGCGTGTATTTTTTTTCCCCAGGAAAAATAAAATCATTTTGCTTAGATTAGTGTAGCAAGAAGAGTGAAATTCTACTGATTTCACTTTAATAAGGTTTCTTTTTCAGATGCTACCATTTGAGGCTCTAGGATATTGGCTGTGGGAGCTTTTACTTCCTTCCACCAAACAGCCAACCTTTAACTAAGAGCTCCAGCTTTTCCTACTCCACTGTTGTCCTCAAAGCCATCCAGAAGGCAAGTAGCCTTTCCCCAGTCAGTCTGCACCACCACCAGTTCCATGGCACTCCGCTGACTGTGTGTGTCCCTCAAGAATACAGAGGTGATGTTGTGCCCCTTCCTGCAGAGCAGCTGACCCTCCCACACTGCTTGCATTACACACACAACTCTATTTTCTGCCTTCCTGAAAGGCTGTCAAGAGAAGCTGGCTTCCCACATGGTTGAGGATAGTGGGAATCACACCATGGCTCACAGCTGCACAGGGAAAACACCACTCACGCCGCAGCAAGCAGGTCCCTTAGCAGGAGACGCAAGGTCTCCACGCTATCCTAAAGTGATACCCCTGTTTGCATTAAGGCTGCCAGCAGAGACAGAAGTGTGTCTGAGAATGGTCAGCGTGGGAGTAGGAATGATAGAAAAATTGAGGTTTTGGCAACAAAGCATTCAGGAATAATTGTGTTTCTTCCTCTGATCTGTCTGCTCCTCTTCAAGATTTAAGCAAGAATATCAAATACAACCAAAAGTCAGAAGATAAAACTGCCTTTGTACACAGTATTTACTATGTTTACTATTTCTTATTAAATGCATTTTCTTTCCCTAACCAAAGTATTTCATGGATCAATGGTGACACACCAGGCACTGATATTTCCCTTTTTCTACTTAATACAGATGAATGCTTCCAGCTGCAGCTAACATAGCTCGTGCACCAGATCTCCCCAGTTGATCATCATCAAAAGCAAGAGCTCCCAAACCCTCTTTTTCATTGCAAATTTACTGAGAGGTGATAAGCACATACCCAGGGCACAAAACTGCATGACTCCAGATAATCCCAGTTCATTTGAGCTGTTCCAAAGTACACGCTGAGAAACTAAACTGAGATTGTACCTCATGCGTAGTAGAAAATCCTCAACTGCTTATTCATCTATGCCCTTACACACATATAGCTGGAAGAGTTATTTTATTGCTAGATACTAATTGGTACTGAAATGACCTGGTCCATTCCAACCACATTAAGTATGAAATCAATTAACACCTCCTCTTTTTCACCTGGCATTTTCTCATAGTAAAATTTAATATTGATTCCAATTATTGTTAACCTCAGGCTGCTATCTTTAGTTACATTTCTGTGTGTTTCTCAGTGTCCATGACATGCAGAAGCAGCCCCTGAGGTGCAAGTCAAATTTTGTGGCTATTAGGCCAACATCCATTACATTCTAAGGCAATGAAAGTCTTTGCCAAGAGAGAAATATTTCCCCTTGCTATCTCCGTTTCTCAGGAAGAAACTCAATTTTCCTAAACCCACGGATTCCTTGGACACATACACATAAAAACTGAAGCAACAGGTAAGGCATCAGAAACCACATGCAGAAAGCCAAAGTATTCTAATTATGTTATCTAGCACCCAAAGGAAAGACAAAATTGCTAACAAAAACCTCAGAATCATCTTTGAGGGCCAAGCCCCATTGCACTACTATGAGGTATCAAAGAACAACTGGGTAATGAGAAGTAAACAAATCACAGTATTCACAGTGAGATAAAGCACCAGACTTGTTGTGCCAGACTGATGTTTGACTACTCAGGTTAGAGAGGAAAGCGCAAACAGATAGAACAGTTGTCTTTGTCCTACTAAAGCAAGTTTGAAAGCAAATAAAGAACACTGATGCAACATTTAATTCCAGAATTAAGAAAAGTCTGGAGATCCTTCTGAATTTTTCTTAAGCCACCACTTATGTTCAGCTGGCCTTCCGGAATTCACAAGAATCAACCTTTCTGGTTCACCCATAGCTTCTGTGGGCAATATGGGCACAGAGTGACAATGCTTGGCTAAAACAAGAAAGGTAAGGGTTGAGATTTTCCTGGAGGGAAGAACTACATCTTGTGTGCCATTAGATGAAATACTATCAACAGATAAGGCACAGAGTCATACCTATCCATACAGGCAAGTGCATTTTTAACAGCCTGAAGGACAGCAAGTTTTTTTGGTTCTCTTTTTCTCCCTCCCCCATCACTCCCCCATCTGTTCAGTACAATTACTCCCTCAGCACAATTTACTACCATATCCCACCATGCCATTTCAGGAGATTCTCAACTACCTGAGATTAAAAAAATTAAAAATAATAATAATATAAAGCAACAAAGTAAATTTAAGTCATCCATCTATCTTTTTCCCCTATCAGTTTGGAAAAGACTAGCTTTGACCAACTGCACTGGCTTTTTTTTTTTTTTTTGCTTCAAAGTATTACAGAGCTTTAAACAGGAAATAATTATTAAATCGATGTGGAGCTTTGAATCTTCCTCGCTTAGCATCCCTATCCCTATGCTAACTTCTACCATCCTTCAGAAGTGTTGATAACTGTCATGTCACTGTCCCTTACAGATGTAGGCTCATAGGAATCTGGAGGATTAAGAGACAACTGTGCCTGCCAGAGGTGTGAATTTCACTGTGAATTTCAGCCAGCATTATGCTATGGAAAGCTGCATGGTCAATATCAACACAAAATCATCTGAAATAACAAAGCAGTGAGAGACAAATTCTATTTACTTCCAGGTATCACACAGGTTTGCTAGACGTCAGTGACACTCTTGGACTTTGTTCTCATGGAGAAGTATGGTAAAGAACAATCATTTTTAGTTGATGTGAGTTGCACTGGAAGGAGTAAGAGTTCTTAAAGACCAACTGAAACAGATAATATTTTCCAAACTGAAAAATACTATTGCCACTTGCTGCTAGCTAAGGCTTTCCAGGAAGGTTGCTACTGCACATCTTCACTAAATCAGTATCAAACCAGTCAAAATCCAAACTAAATGATGTGCCTGATATATTTCACCCTTAACTAGCTGAAAAGTGCCTGAGAATAACGTCATCTTTATGTAGATTAACACCTTTAATACAGCAGTCCTTAATGAATATTTCCAGTTTTAGAAATAGAGCCTTTAAACTGATTTGCTCTCTGACACTGATTTTCTACTCAAAAGAATGAACTTCAGAGTTTTGTTTTGGAGTTGGTTTTATTTCTAGGCTTATCATACTATCAGAGTCATAGAATAGTTTGAGTTGGAAGGGACCAAGGATCATCAGGTTCCTACTCCCTCTGCCGTAGGCAGGGTTTCCAACTACTAGATTGAGTACTAGATTGGGTTGCCTTAGGGCCCCATCCAACCTGGTCTTGAACACCTCCAGGGATGAGGCATCCGCAACCTCTCTGGGCAGCCTGTTCCAGCACCTCACCACCCTCTCAGTGAAAAACTTCCCCCAGTATCTAATCTAAACCTCCCCTGCTTCAGTTTAAAAGCATTTCCCCTTGATGTATTATTATCTACCCATGTAAAAAAGTTGTCATGTTTATTAACTCCCTTTAAATATAGAAAGGCCAGAATGAGGTCTCCCTGCACCCTTTTCTTCTCCAGGCTGGACAAGCCCATCTGCTTCAGCCTATCTTTATAGGAGAGGTGCCCCAGACCCTCTGATTTTCTTCATGACCCTCCTCTGGACCATCTCCAAAAGCTCAACATCTTTCCTGTGTTGGGGGCCCCAGACCCAGATGCAGTACTCCAGATGGGGCCTCACGAGAGCAGAGCAGAGATGGACAACCCCCTCCCTCACCCTGCCAGCCATCCTTCTTCTGATGGAGCCCAGGATACCGTTGGCCTTTTGGCCTGCAAGTGCACACTGCTGGCTCAAGTTTTTTTTTTTTTTTTTTTAAATTAATCTACCAGGACCCCTAAGTCCTTGTCAGCAGGGCTACTCTCAAAGAGTTTTTCTCCCAGTCTGTATACGTGTCTGGGATTACTATGACCCAAGCGCAAAAATCTTGCCCTTTGCTTTGCTGAATCTCATTAGGATCACAAGGGCCCACCTTTCAAGTTTATCAAGGTCCCTCTGGATGGCATCCCTTCCTTCTGCTGTATCAACTGCACTGCTCAGTTTGGTGACATCAGCAAACTTGCTGAAGGTACGCTCAATCCCTTCATCCATGTTTCAGATAAAGATGTTAGAGTACTGGTCCCAAGACAGACCCCTGGGGGACACCACTTGTCACCAGCCTCCACTTGGACATACAGACATTGACCATAACCCTCTGGCTGTGACATTCCAATCAATTCCTTATCCACTACACAGTCTATTCTTCAAATCCATCTCTCTCCAAATTAGAAATGAGGATGTGGTGGGGGACCACATCAAAGGCTTTTCAGAAGTCCAGGTAGATAACACCAGTTGCCTTCCTTTCGTCCACTGATAATATCACTCCATCACAGAAGGCCACGAGATTCGTCAGGCACAGCCTTCCCTTGGTGAAGCCATGCTGGCTGTCTTGGAACACCCATTCATCTATCATGTGCCTTAACATGTCTTCCAGGAGGATCTATTCCATGGCCTTCCCAGGCACAGAGGTGAGGCTCACCAGCTTGTAGTTCCCCAGGTCCTCCTTCCCCCTTTCTCTTGATGAACTTCAAGAACAATAAAATCATTCACCAAGCAGCATTTACTGATCCTAATCAATCATCTTTCTTTTATGCTTCAAACCAGTAATGGGGAAATACAATATACAGAGAAGTCAGTATATTCTAGTAAGAAGGGTAAATACTGAACAGACTCAGACTCACTGACCGTTAAGCTCTGTAAACAAGGAAGATTTGCTTTGTCATACTGGTGGCATTCCAACTGTTAGCATATCTCATGTAAACTGCCCATGGCATTGACAACAAATATTTCAAAGGTACTAAACCAACTAGATTATTCATAATTAATACCTGTTATTGAGCAGGGTCCTTTTTCATTTCCAGTCAGACTCTCCAGCAAAACTGATTCTTCTGTAAACATTTGCCTCTGTAATTCATTACGTATGAACTATCTTTTAAGCCACAATCTTGTTCCATTTCAGTAAGCTTTAAATAAAAAGATAAAAAAATCACCCACACAGAGACTAAACAGTACCATGCATTGCACACACTCACACACACTCATCTGCTACTTAGAGTGTCAAGACAAGGAAGAAGTTCTTCCACAGACTCCAAGTATCTCACCAAGTTACCAAATGACCCAAGAGATCCCCTTGGACTATCAAGGCTATGAAAAAAAGCAAGAAAAAAAGCCCACCTTCATGCTGAGTTACACAGATACAGTCTGGATAGCTACCAAGAGCGGACTGAACTGACACAATTCATGCTGTTTCACACGATGTCAAAATTTTCTTAAAACGAGACTGTTAATGACAATTTGAGTGAAGCTTCTTCAGATTCTTCATAGAAATGAATGCTGCAGCCTAAGGAATGGGAATGGAGTTAGAGTGATGAGGCTACTCAGCAGCTCAAAGGGCAAAATGTTCCTGCGTCAGAAAAGCAAGCAGGCCGCAGAAAGCTGCGTAGTCACCCATATAGTGTGTCACGGTTTTATGATTTTTGTTATTAGTATTCCACATCATAACATCATGTAGTGCACTGGGAGTTAAAGAGTTAATGCTCCAGTTCTGTGGACTGCCAATTTTCTGAGAACCAGGTACCCAGAAGAGAAGAACTACATACCCAGAGGACTTTGCATTCAGAGGGAAAGATAAAACTCCTCGCAATTCACAAGACTCTCTCTTTTCGCTGCCTGGCAGTGACTGTGAGTACCCCAGTGTTTCGCCTTCAGTTTTAGAGTAAGGCCTTCCGTTTCAGACACACTCTCTCTCTCACTTTATTTGATTTATTAGCCTCAACTCCAACTATATTGTATTATATTGTGTTACCTTGCATTTCTATATCATATTTAGTAAATTAACTTTCCTCCTCAGATCGTTGCTGCTGTTCTGTTTCTAGGCCCATCTCCCTACCCTTCCTCCTTTTTCCCTTCTCCCTTTCCTGGGGCATGGGTCTGTGGGTCCCCTGCCCCATTAGTCACAAAACTGGGCCGAACCGGCCCGTGAACCATTGATACTCCTCCCCCCCTTCCCCTTTCTGACCTGTGGGCTACTGTCCCCCTGTCACGGACACAGATAGATCTAGAGATAACTCCATGACACAGTGGTGCAAAAAATCACACACAAATTCAGAAGAAAAGTAACCACACTTATACAATGCAAAGGAAAAAGAAGGCATGCACGTGAAAAACCAGTATCTAAGGTGAAACACAAAGGTGCTGAGAAAAAGAATAGGCAAACTATCCTACCCTCAGGAACTAGATATCTACGGGAGGATAAGGACAGTTCAGCATTTTTCCAGTTGAGTTATCAGTAATTCTGCACCTCATGAAACACTGAAATAGTTCCAGATAAGCATGAAGTTAATAGACACACTCCACAACAATGAATTCCATTAAATTTACTAGAAGAAGAAAGAAAACAAAACAGAATACTCATCACACAAGTCTATTCACAAAAATGTTCAACGATTATTTTGTACTAATCAATCACAGTAAATCATATCAGCCTCTCAAAACAGAAGCATTTAAAGTACAGTATCAGAAGCCCTAACTTAAAAGTCTAATTCACATCTATAACATAGCTGGGTTAAAACGCAAACGTTCTGTGCACATTCACACATCCTAATTCAAGTGACTCATAATATAAAACTCAGTATCAGTTCTGGAAGACTCATTAGCTTCCCCAATATGAGATTACACTACTTGAAATTATTAAGTGTGTAATAAATAGCAACTGCTTTTTCATTAGTGACACAGTATTTGATGCTCTCAGTGAAGAATATAAGACAGTATGGAGAACTGTCCAGAAAAGTGGTAGGACTTAGTTGATTTCATACCAATTTCATTTCTGACTATGAACACATATAAATGAATATTTGCATTTATGTTGTAGGCAGAACATACATGTACGTTTTATAATGTCAGTGTTGATGTCAGTGATGTCAGCTCAGCAAAATCTGTACATGTTGATATTCATGTCCCGAATTACCCTTGACGTGTCTGTTTCCTACTGTGCTGAGGTGAACTGATAACATCCAGCAGAATGGGCTCTGACATCCAAGTATGGATATATCATCCTGTCTCTACACACTCCATGCACAAAGCCAAACCAAGAAACTTGTCTGTTATCACAGTTTGCTAGTCTCTCTCTAAAAAGCCATCAGAAAGGACCATCACAGAGCTAGGAACTGCTTTTCAGAATGCAAGATTCTCTCTCTCTTTTTTTTTTTTTTTTTGAAGGGATAGAGATGACAACCGTGATTAGAGTTAACCTGAAGAGCCCAAGTACCGCACAAGGGAGCAGAAGGCAGGGCATGTCTGTGCTGAGTCACCCTTAATTACTTTCTGCTTCAGCAACCAAATGCAAACACGATTGTTATCTGTCTTGAGCAGGGCACCACAGAAGATAAAAACAGTTCTGACTGCAACAAACATTTGTCTCTACAGACTCATGGCATAGCAGCTGAGAAGCTCAAGGAATATTTTCCATTTCTCAGTAGAACATCAAATCAAATACTTGCAGATTAAAACTAGCTATCTTACAGCTGTGGAACTAGTGACACAATTAAAAGACAACATAAAATCCTTATACAGATACTTGTCGATTTGTGCATCCCCAAAAAAGCCACAGTGCACAACACATGTCAATATGAAAAACATAGCAGAAGAGTGGAAAGCGCCCATAAACCAAGGTATATTGTGAACAGAAATGTTTTATTTCATAGCAAATTTAAGCAGCATCAAGGAAAGGAGGAGAAAATCATTAGAGAATTGTGCTGCAGAATGCTTAGAGGAGGTACAGGTGTTTGAAATAAAACAGAATAGCTCTCTACATTTTAAACTGGAAGAGAAACAAGCAAGAGCAGACACCAGAGAACGACGTTTCTCCATGTACTTTCTGATGTGCTTGACCTATCCACTGCCAAGAATACCACAATTCATTTTTTGGATCCTGTTGAAGTGATGTCAGAACAGCAGTCCAGTGACACAAAAGGGCACCCAAAACCGCAGTCACATTTTAAGCTCTTAAACCACTGTGTTATTCTCTGATGGTTTCTATTTTATTATTGAAATATATACATACATCATTTCCATGTGAAAACAAGGAAATTCTCTCTATGAAAATTATGGCAATATATCAGAGAGAAAACCCTTAAGAAAGCATTTTATTGCCCCAAAGCACACAGTATCTTCTAATTACCTTTTTATTTTTTCCTATTTCTTCTTAACAGTCCATACATACAGAGAAAAGGAAAGTGTGTTTGTGTGGGAGAACAGAAATAGTAATAGCAAGCACTGCACAGAAAGAAAGGTTAACTATAGGACAAAAGATAGAAGGAATGTAAAGAATGTCAGCAAGTAAATAAATCAATAATCTACAGACATCATCTACATTCCTGAACTACCTTGAAAGCAAGGATATCTGCCCTTAACATTCCCGAGAACAGCACAGATTTTTCAAGGAAGACTCACTCTGTAAAGTCTGTTTCTGTCAACACCCAATTACATGGGAACCTTTCCAAAGGGAACCCATACTACTTCTAATCGTTTTGTTAATAAAAGCTTCTAAATACACCATTGGGTTCCACAGGCTTCTATTCTGGGGCCAGATCTCCTTAATGTTTTCGTCAGTAACTTTGATGCAGGACTAGAATGCATACTAAGTAAGACTGTGGACAACACTAAACTGAGAGGAGATGTAGACTCTCCTGAGAGTAGTGAGGCCTAGCAGAGATCTTTGCAGATTTGGGGGCTGGGCAGTCACCAACTGCATGAAGTTCAACAAGAGCAAGTGCTGGATTCTGCACCTGAGACACAGCAACCCTGGATTTACGTACAAACTGGGGGGATGAGAGGTTAGGGAGCACTCCCATGGAAAGGGATCTGGGAGTTCTGATTGACGGCAAGTCAAACCTGAGTCGGCAGTGTGCCCTGGCAGCCCAAAGTGCCAACCATACCCTGGGGTGCATCAGGCCCAGCACTGCCAGCGGGTGAGGGGAGGGATTGTCCTGCTCTGTGCTGTGTGGCCTCACCTCAAGCACTGGGTAGAGGTTAGTGTGTCACAATATAAGGACGTAACACTATTAAACAGCAACCAAAGGAGGGCTACAAAGACAGTGAAGGATCTGGAGGGCAAGACAAGCGGAGGCTGGTTTGTTCAGCCTGGAGATGAGGAGGCTGAGGGGAGGCCTCATGGCAAGCTACAGCTCCTCACAGGGAGCAGAGGGGTAGTGCTAAGCTCTGCTCTCTGATGACAGGACCCGAAGGAACAGCATGGAGCTGTGTCAGGGGAGGGTCAGGATGGGGGGTTAGGAAAAGGTTCTTTGCCACAGGGTGGTGGGCATGGAACAAGCTCCCTGGGGCAGCAGTCACAACCCCATGCTGCCAGAGCTTAAGTATTTGAACAATGCTCTCAGACATAAGTTTGAATTTTGGGTGGTCCTACGCAGAGATGGGAGCTAGACTCAATGATCCATGGGGATTCCCTCCAACTCAGGATATTTTATGGTTTTATGATCAGCCCAGAAACACTAAGAAGCTAACAAAATTGTGACCACTGCACTTAGTTGAAAAGCTCAAGATCAGCATCAAATAATTGCGCGAATAATGCACTAGAAATCCCCAGCTGTCCTTTCCTGATCTTAAACAGAATTACCGCACCAGAGCCTAGCAGCTCATGCTGAATAAAAACACAGATCAATGAAACCGAAAGACTAATGTGGTTTTATGAACATTTTCTTCACAATATTATCAGTATATTTTAAAGTAAGATTTTTTACAGGGGAAATAGAAGTTAAGCAATACAGGCAAGAGGACATAGAAAGCAGTACTTTTTAACTAGCTGGGAATAGACTATATTTTTAGGGAGGGAGAAGACAGAAAAAACAAGTACATCATGGTACAGTGTGCTACAACAGAAGCATACTGGCAAAGCAAAACAGTGGGTGATGAGGATGTTACAGATATCCACCCCATACACATTTCAAGGGTGTTTACTTCAGATTAACTGGGCGTCCAATGGAGGCTAAGGAGAATTGTCCATTCCAGTTTTATTCCAAAATGGATATAGATCATCCCTCTGGGCAAAGCAAAATATGGTAAATTGCCACAACAGAAAGTCAGCTGAGTAATGTAACCCTAAGCCAGTACCAATACACATTTAGCTGAAGTTGCAACACGCCTCTGGTGTGACATATGACAAAGGCTTGCAAATCCAGTATCTAACAATCTCTAGCAATAACAACATTGTGATGAGATGATTCCTTATAAGTGTAGTTACCATTTTTGTCTACATTACAGTAATTCTTCAAAAATTGCTTTGCCACACAACATAAAGGTATAAAAAGCACACACAAAAAAAAAATGATTACATGAAACTGTTTCAGAAGTGGACTTGCTTGGCTTCCAATACACACAATATGCTTTCACAACACTTATTTTTGCACATGAAGCAGATATGATTAGGTACCTAGTGGCCTCTTCTGATGTATGTATGAAGTACAGTTATTAAAACAAACATGTTGTCAGTGTCATTCTACTGCCACACAGGGGGGACTTCTTTGAGTTGTCCACACTTACTCAATGGACTTCCCAAACACCTTTTAAGTCGTGATGCAATTAATTTAACAAAAACAAACAAAAAAAGATAAGAAACCCAGAAGCCAACTGTACCTGTATTCTGTTCTTCAGTCCAAGCTTGCAGATACATGAAGAGGAGTAGACCAGCTACTCCAAACATCAGTAGCGACACAAAGACTTGTCTTAGGTTCATGACCCTAACAGAGGGCTACTTCTCAGCTTTCAGAAGGATGCATGGCTCACTTTTCTGAAGTCCTCAGTGTGCCTGCATCTTCTTCAGTGTCTTCTCCAGACTCTGACCTGGAATAACAACAGATGCAGACAGTTCTTATGTTACACTGTCATTCTCCACCAAAGACTCTGTAAACAGCATACTGTACACAAGCTGCAGCTCTTACAAGCTATTATTTCCAATATGTAGGTTTTTGTTGACGTTCTTGACAGTCTTTCTACCCCAGACAGGATTCAAACAGAACTCTCAAAGTGGCTGCAGCCACCACTCCACCTCCATGCTGTTGGTCATCATCCCCTGCTGCAATGGAGGGAGTTAACACCCTGATGAGATGCCTGGGAAATTAATTGATCAGCTTTTCAGCCAGCTACATTATGACATGGGAAAGACTCAAGTAACTGATTCTTGCCACTAACTTCATCGGAAACATGATCTTGCCAAAAAGTAGCAATTTAGGCAGTCCTGTACACGTGATACAGAAGGGCCATAAACTCAGTTTATAATAGAACATAGAAGACACTGCAGAATATCAGAGGCAACTCATAAACCTGAATCAGAACATGTTTAGTTTGAAAGCATGTTACTAGAAGCTGCAGAGCAGTTGTTAAAATAAGGCTGCAAAGCAAGAATAAAAAATAAATTGAAATTCAAAACAATAGCACACTCTTGTAATGTAAATATCTGATAGAACTGTGCAGTAAACAGCAAATAATGTAATGCTCGAGCTTCCAAATGAAGACGGCATACTGAAAAAAATACTGGAGAGACAAATATTAAAAGAACTGAAGCACATGTACATTCAAATAAACAGAAAAATAAAATATGGGCATTTAACAGTTATTCTGAAATGTAAGAGTATGGCATAATCCACAGGAAAAGTTCTTATTTCTAAATAACTCAGCATTGCCACATCTATAATGGCTGGGACTCCCATCAAAAATGGCTGCTGAATGAACAGAGTAACTATGTTTTCTTAGCGACAAAGGATTTCAGAAAGAGCAAAACAACATTCAGAACTTCACAGAATATTTTCTCCCTCTCCAATTCTGCTGTTAAAATTATACAGTACTTTGGGAAGCATAAACTTGCCTGCAGAAAGTAAATCAAAGCTCCAAGTATATATCACTTTACATGCAATTTTTCTGTAGAAGACAGATAGCTAGGCATTAAGAGAACATAAATGCTCTGTATGAAGTCTTCTTTTTTGTACAGTCAAAGTATTTTGTTTGAACCTGGGACACTGTAGGCAAGTTAATAGTTGCATTATTCCATACAGTTCTTTCCACCTTCCTTCTGCAGAGATTTCCTATGCATAATATACCTGTTTGCAACTATTATGATGTATGATATTTGAAGGAAACAGTGAAAACCAGGCAAAAGCAAGGAAAATTCTTTAGGGAATTATTTGTGAAATGCCTTTGGAAAAGGTGGTGGTAGTGGAACCTCCTTCCAACCTACTATTCTTTAGCTGGTACCACTCTGACCTCTTCTTACAGCACCCTGAGCATTCTCAGACTTGCAGTCATCCTTATTTAGGTCTACCCAGGTCTCTGCTCCCAATCTTTCCATGTGACATCAGTCCTGTAGCAACTACACTGCTTACATGCCTTCAGAAATCACTCTGCTGATGAGGAAGTGGCTTCCCAGCAATAAGCAATGCTTTAAGAACCTTTAGTTAAACGAACAAGGAATACAAAACCCTTCTGTTTTTCTACAGACAAAAGCTGCGTTGTTCCTGTAACAGGACATTGACATCATCTGGATTAGAGGAAAGAAAAAAAGTATGACCTGTAAGTCTTCATGAACATCTTTGAAAGTAAAAACAGACTGCAGGTGCCTGAAAGTGGAAATCCACTACTACTACAGCTGAATGCAGCACCACCTGCAAGCCCTGCATTATCAACATTTGGATGCACAGTAAAAAAAAAAAATCAGGAGCAGTACCAAGCAATTAATCTGTTAAAAAGAAAAATAGATGCTTTTCTTCTAGGGTAGTTTCTGTTTTGAGGGGGTAGAAAATCATAAAACACACTTTTATACATATCTATCTCCATATACTGTATATACACACACACACTACAAAGGAAAGGTAAGCAAAAAAAGAAAAAAAATCACTGTATCCAATTTACCCCACCATCAGTCATTACAATTATCTTTGTATTAAATTTTCATGCTACTTGCAATTAGTTTAATTTATTTAATTTATATGAAACTTTAGTATTTGTTTATGCATTGTGTAAGTTTTAAGACTACTCTTAAGTAAGAATCTAAATATAAGCATTCTAATCAATGCTGAAGTATCAAATCCACACAGAATTTGAAGCTATTCTGCTACCTTACAATATTTTAAAGGTTTTTCAGCTTGAATAAGTAGTTTAATTTGTTTAATACGGTGATTTGTAACTCACATATCAAAAAACGATAGCAGCATTAAAGAAGCCTGTATCCAAAAGTCTTCTAGTAGAACTTGAAAAATGGCCACACAACACTGACAAATTTGCTCCTTCAACATTAAAAAACCATGGTCATGGATAACACTCCCTAGCATCCTGGCAATGAGAGAATATCTGCAAATATTCTTCCATCAAGATGAATGCTCCCCTGTGGCTATGAGAGAACAGCAAACAAGTAATTACTTTCAACATAAGTATCTTCAAAAGAGATTAGTCCTATCCACATGAAGGTCCAGTATCCCAGTTAGGCTGTAGATCTTACTTCCTTCAGTCCTAGTCCTGGCTCTACTGGATGACAGCTTGACCTGCTGGGTATGATGCTTACTTCAGGGAAGTTAACACAGCCTAAGAAACTGCTGTGTCCCCTTCACCTATGCTAAGATCGACTCTTACTTTAGCTTCGCCTCTTCCTACCTCTTTTGGAAGTATGGACCCCAGTGTACCACCTATTTTAACTTGAGCTTCCACAGGGCACTATCTTAGGGGCGTTCTGACTGTTTGGGAGAACTTGGTACGTACCGTTCTTAATCCCCATACAGAGATGGTTAAGGCAGCAGACAAAAACACTACACACCTCTGTTGGCAACACAGAGCTCTTTGCAGCAAAAATGAAAAAAAAAAAAAACTTGACAAGTTCATAGGCATTCATTACTGAGGCTAAATTTCTTAATTCTATTGTCAAATTTAAGGGTTTCGGGAATCCAAATTCCATTAATGTAAGATCACTGCATTTTTCCCTTCCATGTTTTGAGTCCAGCTCAAAAGTACAAATTCCTGTATGTGGCCAACACAAGCAAATGAAACAGTACAACCACTCAAAAAAGAGGAAGAGTTCATTTCCCACTTTTGGCATGCTTCTTCCTTTCAGTACATCATCCACTTTGCTCTACCTGGCAAGCAAACAGACCCGCAAATGAGGTGAGGTATCTCCAACACTCAAGTAGCTTTCTGCTATTCCAGATCAATGCCAATAGCATTGGTCACAATACATTCAGCTAACTCAGTATTTCTTTGCTGCTTTTCTGCCTGCCATAACATGGTTCTGAAATCAAAGACATAGAAATAATAGACTGCCTCACAAACTACTAATCTTTTTTAATTCTCCTCCATTTTTTTTTATCCTTTACCTGAAAAAGATGATCCAGATTCGTGGTTAACCAGCCAAAAACTGGTGAAATGCCAGATGCTCCTTTTAATAGTCAAAGCATTCATACTACTGTGGGTTACCACAAATTCCCACCCACTCAGAAACTCCTTGGGCACACCTGAATTAATAAAAGGAAAACAAGAAAAAGCACACAAAGGCACAACCCATCACAGCCCACACAGGTTTTCTTCTTCCATCTTTCCTTTTCACCCCCAAGAAGCAACACTTTTCCTGATGACTCCACTGGAGCACCATGACAGAAAAATTTTGCACCAAGGAATGTCTCACTGGATACCTGCCCAGGCTGCTTTCAGCACAGTCAGTGAAAGGAGATAAGGGTATCTTCTCACTTCCCTGCTCCCCCTCCTCCTTCACTTCTCACGTTAACTTGCGTCCTACTTCACACACGTCCTCCAGGATCACCTTTCCACTCCCCACACACCATCTGTCTGGCTTCACAACAACAAACACAAGGTACAGCCTCAGCTCAACAGTCTCATGCTTGCATAGCTCCTTGTATTGAGCAGTGCTACTCCTCACTCTGGTTTATCCCAGTGGCTGCCAGGAATAAACATACAGCATTTGCTCTTTTCTCTCTCCAACAAGTTACACAGAGTATTATGGCTGGATGAAGTCAAAGTCCTTATAGAAACTTAGATTAAATGTGTAACTAGATCAAGACAATAAAACTCAGTGCTACTGGGCAAATGCATAGGAATGAAAAAAAATCCACCATGTTGCCCTTCCGATCCATAGGAATCTACTAGGAAACATAAAAAGGCTAAATATCCAGCAGGCCTCACTACAGGGTCTAAGCAGAGGGGCAGCACAAAAATGAGTTTCTCTCTCGCCTCACGGCAGCCAGTATTTCAGTGACTGGTGTTGCAGAGGGAGATGCTCAGTGTCTAGGCCCGCTGGTACCACTGACTCTTCAGCAACCCCTTAACTTCCAGAGCAACTCATAGGAAGGCTGTGTCTAACTGTAACTGAAGACACCATCTGGCCTGCATGACTTTACAACTAGCAATAACAGAACATTACTACTTAACAACCTTGCAGATCAGGTTAAGATAATTTTGTTATAGAGTGCCACAAGAAAAATAATGGAATCTGCCATACAAAATATGCATCTGAAACATATAAAATGAAATCTTCTGCATAAAGATGCATAGGGACTTCTTATCAAAGATGAAGACTGCTTAAAGTGAGCATCCTTCCTTCACCCACTGAAAATCCTGAAACAATAAAGCCCTTTCAAAAAACAGAAACAAAACCTTTACAAGTGAAGCTTCAAGAACAATCAGGAATTCAAAAGAATCAGCATCACCAGAGCAACTTCCCACCACTCAAGCTACACATATTTAACATTCTTCTACTTCATTCTCCCTTGTTATGTAGCAAACTTCACTGCTGTTACAGCAATTACATTTTATTATTAACGCGTTTTATAGAATACAATGTTATACAAAATAAGGAACATAGCACAGTAAATACGTTCTTCATTTGATTTGGCCATTTTAATGTATTTAAACCAGTTTCTCATTACCTCTTCAGTATTTTTTCCAAAGAAAAATTTCCTCTTAATGAAGCAGTACATGTAACGTGTCTCATTTTTAACAGAGCACGTATTGGTTTCTGATGCCATTAAATCTCTCCATAGTAATAACACCAGGTGATTGAAACCAGTCCGTGGTATCAACATTACTTCTGAGATCACACAGCAATATAGTTACTTACGTGGTCCTACTCATCCACCATAAATCTTCATGAACTTCAGACCATATTAGTTTAACCCATAAAGTAACTATCCAGTTAGCTTCTCTGCAGGTTATTTTTCTGCAGTTCTAATAATTTTCTTTATACAGGAAACAAACAAAAAGCTGTGCTTGTGTTAACAACAGATAAATGCACGACTGTCCTATCTATGAGTGTGTAGATTAGCATATCAGCTTCATGAAAAATTTTGCTTGCTTAAGGAAAATAGAGAAGATATTCCAGTAGTACTGATAACAATGGGTTTGAAATTTTACCAGTTTACCAAATATTCACTGTCAATGATTTCAATCCACAGACCAGGACACTTTCTTATTGCAGGAAGAAAAAAAAAAAAGTTCTACCACTTTTCTAAATAGCTCCCAGTCAAGACTGGGGGACACTGCCTGAGCACACAAATACAAGTTCAGCACACTTACCTCTTACCTGCCCGAAGCACAGCCTGAACTCAGTGCACAGACCCATGAAAGTCATCTGGAAAGTTAAACAGAATCAGGGCTTGTGAGGCAGCAACTTGATGACTCCCGGTGCTCCAGCAGGGCTCAAGGTGGACTTTTTCCATCCCTCTTAAGATGGGAGAGATAAAAGTGATCTGGCTTCAACAATTCTTTTTTTTTCCCTTTCTCTTTCTTACTTTTTTCCCCTTCTCATGTAATGAAATTATGGGATCTGATTTACTGACTGCAGCGAACTTAAGTGTTACCAGCGTGCCAAACAGACTTGCAGCCTGTCCGCCCCACTCACTCAATTCACTGCTTCCAAACACACAGACGATACTACAGACTTTTTAAAATTTAACAGATATGCCCTGAATTTCCTATTTTTTGTTGTGCGACCACTGGGGAGAGGAAGAGGAGTCAGCAGAAAAGTTGCTTCTTCTGCAGAGTGCTTCGTAGTAGAGCAATAGGTTTCCGCTAAACTTCTGGGAACGCTCCAGAGCGCCGGGCTTCTACAGAGACCCGCAACCCTCCCGCTCTCCGTAGGGAAACAGCCCACGGCAGCCGGTCCCGCGAGTGGGAGCCCCTCGCTACGGAAAGGCGACGCGCCATGAAAAACCAGGAGCAAATGAAACAAGCTGTCTGCCCCAGGCCACCGCAATCCCCCCCAGGTGAAAACATACCGAGCTCCGTTCGCTGCACTCCTCCTGCACCCGTCGATGAAACGCCCAACACCCCGGGGCTAGGCAGCAGCGGAGGCACCACAAGAGAAGAACCACCAGCCGCGGGGCTGGGAGGAAATCCCCCAAACAAACCCACCCGCGCCACCGCCCGGGGCGGAGGCCGCTGCCTGTCCCGCCCCGCCCCTCCCCGCCCGGCCCGTCCGCCCCCGCGGCAGCCCCTTACCTGCCCACCTCGGGGGTGCCGCGGGACTGGAGTTCTTGGAGGTGTGTCTGCGGCGAGGCATAAAGTTTCACGGCAAAACTTTGGGACTGGGTGGGCTGTGGTCCTCGTCTGAAGGGGAATCTTACCAGCGCTCTGAGGTTGATTCCTGCGGGGGCAGGTAAATCTAGTGTTTGCTCGTCTGCCTGCCCTGCTGCTAGTGTCTCTGCAAAGCCTATGTCATTACGTAGAGAGCTTCTCGTCGTTCCTGCCTCAGAACGCCTATGAGATTAAGCGCTTTGCTAACAGGTTTTGTTTGCTGTTTCACATCCAGAGGTAGGCTCTCCCGATGCCAGCAAATACACTGCCAGGCAGAGGCAAGTCATAGCTGGAATTAACTACTGAAGCAGGTAGGATTCCAGCATACAAACTTTACTGTCATCTATGGGAAACGGGGTGACAGAGAAAAACGTTTGTATTTACTAACATCTTGTGCCTTGCAAACATTATCAGCTTATTGTTATAATAGTCTAGCTGTGTAGATCGATGATGTTGTGTTTTTCTTTAATGGATGCATTGCTTTACTTACATTTCTTTAAGGACATTCTCTAGTTCCCATTAGCAATTGGGTAAGCACGGAGCTTTGACTTTCCAGAGCTATTCTCAAACCAGTTTTATCCATCACTCTCTCTTTAAGGCTTTTTGCTGCAGTGCTGTCTTCCTAGAATTTTTCCAGCATTTGCCTCGGGAATGCTCCTTGAGTTACTGCCCCACTGTTTGCTTATGACATAAGCCCTTTCTTGGTTTAACAGTCACATAACTTCACATTTTTACACAACACCTTTTATCCTAACAGATAGCAAACCATCTTGTATCACTTTTCCAAGCAGCCAAGCACAACCACCTTTGGTGTGAAGCTGAGCATTGCCAACCAGCTCAAGACAGTGGTTCAGAGCAGGCAATGAAGAGCTGTATGCTGCTCTGATTTCCAGGGGACACTTAACTAAGCAGAGCGTAATCACCCCAACCAGAGTTCAGCCACTAGGGATAACACATGTTCATAGAAATATGCTCCAGGATCTGAAGCAGCCAAAGGCAGCCAAGACCTGTGCAGTGAGTTGTTCCTTAGGGGTTTCCAATCCAGACACTAAACCAGCCTGCTTCTGCTTAGTCTGGATGGTGTGATTACATATAGCCTCACCTGTGATACTGTATATTTTTATTTAACTTAAGGATCTGCCCAGTCAGGGTTCATTATAGAAGCTAGCAGCTCAAAGCAAACCCAGAGAGCAACAATGTTTCCTTCTTGTTCTTTAAAACCAGCCATGGATGCAGTATTGAAGTTGGGTTGAGTAAAGACAGGCCCTTGCATTGCAGCACCTGTAGCTTGCCTCTCTCCCTGGTACAGGTAAACAGAGGAGAGGAAGGAATGGAAATTAATTTAATGGCAGAAAATGCCTGTTTCTTTCTATTTCCCATAAGTAGAGCACCTTTCCCCTTTTAGACAACCTGGCAGGAATGCAATGCAACAGCAAGCACATGCCCTAACAAAAAATACAACCTCAGATTAAAATTCTACACCTGTTAGTCCCTTGTGGCCAGTGAGATTTTAGAGGAAAACAACATGCCTCCTGAATTTTAGTTTCCTGAGGTAATACGCTCCGAAGGTTGTAATAAAGGTCACTGAAGCTTCTAATAAGGATATACAGATTAGTCTTCTGAGTGTTGTAGATTTAATTTCACTCAATAAATACACACTGAAAGCATATTTCTTCAGATTGATCTACTCATCGGCTGTACCCATCAACTGATTAAAGTTATATATAACACTGAAAATATCAGATGTCTTGATTTTTTTTTCAGTCAAAGGAGTAAATTAAATGCCTTGGGATAAAACCGAGCCTCATTTTACAACTCAGTTAAAAAAAAAAAAAGAAAAAAAAAGTATGTTTAGTTTATGTATGACTTGTAACACTACAGGTTCTTCCAGTACAGAGGGCATATTCCAGCTGTGGATTTAAGCATCTTTACAAGATTAAAAATTCAACATGCAGGCAAAATTAGACACTGGTTTAGGAAACTCATTAACTACATAAATGTAATCGGCACCTTCTGAAGCCTGACACATAGCAAAAAAGAAATGAATCACAAAAGGGTGGTGGCTATCTGAGTCAGCTGAGCTGGTACCGAGCCAGTACCTGCATCAGGAAACCTACTCTTTTCAGGCCTCTGCATGCTTCTTCTAGACATGTTTCCTGCAGACAGCAGCTCAGTGATTAAAGTAGCAAAGTCATCTTCTGATAGCAGTGAGATGGTGGTGGGGTGGTGATGCTTACTTGCAGTAACATGAGTAGTCAGTGCAGTTACAGAAGAGAAATAACAGGTCCTGAACTGAAAATGAAACCTGCTGAAAATTACAAGTCATGTTGCTGAAATAAAAACATCTTTACAATAAGGCCAATTTAGGCTCTTAAGCATGTTTTCCATGTTTTAATCTCGGCAGTGATAGACATGGAAGAGAGCTTGGTGTGGGGTCAGGTTACAGTTACACATGCTCCCCACACTTCAGTAGCTCCCCCAAATCCCCTGTGGGTATTTGGGCCATATCTCACTGGCATGTGGAACAGAAACCAGGTGTGCCACTGCTGTGAACTGCCAGGAAGCCCCTCGTTCTAACTCAGCTTTCCACACAGCCCAGGTTTCCAGTTGACATTTTTCAAAGTTTTTAGCAAAGCTAACTCAACCGCCTGCCCATATATACAAATTTCAAAGAGTCAGAAGTCATGGATTCTTATTTTTAGGAAGACACTTTAATATAAAATCCATGACTCAGGCAGCAGATGTGAAAAAATTGTGCCTGTTTGGCCTGATCTTTTCCTAAGGGGAAGAATTAGACCTTCGGAGATTTCTAGATTAGGCTGATTCCTTCCAAGTACCACTATCACTTACCTCAGTGAATTTCAGGATGGGCCACACCAGCACTGTCTGTCTCAGTGATGTGTGCTATATGTCAATATAGAGCTGATTAGAAAAACGTTTGAAGATTAAAAGCATTTTATCATAACGAAGGTGTCTTTTGCTCTAGGGCACAAGCCGTCCAGCAAGTAGTTCTATTTTAATTCTTTGAGCTTTTTTAATTTTCAGCTAATTAGCTAGAAATGTACCACCTACAACATTCTCTTTTTCCTGGTTAGGAGGCTAAAATTTGCCTCTGCAAAGCATTACTATGGGGCATTTACTTGTTTCTTTTAAAAAAAGCCAACCTGCTAGCAGCTTGTTATAAAATTCATTTGCTTATAACTGCTATTCTGGGGCAATTAACAAAGCCTTTCAAAGTAAGTTGTGTGCTCATTCAAAAATATTAGGTAATTCAAATTGCCTGCTCTTCAGCTATTAAAAAAGTTTCATTTTTATGAAGTCTCTAAAAAACAAAAACAACTCTATTTAAACACTTCAGTGAGTTACCAGGGAAGCTCTTTAAGTCTGATGGGCTCCTGCCTCAAAGGCCGAAAGAAAACAGTAGTTGCAATCTTTTTATTGAAGGCTAGTACATTACCTTACCCTAATTCTAAAATGTTCTTCGAATGGCAGCTGCTATCCTGGCAAATGCTGAACAGCCAGAAAATGCCTTGGCATGTCCTGAAAATTGATTTAAAAAAAAAAAATTAAAAAAATTAAAAGGAAATGTATTCTGTATTTAAAAGGCTATTGAGGGCTTCCTGTTACAGGTGTGTATAGGAAGATTAAGAGTAACTCCCATTCTTCTACTCCCCTTGTGCTAGCACTGGCGAGCAGGGTATATGTATGTTCTTGTGTTATTAAATGATACATTTACAATTTAGATCAAAGTATATCTAGTTTTGCAGGCTCTATCTGTGTAAGTTTTCAAGCTAAGACTAGATAAAGCCCTGAGCAACATGGCCTGACCCCATAGCTGACCCAGCTTTGTGCTGGAGGTTGGATTACAGACTTCCTGTGGTCCCGTCCTACTTGAGCTAATTTATGCAGTCTTGCTGGATATCCCATCTGAAAATCAGAAGGTCAGGTTTCAGTAAAAATTACTTCTCCCTACTACTGAACAACAAACAACAAATGAAGGAATGGAGTCGTTAACCAAGCATCAGAAGGTTTTCTGTTGAAATGAGGTTTGTAAAAGACAAAGGAAGTTCCTCTGAAAGCCTTTATCACTTTTGTGAGAAGATTCCAAGAGAGAGCTGTTTTTCCAGGCCTTTTGAACAGTGACTGTAAAAGCTAGGTAGCATCATAATTTCTAGTCTGCTGAGTTCTAGAGAAAGGAGGTGCTTGTCTTTGTTCTCTGAAATAATGCTTGATTATGGTGCTTCCTAGAGAAGAATAGCCTATCGTTAGAGTGCCTAACTGAGAGACAATTTCTTTGGTGTTTCAGTTATTGATATTGTGGTGTTCACACAAAATTAATTGGGAATTTTTTAACTGTTTGGTCTACATGCCTTTGTAAGGATCTTGAAATATGTATTCTTCATGCTTTTCTTACATTTTGGCCAATGGAACATTAACAGTCTCCCTCTTCACTGTGGAATCTATATTTCTCAGCTACAAGTGTTTGCTCTTAGGCATTACGCAGATTTTTAAAAATCCTCATAGGAATATTTCATTATCTTTTACATAATTACTGAACATCAGAGAAGTAAAATCTGAATATTATGCTTTGGTCACTAGACATGCCCTAAATGTGAGACAAACAAAATTCTCTTAATACCAACAGCACTCTTGGTAGTAGAAAGTTCTGCACTGATTCAACATCTGTTGACAAGCTGTCTATATAAATTGACAGAGAAGGAAACTGATACATGCAGCTAAGTATGCCTCCAAAGTGATTCACAATCTGTTGAAACAAGACACCATGACATCAAACATGTTATTCCCGTGTTATGGTTCCTTTTTCATGCTAAACCTCCTAAAGCACCTGGAATAAAGAGCAGAAGTAAGGTGACGTGACAGTCTGGCAGCTGAAGCGCAGATAAAGGAAGACTGAATGAAATAAAACGCTATGTAATTTGCTTAACATGTGTTGGCATTGTACTGTATGTTGAATGTTTGCATCGCTTATTAGGACCAATGGACAGATTCTGAACTCATTCTGACAGCCTGGGTTCAAACATTGCACAAACTGTGACATTACATTTTCATATGTCAGGAAAAAATTCACTGAGAAATTCTGGGGCAAATGAGAGTGGAAAGCAGAATAAAGACTAGGCAGATTGACAACCAGACACTGTGTAGTAGGAGAGAGACAGAAAGAGAACTACTGGTTTTATATATTATATATATTTAAAAAGGAACATATATTCATTATATTCATATAGTATCTATAGCTATTCTGAACATTAGTCTGAAATGTTTGATCACTGTGTAATGAATCATATGTGATCAAGTGTCAGTACTGTCCTATGCCTTTGCACCTCCTCAAGGAGGAATAGTTTAAGGAAAACTAGGGCAAATATACTATACTGGAGTAGGATGCATGCTAGCCTAAGATTTGGAAGCAACATAATTACTCATCATAGACTTCCTTTAAGCTCCAAATTGGGATACACAGAAAGCAAACAAAAAACATGGCTTTGAGAGGGTATAACCTAGAGGGGCCTATTGTCTGAATTCTGCCAAAAAATATTCTCACAGCTGGCTTTGTTAGATGGAGATATTACTCTGTGACAATGGTGTTTGCTCTGGTGGGCCATCTTCTTATAGCCATAATCTTTTGGACTAATTACTATGCTAACATTGCTCAGTCTGTTGGCAGTATTTGGTGGAGTTGACCACCATGTGATGCTGAATAAATACGAGACATGGTGCAGCATGTCTCGTATTCTTATCTCTCCTCCTTGCTGGATCATTGTTTGGAATTACATGTGCTCCTGGTTCTGTGAATACTCTCACATATTAAAACCTCTTAGTTAAGAGTGGGAGACTAGATGGATTAGAGCGTCAGCAGCATGCATGGGCAGTTAGGCTCTGTAGCTTCGTAGTAGTTTAATCAAACCTTCCATAACTTTATGCACTCTAAGGAAGAGAAGCCATAGAGAACTAAATGTGCCTCTAATGTTGCACTGTTAGAAGTGGAGGAGATCTGGGAAGAGCTGTTTCAGCTCAGGCTGGGAAATGAGTTTGGAGCTATTCTGGAAGCAGGGATGATGGCAGAAAATTCTCTAACCTCAGGGGTTTCCCTCCATACATGTACACACAGCCGTATTTCCTGCCTGCAGGCTCCACTGCTGCAGAATGCTGGGAAAGAAGGCACAACTGAACATCACGGTGATGCCCCAGGATCATAAATCTTAGTAAATCTCACAAGTTTCCTGGTAATTTCCCTTGGCTCAGTTCAGATCAGCTGCATATAAATAATGCTCTCCAGGTTGTAGCTTATCTCTCTCTCTACTAATTAAGATTTTGAGGAAGGTTTTTCTTTCTTTTTAGGAAATTTTTCCTTGTAACTAACTTAATTTTCCCACACTGATTTCATGCCCTTTTCTTCTCCTTTTCTCTCCAAAGGACGCAGAAAGCTCACTAGCTTCTTTGTGGTAACCTATTGCATGTTGAAACATTGCTTCTTATGAAGGAAACTCCTGCATACACCAGATTGTTTCTCTAATAGGAAGTGGTCATCCTTTAGCCTGTGTTTGAATTCTGCAATGGATTCATCTTATTCATGAATTCAGTGTCAACCGCCATCTTTCTGGTTTTCTCTCATCATCACCTACTGAATAAGTGTGGTTTTGCCAAGGATGCTTTCAGTGACCAATTCTCGTAGTCAAGTTTTTCTTCATATTTATGACTACCGAACTTACCTTTTCCAGGCAGTATCGTAAGATTTCATTTCTAACATCTTTGGAACAAAATTTAAGAATACGTGATAATTAACTTGAAACATTATGACCTTCCACAGGAGCACTCAAGCAATGTTTCCATTGTTATGCCACATCTGGAAAGGGAAATATGATCTATAATCCTATTCACAAGAGAATCTAAAATGATTTTAGCATTCATCATTATGAAGAAAAATACCCATGTGCACAATTAAACACTTGCTAACTATTGATGGAACTGTAGCATGTTCTTGACTGACTTTCCTAGTACACACTAGATCTGAAATGAAATGATTGGTTTTGTTTATTTTAGGTATTTTTTTTTAAACGTGCTTGGAAATTTCATTGATTTTGGAAATGGAAATGCATAAGTATTTTTGTTAGTTTGTAATTTTCAGGATTATCATAATTACTATGAGAAAACAGCTAAAGAATAAACAAAGCAGCCTGTTATTCTTTTGTTTGTTTTACAAACAAATGCTCTGCTTCATAATTATCCCTTTAAAGCTAAATGCTTAGGTACAAAACACATTGTTTAAGAAAGCTTTACATTCATAGTGGCAAATATTTGACAGTACGTGTAGAGCTAAAACAAATACAATTATTTATTGTATTGTTTATAAACTCCAGAGTTTATAAACAATAAAGGAATTTCCACAATAATGGAAGATTTTTTAATTTGAGTATTAGACAAGAGAAGAAACGACAAGAAATGTGGGCACTATGCACACTTAGCATCCTTAACCAAAAATCTGGGAGCTGGAACCAGATGATCTTTAAGATTCCTTCCAAACGAAGCCATTCTGTGATTTATGGGTTACCATTGTCCACATTTTCCAATGACATCTATCTTAAACCTGTTTTTAATTGTAAGATGAACGTGTTTTCCTTATATGTACATGATGTTGTATACCCTTTCAATTTATTTGTATTTGTCTGTGAATCTGTTTTGAATTTGAAGGTCAACCAAAGAGAACTGAGATTACAACAGTTTAAACTTATAGGAGTGAATTAAAGTATCAGGAATTTTTGTTTATTTTCCCCAATGTCTTTCACTGACTTCAGACTGATGTTAAGTATCCACTTGCTGCTTCTGTCAGTGTAATAAGACTGACTGCCAAGCTGTGAGTTCAAAACAAAACAAATGGAAATAATTAGGATTTTCACAATTGTCTGCTGTAAAAAATCCCATTTGATAAGTAGCTCACAGGGAAAGCATCACTGGCAAATCCCATTGGTACCTTGCTGTCATAGAGTCCATCCATTTTAAATTTCAGAACCAAATACATTCTCTGTTTGCAGTTTGGATTTATTAACCTAAAAGTCCAGAGCTCCACATGAAACTTGGCTCCTGTTGTATCTGCAGCTTGGGCCACTCTAGAGTTTGCACCTGTGATTGCTCCTCCTGCACTATAGGACTTCAAGAAAAAAAACTATTACATCCTTTTGTCCCAGTGGAGTAGCTAGCCAGCTGCCAGCTGTGAGACAGCGGATTTTACAGAGAGCTCCCCCAAAATCATCAGCAGGGACTAACAAGAGGGAACAATTCAGGCTCCCGCTGAATCACCAGTATAACTTGCACCGACTGCCAATTTATGTGGTGTGTGTGAGTTTGTGTAGGGAGCAGAAGTTTTATTAAAGGAATTAATGATAGCACCTGAGGTGGAGTAGTTTGTCTTCAGTTCGTCTTTTCTTTCCGACTGACTGCAAACATGAGTTTAGCATGTGGTTTTAAATATAAGGTAAGATATCCTCCATGGAATGCTGGGACAAAATAGTTATCAGCATTTGCTCAGGTCACATTGTCCCCAGCAAGTGTATGCACAGTGCTCCAATACAATCCTGGGGCTGCAGGCTATAGATTAGGTTTCCTTTCTGCCACCCTATCAGCAAAATGGGGCTTCTCATTTAGCTACATCAGATCATGTTTTGCAATGGATGGATCAACTTCAAAAATATGTATGAAATTCACCTTATGACATAAATGTATCCTGTATTCAGCACCTGCCTTCATTATCCTGCATTCTCTGGCAGCTGCCTGTAAAGATTACATTTGTATAGAAAAAGAGACCTTAAACTGTCAAAGGGGACTGAATGCAATCCTTTAAGAAGATGTCGGTAGTATGAAACCTGGACATTTTCAGTAAATGAATTACAACACCTTTCAGGAATTACACTAGTCCCTGAGCATCCTTTTTCATTTCTGCATTGTTACAATCACACTTTCAGCTTTGGAAAGGTCTTTTTTTTGCCCAGTCCTAGTGTTAATAAGCCAGAACTGCCACCATTACCTCTAGCAACACCATCACCAGAAGATGGAATAATCTGACAGGAAAAGCTGCAATATCAACTACAGGCAATTTAATATCTCAAAGTATACAGACAAAATTAGTTCTCCATCCATTTCATGTACAGCACCTCCGTGTATATGGGCAAATTCAGACAGGATTGCTCTCTCCTTGTCAACAGGCCCATGAAGACTGGTCCTTCAGAACATAAAATTTTCCTCTAAATGAGGTAAGAAATAACTTGTTTTCCAGGAAAACCAATTTGCACACTTGAATTTGAGATATTAATCTTATACTAAACTGGATCGACAAATGTCACAATTGTGATTTCCACTACAAATGAAGTATTTACATACAGCTGTTGCAAAACATGGGGAACGTGACAGCAGTAGTAGCAGTTTACTGCTACTGTGAGTGAGAGATGCATGCATATAATGATATGACAGTAACACGTTTTGTTCTGGGATGTCCATATTCTCCTGCACGAGCATGAGTAACTCTCATGTTAATGCTGCCAAAAACTTTGGATCGAAAGTCGTGAGGGTAATGATGACTGTGGCTCACACTCACCACCCCAGCCAGCATCCTACTCCATATTCATAGAAGTTGGGTCACATTGTTTCCACAGAGTGTCCAACAGCTGCTGCTTTCTTCCCTTTGAGCACATCTAGATCTTTATCTGTTTCTTCCAGGGCTGTTTCTCAGGATGAGTGCAAGTCCTGGTGATGCCATTATTATTTAGAAATACCCTTTAGCTGTTGTCAGTCCCTTGCTCAAATAGCAAAAAAGAGCAGTTCCTCAGGCTGTCCCTGAAGGAGCAGTAGCTGGCTGGGAAGATGGTGTAAGGAGTCTAGAGCTTCCCATTACACATATCAGACCTGGATCAAGTACTGTGTAGGAAAAGACTATTTTATCTGTAAATAGTGAAAGAGCCAATCCCACATCTGTATATCTCTGCCAGGACTCTGCTGAAGCTGATGGGGCAGCTCCAGGATCGGCTCATTTTGCAGAGCCCCACTGGAGAGACTGGTGCATGCTCAGGAGAGTGGTGGTTCTATCCCCAGGCCAAGGTATGCAAAAGCATTTCAGGAGCTTGAGGAAGAAAATTAGTGTGTGAACATGCAGACCTGAGGAAGGAATGAAGAAATTAATTATCAGACCAAGGGAAAAACAAAGGAGCAAGAAGAAAAACAATTAGTAGTTGAAAATGCTCTTGAGTCCAGAAACCTTGGGGAACGCATTGAGCTAGTAACTGTGGTTGCTTTCACTTAAGGCAATTATTGGACATCATATAAACTTTTTTCAACCCAAGACAGAATTGTTTATGTGTTAGGAAGCAGCCATCAATAGTGAAATTAAATATCTGAATGAATGCAGGAACATGTTCTAATAAAACATGAAGGAAGCAATCAGGGAAGCTGGTCAGTCTTGTCAGCCTGATATTTAGCAGCGATAAAGAAAAGAAAGTCTGGTGCCAGTGTACCTTCTCTTTTGCAAGCTGAACCTATCAAGCATAATAGTAAATGGCAGAGACACATGAAGTGTTTAAGAGCTTCTCTGCAGAGTTGAAGATGTGTAAGACTGAGACTTACACTAGATTATCAAGATGCTTTACTCTTAATGCCAAATCAGAGCATCCTGGGATCAGCAATAACTTCCTGTGATTCCCCAGACCAGCGCCTAGTCACGCAGTTGACCTGAATAGAAGACTGATAAGCTGCAAAGAATGATGGGCAATACTCTGGCTTAAAGAAAAGCAACACTTGGGCCAGCCCGAGACAGAAACACAGTGCCTACTTGTCACCCACTGCTTTGTTTCCCTGTTCCCAGTGAGCAATGGAGTGATGGCAGTGCCCAGCTACAAAATGTTGCCTCACTCTGGGGGTTCCTGCTACAAATCTCCAGGCAGGCAGCTGAAAACGAGGTTGCTGCTTGCAATTGCAACCTTGCACTCTACCCAGGATGCAAGTAATACTCAGCAGCAGAGCACGGCCTCTGCCTGCTCCTATAGTTCAACCGATGGAGGAGCTGCTAAACTCAGCTTGCAGGATTGACAAGTGGATATTTTGCTCTATCACCAAGATTGTGTGCAGATGAACTGAGGGTCACCTTTAGGTCGCAGAAATAAAATCTATTATTCAGTGGGGTTTTTTAGGTCAACATGCAGCCTATCCCTCTCCCATTTCTTTTCTGCTTATTTTTTTTCCAGAAAGTTGTTTGCTTGCTTATTGTTTTCTGTAATGCTCAAGAGCTGAATTTCAGAAACTAAAATTGGTAGGCCTTGCTCAGAAAGCCTCCTAAAATTATTAATGCTCTTCTTTGATGAAATGGCTTAAGATAGGTAGCACAAATTGTTTGCACATCATTTCACTTTTTTTTTTTATACTTTCATTATAGTTGTTAATGCTTATCTTTGATGAGGTGGCTCAAGGCAGGCACAAAATTATATTTACCCATAATTTCATATTTTTTCTTTGCTTTTAAGTGGGATTCCTATTTAAAAATATATATATATGCCAAAACTTTACTTAGTCATCTGATTCTCAACACGTTCTCCCTGAAATCTCAGACTGCCATTTGGAAGTTGCACACTTTGTGCTTAAATTTGAATGCCTTTCTTTCACCCTATTTTCTACTATGAGGTGGTAACCATTTTAGATACTGCCATCACACCACTAAGCCTGTTATAGAATCTTCTGCAATTTTAGTATATACCAGGCTCGCAGTCCCTGAAATACCAATGGAACGATTTTTGTGAGATGACATCCTCAGAGTAAGTCTTGGTATTTACCCTAAAGATCATCATAAGTATTAGAACATTGTGCCTGAATTTTCAGTTTGCATGAAGAAATTTGCCTCCATCTCTGCCTCTGTTTTAAACAGACATTTTTTCCCAAATTGATCGGAACATAAAAATTGCTTACATGAGCCAAATTTCCATGATCAACAATAAAAAAAACCCTCAAAACGATTATAGCTATGGGAGATCTGTGTGTTCTGGGTAGAGACGCAAAGAGGGAGTGTAACTGAAAAATGAAATTAATTGGTTATCTTGAAAGTATAAAAGAAGTTGCCTTCTAATTTTACAGAATGTAACCATCACGATTTATGATTTCTGCCATACTACATATTGATTTCTCTGTCCTAGGAATGAGCAGCTTTCCCCACTGATTGAATTCTAATTACTCACTCCATAATTACATCGATTTTAACAGACTTCTGGACAATTTTGTACCAGGCTGGTTTCAAATTACACTTAATGAATTCATCATGACTATCAATACAAAAACTTCCATCCTACAGCATCCTGAAATAGAAAGAAACTGTTTTTCCTTCCTACTGCACAGGCAGTGCATGCCCTCAGCTCATATTGCGCTCACCTAGATAGAGTGGGCAGCTGGCCATGGGCTCTGCATTGTGACAGCTCTAGGAGAACAAGAAGAAAAGGTCAGTTGGTATGGTTTGTTTAAACCCAGTTGTGACTATGTCTGTAGGAAACTGCAATTAAATCCATTAGAATCATAGACTATCCTCAATTGGAAGGGACCCAGAAGGATCATTGAGTCCAACTCCTGGCTCCACACAGAACCATCTAAAATCCAAACCCTGACACTGAGAGTATTGTCCAAATCACACAAGCTAGTATTTTGAAGCAAAAATTCACTCACTTCTGTATATTACACCAAGGTCAAGAAAATCTTGCATCTGTCCTCTCCAAAATACATGCAATACATGCCAAGGATAGGTAAGTCATATTGGTGCTGGTTATACCAACCAGCAGAATGGGGCAAAATCCCCCTCATGTTCAGCGATGCTCCACATTACAGTGCTGCCCTGTGTGACAATGTGTTGGCTGTCACCAAGCCTCTCTGCCTGTTCCCAGCGTTGCTCTCACAATTATTTGTCATCCTTTCTGCTTCATACAGACACAGGCATTTGCATAAATCAATATTGCAGCCCAACTGGTTTACAATTATCTCTAGGGAATCCTATTTGGTTGCACCATTTTATTTGCATTTCCTCTGAGCAATGGCTTCCTACTCTTTTGAGTGATTGCTATATAAAGGAGCATTCAATATCCAGTCAGGCTGAAAGCTGCTGATTACATTCATCAGCTTTAATAAGATACGTTATTAGATCTTATTTTCTTGAATTATCAATAGATCAAGTATATGATCAATGGTGTCCTTTAAATATTCCCATGACAATATTTTCAGAGATCTTTTCATTCAAAAGGAGCTAGAATTGTTTTTACAGCTGAAGGCCCAAACTCTACTTGCAGGCCTTCTTTAGGCTTTGTCACCTTTCATCTAAAGTTCATTATTTTGGGTGCAGCAGTTGTGGTGCTAAATTTGGTTGAAGTGACAAGGTTTATTGAGGTCCAGGTTGAATCTGTTGCTTTTATTATTGTGGCTATATTTAAATTTCTGGGCACAGTAGTTTCAAGCTGTTGTCAAGGTAAGACATGGGCATGGTCCTGTCCTCTCCCACCACTTCTCTGCCATGAGAAGGAAGCAGGATGTGGAGAGTCCAGCTGTGATGTACTCTCCCACTGCTCTGTCCTCACTCCATGCTGCAGAGGTGCCTGGCTCCTGCCCTGCACTGCTGGACCTCCAAGGCAGGCTTTTACCTGCTCTCTGGTGGAAGGGATGCAGCTTTGGAGTATAACTTTCAGTGTAGATGGTACAATGGTGGGTGTTCATGAACAAAAAGAAAGAAATGGAGAAAAAAATGGACCATACTTTCACAGCACATTTCTACTGTGCATTCAAAATCACCCACTTAGTACAAATACCCATTCTGGAAGTGGCAAGCCTAAGTTCTACTGCAACAACAGTTTGTTTTCTTTTCTAATTGGGAAGCGAACAATGAGTTATCCTCCTTTGTCTCTGCATTTTTAGAGAACAATTCCAGTAGGCAAGAAAGATGATTTTGCATGTTATTTTCTAAATTATAAAGCTTTCCATGGAGGTGAACTTCCTTATGGTCTCTGATAAACTGTCCAATAAGAGTAGTAAATTTACTGTTCTCTACCAAGAGTAGTAAATGATCTAAAAATATGTACATCATCCCTTGAAGGAGAAAGCAAATTAAAAGTGTTATTGAAATCTGAAAGCTGAATGGTTTGTTCCCTTTTAGGATAAACACACTGAGTTAGGGTTCACTCTGGACAGCATGAAATAACGCAATCTGCATAAATAGATGAAATTTTATCAGACAATGAGAAAAAGATTCAAACAGAAATTTGTTTTGCTTTATTTTTTATGAGAACTAAAAGAACAAAATTTCTGGACTATTTCTTTCCCCTTAAAATCTTTTTTTTTAAGTAATTGTGAACAGATGATTCCTTCAAACTTCACTTGCGATGAATTCAAGACAAGATAATATCATCATCCATCTTCTTGATGAACCTCATCATCTTATCTTCTGTCTGAATCCAGGAGAGAAACTGAACAAGCTATGCATCTATGCATCTCTTCATTTAAAAATTACAGCTGAAGGTTAGAAAATGTTTAAGGTCAAACTTCTAAGCTGCCATCTGGAGCTCATTTAACAATCGCCAAGAACATCTGCCACTAACACACATGCCTAAGCCAGAACTTAGACAACATTACCTTTTCTTTTAAGGACAGAGACGTAGAGTCACATGAGCATTGCCTAAGATGCATTGCTGTTGGCCATCAGAACTCTGTGCAAATTTAGTGCAGTTTGGCAACTAGTGAAGGTGTTACTAGATAAAAACAGTTTGTAAAAACAAATTAACAGTGTTCACAGTCTAAAACCAGCATTTCAGAATTAACAGTATCATTAACAAGTTGGAAGACACATAAAAATTAAGGCAGAGGGCAGGAGTTTAGTGTATGGTTTCTTCTGACTGATGAGGAGGATTGGAATGCAAACTTCCATTAATGCTGTTGGAGCTGCTCCTCTATTGTAGTTCCTTTGCTGTAGCTGCAAAGAAGGCTTCAGCTCTCAGATAGCTGAAGGCAATGTTTTTCAAAAGTGCTGTAAGTGAAATATGAAAGTAGACACTTAAGAGCTAAAGAAAACTTGTCCTCCGAGGTAGGTATAATATTCTCTGAGTTTTTATGACAAACACGAAAGATATAAAAATCAGAGAAACAGATGGCTTACAAGATCTAATTCCTGAGAAAAAAAAAAAAAACATATATTTATTCATATTGTAAGACATAGCAAATCCCTTTAGCTGTTAATTCCTTGCGCTGGGGAAGTAATTTGGAGTTTTAGAAATACTTTAAGGTTGCTACTTTTTACTCACACATGTGAAATCCTAATGGCAAGAAGTAGATTTTGTGAGATGAAGACCTCTATTACTAAACACTGTAGAACTGTCTTTCATTCATGTCCTGCATGGAAATTATCCCCTCAAAATATGGGCATAACATATACGATATCTATTAGGATATTATGAAAATTTTAACTGGAACGAAAAGTTTTACATGATTGCATCACTAATGTAGTGATTTGATCAGACAGGAGAGATGCTTTCAGACATGCTTAGTGGGTCAAATTTCTGTAGTTTGGTAATGTTAGGCATTGGATTATTTTCCATAGGTGGAAAAGTAATGCAATATATTTTGTATTTAGTGATTCATTTAAACTACTCAATAACCAATGTGTGCAATTCAAGATAATTCATATGTATATTAATAGGTAAAATAAATAATTTGATTCAATTTACAGAACACTGAATCTGTACATTAATGGTATCTAGAAAGCAGAGAAAATTGAAATGATTGCTTTCATTCAGTTGACAAGCTGTGAATGAGACTAAAATCCCCACACTGATTGTAGATCAATTTACTTTTGAAATTGAAAGACACAAGTTATGCTCCGTGTCTTGTTCTTTATAAGGTTTTTAAACTACATTACCTTTTGTATTTTAACAGACAGCAGAATTTAATGCTCGTCAAAAGGATGGGAGTTATATAGGAGCTGATAGTTGTCTCGTGGGGTGAAGATTCATGAAGAGCATCGTGTTTTGTTTTTCTTTATAACTAAATATATATTATCATAAGACTATCATCAGTTTGCTTTTTTAAAGAACTTTTCTGCATTTACAAAAATGAAAAGAAAGGTTTTTGCAGCCAAATCTCCAACCAAGCAACTATTTGGTTTCCAAAATTCAGAGCATCATTATCAAATCCATTAATTGAAAGAGTTTGAGTGTGATCGCTAACAGGTCTTATCTTTTCAGTTCTGTTCAAGAACTATAACCAGAAGAGAAATCTACCATTACTTTGAATGTGTTTTTACATTTTTTCTTCAAGTCTAGAAATTGTTTACCTTCAGTAGGATCTAAATATTTTCTTCACTTTTGAAATGCCTCTAGTCTAAATAGTCTGCTCATGGCTGAAACAGAATTTATAAGCAGGCTGGCTAGCATGGTGTGACTCTGAAAACACCTCTTCACCTGAACCAAGTTAATTTAGACTGTCACTGAATCCTTGGTCTGCTGAATATTCCTAGAGTAACTTCTTTATACTGTGAAAATTTTAAAAGATTCTCTACTCTTAAGAATGAATTGACAAGTAGAAAAAGTGGTAGGTCTTCACAGAATACCTGAAGATGCAAAGCAAAATGCCTTGAAGACTTTAATTACAGTAAAAGAGCAGATCATGTTGAGATCTATGGCAAACTGGATTTATAAGACCCAATATTTAAAAGTTAGAAAGCCTAGAAGTTAAGGTTGTCAGGCCAAGTTTACAGGATTTTGTTTCACAACTCACATACTTAAAAATAGAAAAGAAAAATCATGTTTTATGTTTGGCATAGAGCAAGAGAAAAACATGCCTGAGCAAAGCAGAAGCCTGCAGAGGAGTTGGGCATAAGAATTTGGTCACATCTTTTTGAATAGAATTTGAGTTTTTGCTGAGTAATTTTAATTATTATTTTTTATTTTGTAAATAATGCCATAACTCTTACAAAGCTATAGGAATGAATAAAGTTATGCCTAGTTCATTCATTTGTAGTTAGTAGGCCTGTGTATTTGCTGCCCATGTCTGCTAAGCTTGTATGGTTGAAGACATGTAAAAAATAGCCAGTTTAGTGTATTAATGCATGCCTAATATCAGCCAACATCACAAGCTACTGCACAATACTTTCTTTGTCCCTCTGCAAAATAAAGATGATAGTACTGTTTACATTTATTTTATCTCAGTGCAATATTGTGCTCCTTAATCATGTCCTGCCATGCAAGTACACTTAACCTTTGGAAGTCCTTGAGGAAAAGAAAAGAAAAAGGCAAAGAAAAAGCAAGGCAATGTGAAATCGAATTATATTGGAGGAAGGGGAAACTTTAAACCTGGGGCAAACTTGGACTGGTTGGATGTTTTTGAAAGAAAAACATCATGTGGCCAATGTTTTCCCTTCAGTTTTATAGAAGATATTTATAGTTTTTAATAACTGGAAGGACTCACACTCAGCATCTAATGTTGCATGCTCTGCTGTGGTTATAATGCTGACAATGCCATAAAACTAGCATTACAATACCTCAATAGGAACACATCGTTGTATGCTGCACATCACATGGGATGTGGCCCCCTCCTCTGTCACCTCCCAACTCCCTGCAGGTCTTCCTGGGCTGCCTGGTAGCCATTTGGTGCTGCTCCATAAGTGACAAAAACATCTTCCTTTTTCATTCCATTTCTTCCTAGCCCACATACAGCTTCTGCTGTCATCAAAGGTGAACAGACCTTTGGAGAAGGATGATGCAAATCAGGGAGGGGATGGTCAGCCCATCTGACTGCCAGCTGCTAAGATTTAGGATATTCCTGTCTATCACTAGCAAGAGGCTGCTGGGGAGATAACCCAGTTTGTGAGTTTCAGCTGAGCAGGGGAAAGAGGGAGTGGAAAAGAAAAGCATGGAAAAGGGACCATAGAGTAATGAGCAAGGAAGGAAAAGTTAGAAGTAAATTGGAGATTGCAAGAAATTGAGGGAAAATAGAAAATTAAGAGACTAAAAAGTAGGCTAAAGTGTCTACAAAAAGGAATTAGGAGAGAGGGAAGAGAAAGGAAAAGAAAGTACTGAAAGTTGGTTAGAAGAGTTTGCTGACACTGTCAAAAAATGTGTAGCATCAGGAATTCCCCAGAACTCCTCAACTCTACAAAAAGGAGAAGATAAGCAATGGCTGAAAGAGCTGGTCTCACTTTAATTAAATGTTTATTTAAGTCTAACGTATTTGAAAATTATAATTGATTTCCCCCAGCAATGCCCTTAACCAAGCCCCTCTCACAAAGATCTTTGAAAAGCAGATAACTCTCAAAAAATCCCAGTTGGCAACTCTTTTTCCCTGAAAAAGAAGTTTACCGATATCTTCAAAGACAAGGATCTGGCATAATTTTTTCTTGAGTAAAGTTAACTCTTCAAGCTAGAGCCCTGCCAGGCAGAACAATGTGCTCAGGCCTTCTGCAAGTTTGGCCCCAGATCTATGAGCAGGAGTGACTGACTGACCATACTGCCCATCAGGTTGGGGGGGGGGACCAGTCCAGTTCTGCGTAACCCATCTCTGCTCGTGGACTGCTAAGTGTCTAGCTGTGGTACTATAGAATGCAGTCTGTAAGCAGAGGATATTCCCACAGTAAGAACAAAATACACTAATTTGCACAGCTTCATTCTGCAAAGGATCTCACTGCTCTTCAATATCAGTGGAGATCAGCACTGGCTGATGAAATTCAGTGTGCAATAAATGTATACCCAAGCAGGCTGCTGTAATTCAAAGACCATATAGCCAAGACATAGCTTAACTTATCATTTATTGGACAAAGCTTCTGCTCACTGTCATCAGTTTTATTGTGTACTAGCTGTAGAAATGTGTGGAGTGACTAATTGCCCAAGAGCCAAAATGGATAGCAAAAAATGTGCGTATGTCTGATGCTGGAAAACCATGGACCTGATGTTCCGAAAAACTGGCTCTCTAAATGTGCCCTAGGTGGGACATTGTAACACTCACATCACACAGTCTTTGTAATTCTGGCATTGGAACAGACAGAAAAAATGGTCAACGGAAAAAAAAAAGACAACAATAATGATGTAAAAATGTATTTGAAGTCATGTCTTTAGCAAACATAGAGATGGCTAGGAATGTTTAGGAGGTGCTATTTTTTCAAACAGAAAAATCAGTTTGTGAAAGAAAGATCTCAGCAATAGCGTAGGTACAGTTTCAAAGTGGAAAGAATTTCTGGTCAGAGTACATTTAGAACCAATTATCCACTGGCTATAGTTCCTGCTGGTAGAAGGAACAGAAAGTCTTAAGACCTTAATTTTCATCAACTCCAACACAGAGAGGAGCATTCAAACTCCTGGGCTACAGTGTGAGGCTTTTTGAGGAGAGCATTTAGAGTTGGACAGTATCTTACTCCAGCTCCTCTGCCTTCTTCTCCTTTCTTGTCCTCTAGCCCACCACAAACAAAACTTGGTAATTATGGCACTTTTCTCAGATGTGCATGGGAATCTAAAATGGGATGTCTCCCATGTCAGTGAGCAACTACTAAAGACCTGGAAGCATCACTCTCAGCAAAACCTCTTGGTTAGAAGAAAACTCATGCTCTATCACTCTTCTTGGTTGCTAGCAGTTGAGGAGTTCATAAGAGGAAGCTGAGTTTTCCATTTCTGAAGAAAAATCAAATGACTTGCATCTGAGTTAGGGACCAAGGCAGACACAAATAAAGTATTATTTTTTATATCAATTTAATTGCACATTTCTTTTAAACTATATGACCACATGGATGCAGTCATAGCAATAACAACAGCAAATCAATGTTTGTGAGGAAATGCAGTTAAGTATTAAGATCTAATAATACACTGTCTTGGAAGTAGCTGTAAAATCCTTTGTTTCCCTCTACAGAGTGTTAAGAATGCCAAGAACCAACAAGTGTCTAATATTGTTCTTCCCCAGCTGAAATGAAAAGATATTGATTTCTACCAAATAGATTCCCTAATATGTGAACTCATTATTCTAAGGCTTAGAAGAATCATATACTTTTATTTCTGCTCTGAAGACAGTCAAAACAAATGTTTTATGAAAATAAAGTGTTGTGTATGCTTCTTGAAAAGTCTACCGACATACAAGGCACCTTTTCACATAGTGGATATATACATTCCTAATTTTGCCTTATACTTGAAGAATAAGCATCACTGAACACTGACCAGTGCAAGGTTACACCAGTGTGATAACATCATGTGCGGTTGTGAGGTTGCATTTCAAAAGCGTATCTCCTTAACTCCTGTGACTCTATTGCTCTACACTAGCCCCAAAACCACAGAAGAGATGGAGAATAGGGATGAATCAGATACAATGAACCTCCTTTTACTGGAGCACATCTGTAACTGACACGTAGAGGTTTCTCATTAAGTCCATCATTCTTTTCTTTTCCTTCAAAAGGGAAACATTCAGAAAGATTTCAGAACTTTACTGCCAGTCTTTCAGTCATCTATGAGGTCATTTTTCCCAGTGAATGGAATCAGAAGAAGGAATGCTCCAAGTTCTACAGAAGAAGAATGGATACTGGCACTGTTTCCAGCCTAACTGGTGGCAGAAGCTGTCAAACACCTAGATAATGTTCTGAAATATTTTTCCAATTGCAATCTATTTGAACCCTTGAACTACTTCAGAGTCACTTGCCTGTATCACAAACATACCAGGAAATCTATATCTAGCTGTTTCCATATACATAGACAGGGAGAAATTTCTCATACTTAAATGTTTTTAGAAAGATCTTGTACTCTTCTGGTGCTGTTTTTTTTTCTTCTTTTCCTCAGTATGGAATGCCATCATTCACACTTATTTGAGATGCAGTCTCATCAGCTGAAGTACACTTGTTCGAGAGGCTTGACAGTGGGTACTACTGTTTCATAAATACCTTCCATTTTCATAGAATCATAGAATCAGCAAGGTTGGAAAAGACCTACAAGATCATCCAGTCTAACCGTCCACCTATCACTAATAGTTCTCACTAAACCATGTCCCTCAACACAACATCTAAACATTCCTTGAATACCTCCAGTGTCAGTGATTCCAACACCTCCCTGGGCAGCCCATTCCAGTACCTGACCACTCTTTCAGAGAAGTAGTATTTCCTAACATCCAACCTGAACCTCCCCTGGTGCAACTTGAGGTCATTCCTCCTTGTCCTGTCCCAAGTTACAAGAGAGAAGAGGCCGACCCCCAGCTCACTACAACCTCCCTTCAGGTAGTTATAGAGAGTGATAAGGTCTCCCCTGAGCCTCCTCTTCTCCAGACTGAACAATCCCAGCTCCCTCAGCTGCTCCCCAGAAGACTCGTGCTCCAGACCCCTCACCAGCTTCACTGCCCTCCTCTGGCCACGCTCCAGGGCCTCAATGTCTTTCTTGCAGTGAGGGGCCCAAAACTGAGCACAGTACTCGAGGTGTGCCCTCAGCAGTGCTGAGTACAGAGGGACAATTATTTCTCTGCTCCTGCTGGCCGTACTATTTCTGATACAAGCCAGGATGTCATTGGCCTTCTTGGCCACCTGGGCACACTGCTGGCTCATGCTCAGCCGGGCATCAACCAACACCCCCAGGTCCATTTCCTCTACACAGTCTTCCAGCCGCTCTGCCCCAAGCCTGTAATGATACCTGGGGTTGCTGTGGCCAAACTGCAGGACCCGGCACTTGGTCTTGTTGAATCTCATCCCATTGGCTTCAGCCCAGCTATTTAGCCTGTCCAGATCCCTCTGTAGGGCCTTGCAACCCCCAGGCAGATCGACACTTCCAGCCAGCTTGGTGTCATCTGCAAACTTCCAGCAGCTTTGCCTTGTCTTGACCATGTGCATATTGGATAAGGAAAGGCTCAAGTTACCAACTGCTCAGTAAAGGACAAAGAACATTTTTGTATCTATCAGAGAACTATACAAAAAAGCAAAGAGGAGAAATAGGTGCTATATTTATTGTTAAACAGGACAGCATAAGGAGAAGGCAGCTGTGAGATTAACAGGAAAAAAAATGATCTGATTTGTGATGGCCATGCTACATAGTTAGGAAAAAACATATACCGCAATTCATGTTAAATAAAAGCCTGTTTTTGCCTGATACTTGGGAGAATTTGTCCATGAGCACTTCATTATTAAACAGTGTTCCTGTGGTACAGCCAAGTTTAGAAAGGTTTTATTTAACATGCCATTACAGCAATTAGCCCCAGGGAAAGTTCAGCTTGCATACCCAGCTTTTAAATATGCCTTAAATTTATATTTATCAGCTGAGTTCCACCCTCCCCTCCCCCCAGTTATAAACTTTCCCTTTTCTCCTCACCTTACAGCCTACCATGAAGCTTCCAACCCGATCCCTTTTCTCAGCACCCAGCCTGCCAGAGCCCCAACCCACCTTCCCTCCGAGCACACCAGCGCAGTACCAGTCCTCAGGATGGTTAGCCTGTCAGGCCCCACATGTCAACATGTCACCTGTGATCACCACTGCAGGAGTAAGTGGGTAATGCTTCTGCAAGACAGGGTGTTTAAGAGACAGAAAGGAGGTTGAGGATGCTGAAGTTCGGTTTCTAGCTCTGCTGTGTCTTGAGGCAAGTAATTTAGTCATTACTGTATCTCAGCTCTCCAAGCCTGCATGAGGATAGTAATATTAGCTTTTCTCCATCTTGTTTATTCAGCTCATAGTAGATGAGCTATCATTTGCAATGTTAATTTACAGGACTTAACACACCTAGGGTCCAGCCTTTCCTTAGGCCTCCAGACACAACTGTTGCTCACAAAGCTCTCTGATCCCTATGGCTTTGATCAGGTCCTGGTCACAAAGTAGGAAGGACACATGGTGTGGCAGAGGAAATGAGCTCTGGTGACTGAAAATTCTGGTTTTAAGTTTGCCAAGTTATCTATCACCTTAAAATAAATAAATAAATGTTTTAACGTCCTTCAGGTTTTGACTGCGTGTTAGAAGAATAAGGAAACAAATACTCCAGGTTCATACAAATGCTGGTGTGGCATTGCTGCTGTGCACTGATCACAAGAAAACTACTGGAGAAGGTGCATCTGGAGATGTTCATCTCCTGAATCCAAAACATAGTTTCCATTATCTATACCATTGCTTTTCCTTTCCTACTGTCCATTGCAGGAACCAGAAATATGGCTGTCTGAGCAACTCTAAAGCTACTTTTTTTTTAAAACTGCAACTGAAATTAGGTCCTTTTAACAGTACTTGTTGAGTATGCATTTTATAGTCATCATGAATTGTGTTGCAAAATAAAAATGTTTCAAAGCCTCTGCTTGCTGTACATACGAGCAGTGAGAGGCTTAGGGAATGTCACTGCCTGAGTTTTTAAGAGTAATATTGCTTTGACTTTTGCAATATACATGAAAAATTAACCTTTTTTTCTGTGCGCATACTCTTTTTGTGCACCATGCTGAACATACATTCGTTATATACTAGCTCTGTACAAAGCACAGTGAAGTCACGCTACAGTGATACCAGTGAAAATTTTCTCTCAAGCAGCAGCAAGCATGGCCAAACTCTGAATTTTTGGAGGCCAAAAAAAAAAAAAAAAATCTAGTTTTATTTTCTACCACTTACACTGTCTATCATAAAACTGAAGCCAACCGCAACAATACTTCCAGCAAATGACTCAATCTACAAAACCATCATTCCCTGACAGTTTCAACCACTGGACTTTTTTTTTTTTTAAATTTATTTGTTAACCAGCATTTTGACCCTTCGGCTATGTTAGTCTCCATAAATTAAAATCTGAATATTTCCTAATCCATTTTCCCAGCATTATTTCATTAGCATTACATCTCAACTGTTCAGGATGAATGGCTGCAGCTAGAAAAAGAAAGAGGAATTTCAAGTGCTTCATGAACAATACCCAATATACAGCTGCAGTCTAAGATTAACTGATATCAGCTTGACCTCATACCTGCCTAAAGGAAAATGCTCAGATAGCATGTGGTAAAGTTTATGAGATGTTAGTTCCTACTGTGGTGTATGCAGGTCTTTAATTTCTTGTAATTTATGTTGAGAAGGCTCCCTTAGGCACACTGCTTTGTCCCAAAAATGATAGAGAATCAAACTTCAAGACTGTGATCTCTCTTTTTTTTTAACTTTTCCCCGGTATCTTTTGGAATGAAAGGAATGTGATACAGAGAAAACAGTGCAAGTGTGGTGAACAGAGTTTATGGGGCAGTCATGAATAAAACTGAAATGTATTATGTAAGAGAAAATATATGCATCTGCTCACAACTACTTCCTCAGTTGCACAGAGCTTAGTAGAACACAATTTAATTTCATTTTTAAATTATTTTTAATTGCATTAATTTTTTATTAAAGAAAAATAATTTTGTGCAATGTAGTTTGGAAGAAACCAAAATTCTGCTCTCTGATCATAAAACTTAAGGGTCTATGTCACATTTGAAACTTGCTTTAACAAATGTAACAAATAAATACAAATGCAAAGTTATACACAAGCTTTTGAACTCAAACTAGCTTTGATCAAGAGCAAAATTCCACAAAATTTTACGAAATCACTCATACGTTTTGGTGGTAAAATCTGTCTTGTTATAAAGAAAAACTATCACATCTGTTTTTCCCTCACTGAATTCTTGAAAAAATAGGGAATGGCATAGTGGCTGTGAGCATTTCATAGTTTCTAGAGTGGAGAAGAAGGGAATATTTCTCACTGATTTCTAGTGACCCCCTGTGGTAAGCCAAACTTAATAGCACTGCTAAAGGCTATGGCATCTTCACTGAAAGGATGATGTCCACCATGGCCAGGAAAAGTCTTAGGAGTTGAGTCTGACCATCGCAATGAGCATGACACCTTAGGCCGTCCAGAACCCAGGAGATGATCAGAGTTCAAAAGTTGCTCTTAGTCTGAGAGAAGATACCGGACTACGAGCAACAATATACCCTTCTCAGTATACAAGGATGTAATTCTATCAGATATGTGGTAGTAACAGCCTAATCCGTAGGCTGAAATTAAAGACATTTACTCCAGCCACAAAAAAAAAAAATAAAAAAAAATAAAAAAAATCATAGGTTGAAATTAGAGTGTAATCTTTATACTTTAGATTGCACTAATGTGGAATGTGATTGTCCAGATAAATGTCTTTCCAAGCTAAGTTCAACACTGAGGTGAACAGTAACTCAAAGGAGGGAGCTGCTAGCGTGCTGGGTAATTTGGTGAGAAGACAAGCTATAAGAGGAAAGTCTTCAGATTATTCAACTTTTAGATTTTCTAAAATACACATTAAGTCCATCTATAAGACCGGAAGTTTAAAGAAAGTTCTACTGGAAAAAGGATTTATTAGAATTTATGCTCACTCTCAAGTACTTACAAATGCTTCATAAATTGCATATTCACTACACAAACATTCCTTCAATTGGGAACAAGCCAAGGTTCTCACTATTTCCATTTGTCCTAGAAATAAAGCCACTTGCAAAAGAGAAATGAGCTAATGGGAATATTAAAGAGTGTATAGCAAATTTTTTACGCAGAAAAGGTACATCTGGATCTCATACAATTCATATACCTAGAAACTGTACCTTACATATTTTGTCAGCTGTCAAAACACAAAATGAATAGCTGAAAGGTAGTTATTGTTTATTGATGAAGGTAAAAATCCCCATAAGCTGTTCTAAATCTCATATCATGCTTTTCTAGTCTTTGCAAAAATAAGGGGGCTGCTTCCTTATCTGTCGTGCCTTCATTACAGTTGGTGGTTTGTTACATTATTTGGAAATCTGTTACAGATTATTTAACACATACGGAACCAAGTCCATGGACTCAGTCAGTATTGCTGTCATTCTCCCCCGTCTTATGAAAAAATGAAAAAAAATAGTTGAATTATGAATAAACTTTATGTATGTTGGCTAAGCTGACAATGTACTATATACATAAGCTCCCTTCTCCATGTGTTTTCACTCGTTTCATGTTCTTCCCATAAAATTGCTGTAGTAATGTCCTTGAAAAGTAAGGGGAAAAAAATGCCATTAATATTTTGGGTCTCCAAAAACCAGACTAAAAAGACAATAAAAACAACCTTACATGAAAAAAAAAAAAGTGAGTTATAAAATATGTTTGACAGCAGTTAATGGAGATTTCAAACTTTGAACAAAATAACTGGACAGCAAATTTTGCAAAAGCACCTAGGAAAAATATTTATTTAGATCTAAATGAATCTGGCCCTAACCAAATCTCCCTGTCTTTACATATTAAGGAATGTACTCTTGAGAAACATCTTTCAGTTTAACTTTTGGACATGGGAATAACAGATATTGTAGTAATGTCTGATGGACCACCCACAATGTGCAGTATGGAACTTCTGACACCAACAGAAATGGGTAAGTTAAGTAAACTAATGGATTCGTCCCCCTTGGTTGAAGAAGTAGTATGATTACAAGTCTGAGAAAATCATCCTGAAAAAAGTTTAATCGATCTTGGCATACTGCCCTGAAAAAATTCCATTTTGACTTTTCTAATTCAAAAGAAGTTTCACTGGAAAATTTCCAGTAGTTTCACTCACTCAGTAAAACAAGTAAGCCATTCTAAAAGTATGTGAGCTATAAGCTTGGAATCTAGTTTTTTCCCATTTAGGCCAGACTTCAAAAAAATTAATAAATATATTTATTGAAATCATAAATTCTATGGTTATGATCACCATGTTTTCATAAGTTTATATTCAAAATATCATTCTAGAACAAAATTCATAATCCTCTTTCCCCTTTGTGTATTTCATGTATCAGTGCCACTTTAAAATGCTTCTGGACATTTTTTGGAGGGGTGAGTTTTCTTTTCAGAACAGTTTAGATATCTGAACAGATGTAAAATTAGCCAATGTTGCAAATGAAAACAAGTTATATACTGCAGACACACTTGTCACAAAATTCAAATATGATATTTATCAGCTTTTAAATGGGAACACAACCATCAACTTCAACTCAATCTAGGATAATGTAATGTTTGCAGCTGAAGAATAAATGATTATACTTAGAGGTGCTTGCTTTTAATGGCCACATTTCCCAGTCTCATGGTACAAAAGCAAGAAAAAAATCTTTCTTTCTCTCATATATGCTAATTTATAACAACAATTATTATGATTTTTATATCTACACAATGCTGCCTACAAAATATTTAATACCTGAGCAGCTGGTGCACTGTGGCTCATGCTTACTAAATGAATAAATGTTTTGTCTTCTGTTTTCCCTGTGTACTTGCATCCATCTGTTGTCTTGTGTCATTTTTGATTGAGGCCTAGAGGCACAACCACAAAACAAATAATGTCAATTTTGTTTTCGTTTCTTGGGGGGACCAGGAACCCTACTTCCAGGCTGAGAGCACTTTGGTCCTTGGTGCTGCAAAGAGATGCTTTCAGCTTAGACATAACAAAAAGCCATGCATTAGGGTGTGCAAAAGTTAGCATGAGAAGTTTAAATTCGTATTCATTACAGGACAAATAGTATCATCAAGTGTGCACTCCGAGTGAAAGCAGATTTACCAAGCTGGCAGGGGAAATGTTAGTTCCCCCTAATGAGCACTGTAATTGAAACGTGTTCTCCGGGTCAAACAACAGGCGAGCATCTGTTTCATGTCCCAGCCACCACGTCCTTGCTATGCCTGCAAACTGCCCTCTCTGAAAAAGGAGCTCTCAACCCATACAGAGACCACCAGGGCCATGCTGTACACATGCTTAGCCCTCACCTGTACTGCACTGGCTGCACCTCCTTGATACTGTTGTCCAGTCACTCTGCAGAGCTCCAATACAGGGCCCTGCACCTGCCCTTTCTGAGTCCCTTTAGTACAGAGGGGAATAGTGAGTTGTGTTGGGGATGAGGATGGCTGCTCTTGGAGAGATCTTCTTTTCTTTGTTGACTGCAGAAGGAGACTGACTGGCTTCCTCAGTGGATCAATTCTTGTGCTTAAAGTTGACACCCTGAAACTTTCCAATTGCTTCAAAACCATTATGGATTCAGAATCAAACAGTAAAATTTGAGGATTTGTCTGCTTAGCTCTGGCATTACATGAACACCTGGATTTGGGTAATGCATTTACACACCCATACAACCATATACACTTATAGTTATCTCTACAGGCATTTTATTCTTGTATAACTTCTTTTATTCTTGTGTAACTTGTATAAATGTGTTAGTGAGGTTTACTTAGTAGAGCTCTCATATGCAGGAAAATAGGGTTTCTACAGACTGTGTAGTAACAATTCAGCAAACTGAGAGTGAACCTCTTGAAATCTGACCCATCTGAAAGCAATAACTTTCCTTTGAGACAGAGATGGAGTTGCAGAAGAGTAAGACTGAAAAGTACCAAGAAGTGCAGCTGGTGATTACAGATACATAGGAGACTGTGCTCCAGTGTGTTTGGATAGAACACTCGAGAGATCCAGCACTGGCCTTCCATTTGAGTAATGCTTTATAAATCTTAGGCTCTCTCACCTTACCTGTGTGACCTACTTTTTGATTACGTAAGTCAAAAGAATGAGTCAGGAAAAGGTGAGAAGGATTTTGTCCCAAATGGGAGTATTCTAGGAGAAGTCTTTTCCCAATCTCATAGACCGTGAGTTCAAGTTTCTCAAGAAGCATCTTGGAGTTGTCTGTCTCTGCTGAACAAACAGCTTCAGGGGCAAGGAGCTGCATCTTGAGTTGAGTGAAGTAGATTGTCCCTGACACCTCTGTCAGGACAAGTTTTTCTCAAGAGAAAGACATGATCACTTTCTTTTGGAACCACATAAGAAATCATCCAGTATGGCCGTATTTGACAACTAAAACAAATACAGCTATATTCAAGATTTTCAGTTAAGTAACTCAGTATCGTAGAATTTCTTCTGGCATACAGTTGGAGCTAATGACCCATTTTCCATTTTCTTCAATCCCAAATAAGATATATTAAATATTAATTACTATCTGTTTCAGAGCGTATCTCTGAACTTTGAAGGCCATTCCTCCTGGAAAGTAGAAAAGGAAGAAAGGGGAATTTTCTCATATATTCAGAAGATTTATTCTGTTTTGTAAGATTGCAGGCATGAGTACAATCCTTGCCCTCAGAAATGGCTGCATGTCAGATGTAGCCAAGTAGTCTAAAGCACCAAAATTAATGGAGCAAGACAGATACAGCCAAGCACGAAAATTATTTGGGAGAAAGTGATCAAACATCTGTTTGGTAACTTCTATCCTCTTCCTTCCCTTTCCATCTAACATGACATGGGGCCATGCAATGGACCTTACCTTTGACTAATTATTGGGATGGAATTATCTTCGTGAAGAAATCTTTTTTTCCTAGTTCTGTTTTTATTGAAATAGTAGTGGAGACATTGACTGCTGATCATTTCTTTGCTACTAATTAAATGAAAGACTCCTGGAGTCATGGATGGTTTCTATCTATTTTGTTCTCTCTCTCTCCTGTTTTTTTTTGGTCGCAGTCTAAGTAAATTAATAAATAAATGCCTGATTAGCCAGTGTAGCAGAGGTGCTCCTCTGAGCTCTTCTTGCATCACTTGAGTGAGCCAAAGCCTGATGGTGAGGCCAGACCCAGATCCCTGAGATTATTATTACTGCTCCAGTAGCTTCTACCCCAATTAGGATCAGAGCCCCGGTGTTCTAGGCACTGCATACTACACAGTACGAGATATTTGCTGTTCCCCAGAGCCTTGAGACTGATATGAATAACAAATGAAGCCAAAGGCTGTTCTGCCATTCATCAGGGAAGCAGGCTGAGTGGTTGTGCTCTGTGGTTTTTGTGTGAGAAGTGTCTTCGACTGCCTGCATTGCCAGCCTTTGTCTGATCCCCAGAGCATGACTAAGAAAAGGGGAAAAAAGGTAGATAGATGAAGGTAAAGTCAGTTACAAAGTTGTGTATTTGATAGAAAGCTACATGGAGAGTAAAAACAAAATTACAAAATGACAGGACACGAACGCAGTGGGAGTTGAGAAAAGATGAAAGAAGGAAGGAAATTGGATAACAATAGTGATCAGAAAGAATAAAAGCAAAGACAAATAATGACAAGCAAGAAAGAAAGAGGATTAGAGTTGAATGATGAAAGCTATGGAAATAAGGTTGGTAGCTGCTACCAGAATTACAGGAAGTCATTTTATTTAAGATGTCATTGTTAGGAGTCTGAAAATATTTTTTTTAAACATAGACGATCCTGAAATGAGGAAGATTTCAAGGCAAAAGAGACTTAGGGGAAATGTACAAAAACTACAGAGAATATGTTTACTTGGCACTAGCTGCTTCTGGAGTTAGTTCAGAATTGCCTGGATCAGTGTAAAAGAAATAGTACAGCTTATGGTAGCACAAACTTTCACATAGCTAAATAGTCCTGTTAAAAAGTAAGGAATTATAAAGTGCAATTTGAAAATACTCTTAGATGCTTCTGAAAATTTCATCTGAGAACAATCTACTGTCATGATTTGATGCTTTCTTTTCAATTATTTAACAATGTCAATTTCTGTGCAGAGGAAAAAAAATTGCTTTGTCAAGAATATCAGCAAACTTCCTTATGAATAGTTGATGTTTCTTGAATAGCATAGCTTTTGGTGTTTGTTTTAGAGGGACTATTTTGGCTGACTCCTGTGATTCCAAGCTTGAATGCATGCTAGGGGCAACTGGTAGACCATCAAGCATTCAACCTGAAACACTGCTGTGTTTCCTTCCTTTGATTCTATTCATCCGACCCATACCCTAAATGGACATCCAAGATGCTCTTGACAATATGCAATAGTTACATTATATAGCACTGAATGTATTGTTTAGGGAGCAGATACCTGAAAGGCCATTTGTCTTATAGTTGGGATGAGGGTAGTGAGGAGAGAGAAAGACAAGCATGCCACCAGGTTGCCTGTGAGGACAAGAGCAGAAGATCCTTGGAGAACAGTCAGGATATAGATGGCATTCTGGCTGAGCACAGAGTCTCCCATGGCCAAGTGATTTCCAGCATTCTTTGTTCACAGGGTGAGATTCTGGAACTACTTGAGCTGCTGTGCCTAACAACACTGATGTGAGTTTTGCAGCACTCAGGTTCTGTGGCAGCTAAAGAGACTTGCCAAATTCAGCACTAGGAAAAATTAAAGAGGCATGAATCACACTGATGTACAGGCCATTTAACTTAAAGAAGTCCCACCCAATGTTAATGTTGTATCCCACTGCTGAGTTCAGTAAAAAACACATTTCTCTCATTCCTTGTAGTAGTGCTTTGGTGTCCCTGGAGAATAATATTCCTTTACTTAATAGCAGTACATGTGTACTGCTAATAGCTAGAGTACTGTTAATAGCTAGAGTTTGTAAAGCTTGTAACACCTCTCTGAGTTCCTGGGAGGGATTGATATACTGTGGTACCTTGTAGCCAGGATGGTCAAACAAGCTTAGTTTCTCTGAGGATTATATTTCATAGGCTTCCTTGTCACTCAGGCTACTCAATTTAGGATAAAGGTCAAATTTTTAAGGCTTGACTTGTCCAAAAGTGGTGGTAGGATTTTGGTAAATCAAGGGTCTTATAATGCAGGACAGCCATACATCTGGGGCCTTGGGGATACTGGTGGAGGGCAAGCCAGACATGAGCCAGCCATGTTCCCTCGCAGCCCAGAAAGCCAACCGTATCCAGAACCGCATCAAAAGAAGCGTAGCCAGCAGGGAGAGGGAGGTGATCCTGCTCCGCACTGGTGAGACCTCACCTGGAGTACTGCATCCAGATGTGGAGTCCTCAGTACAGGAGAGACATAGACCTGTTGGAGTGCATCCAGAGGAGGGCCACAAAAATGATGCAAGGGTTGGAACACCTCTCTTAAGAGGACAGGCTGAGAGAGCTGGGGCTGTTCAGCCTGGAGAAGAACAGGCTGTGAGATGGCCTAAGAGCAGCCTTTCAGTATCTCAAGGGGGGCTATATAAGAAGGAAGGGGACAGTCTCTTCAGCAGGGTCCATTGGTACAATGGGAAATGGTTTCAAACTAGAAGAGGGGAGATTTAGATTGGATATAAGGAAGAAGTTTTTAACAGTAAGTGTGCTGAGGCACTGGAACACACTGCCCGGAGAGGCAGTGGATGCCCTGTCCTTGGAGACACTCAGGGTCAGGCTGGATGGGGCTCTAAGCACCCTGATGTAGCTGTAGGTGTCCCTGTTCATTGCAGGGGAGTTGGACTAGATGACCTTTTAAAGTCATGACGATTCTATGATTTTATGATTCTTTGACTAAAATGACACAGTAGCAGAGATAATATCTGCAGTCTTTTTTCAGCCAAAGCTCTTGCCTAGATCAGCTCACAGAATGAGAGATATCTGGCTGCAAAGAGATCCATAAACAGCAACTATAAGAGCTGGGTGGAAAAAGATAATTCCAGCTTGGGGAGGATTTCAATATTTGATGAGCACTTTCATCCCATTTAAAATGAAAGCTCAAAATGTCAACATTTTGCTTAGCCAGACTCCAAGCTCAGTTTAAAATCCTGGGCAAGACGCAAACTGCTCCTGAAGCACCAAAAATTCTGAAATAGAAACCCTGATGACTAATTAATCTTTCATGTGAAAGGTTTTCCCACCAGGAAGGGGAGGGTTTCTGAGGGCAGGCTTTTTGAAGCACAGAGCAGGCAGCCTGGCATACATGGCCAAAGGCCAGCGGTGAAAGCTCTGCTTTCACAAGAGTTTCTTCCAGTGAACCCCAAGCCTCCTTAGCTGGCTAGAGTATGACCCTGTCTCTGATGAAAGATGCCTCTGTAAGCCATCGCTATTCAGAAGGAACCATCCAGAAACTGCGTTCCTTTCCATTCAGAATCCAAGGCAGTTACAGAGAGTGCCATGTTTCATCAGCATAAATAATTAACTACAGAAGGACATGTAATATTCATAGCTGAAAATCATTAAATAAAATAAGCTGGGGAAAAAAAAAATCTTAAACATGAAGCAATATTAATCATTTAGCCACAGATTCAGCTTAGAGCTTCTCTTTTGTTTAATTTAATTATTATTTCTTTAAATCTACTCACGGGCAGATGTTGCTCCGCAAACCCACACAACTAATTCCCACATGTGAGGCAGTCAGCCTGAGGTTTAGCCTCTTGCAGTATTAATTAACATCATGAGGCACTGTTAATGTTAGTGGACAAAATCAAAGTGAAGAATTTTCTCTGCTTGGTGAAATGGGGATAAAAATGGGTCAAAAGAGCAATGCCTTTCAAGCAGCATTGTCTTCTCCACTATATCATACACTCCCAGGTTTGTTAGTTTATGCAAGGTGAAGAAAAAAAGCTTTTCTCTCCAAGAATGCACAACAGGAGCCCGTGAGAGCTGAGGTGTTTAAAAGCAGAAAGGACCCCAGCAGGTCCTTTGGGACTTACAAGCAGGAAGACAAAAAAGTGTTTCCATGTAAGAGCCAGAATCTTCTTAGCAAGCAGCAACATCCAGAGTTACACCGCTCCTCTCACTGAAGAGGTGATGTCAGGGCAAACCCTACAAGCTGGCATTGTTCAGCTCATGGCCCGGAGAGCCATCACACACAAATTAGCAGTGTCACATCTCACTAAAGGTCTCATTGTCCTCGTGCCTTTCTGACATCCCTTCTCTCTTTCCCTTCTTCTGCCCAGAAATCAGGCTAAGCCTGAAACTAGCCTCTGTGAAACGGCTACAGTTTTGACAATTGGGAAGATAATGTAGAAAATAAGAGGGAAAAGTGCAGAGACAGAGTGGTCGGAAATATCTCTGCTGGCAGCTGGAGGTGGGAATATTTGATTCTCTGGGGTCTGCGGCCTGCTATCTGTCAGTAAGCAACATAGGATCTGAGCTTAAAGGAGAAAACATTTCTTTTTTCTCTTGTCTTTTTTATTTATTTCCTTTTTTTTTTTGTGGCTTTCTTTGTTATTGTTTTGTATTTGTTTTTTTTTTCCTCCTGGAATAACTGCAATGAGCCGTGGTGACATTTGCATGGAAAAGTTCAGAGCTGTTCTGAAACACTGCGTTTGCACCACTTGTCCCTGCAATGCTGAGGAGCCCGTGCAGAGAGAGAAGATCGTGTACACCTGAGTTGTAAAGTGTAACCTAGTTGAAGAGATAGATATTATTCTCTTAAACATGAATGAATGCTGCAACCCTTTTAAATACAGACATACAGTGCCTGTAAGCGGTACTTGTACTTCACACACAGAGTTGGGAGCTGCAGGCAGATCTTGAACCTTGCAGAACCCTCCTCACAACACACATAACATGACTTAAAACTGTTCTCCTGGGGTAGATGGTTGTTACCCTGGCCCTTGAATGTGGCCAAACATCTGTCAAACTTGCAACTTAGAGCATCTTAAGGTCTCTTTTTGAGGATTCTTCATTCACTCTCACTTCACAGTTACTTTTAATGTTTGTTTACAGGCACTTTAAAAGACTGGAGGTGACTGTACCAAAGCACAGCAAGGGCTTATGCACTTACAGGTCATATACAGTTCTTTCTTGAAAGGTGCAATCATATAAAACACCTACAATTCGTATTTTTTTTTCAGCAAACTGTCTGTGACAGTAAAGTGAGAGATCTTTTTTCATTAGCTAGCCAAACATCGGGCCCAAATGTTGAATATTTCATGCTTCCATAAGGGAGTTACAGACACATATATGCTTTTCTGTTTCAGCTGCAAGGTTATTCAATCTTTTAAAACAAACAAGAAAATTTTGATTATCCTAGGGTGCTTGACTGCACTGTGTTGGGACAGACTGAATTGCATGGAAAAGGATTTCTGTTCTGTTTTCAACTAAAATCATAACACAGTCTTAATGACGCAGAGGTCACTAGTGTCTCCATGGCAATTCTCAGATGTGTAAGGAGGTAGTCAATGAAAGCTTCCAGTGAAATAATTTTAAGCGTATCATTTTCTTTACCTGTTTATCCATTACTTTGTCCGACTCCCCCTGCTGGGCTGCACTCTCACCCAAGCTGTGAGGTCTCTAGGGCACAGTGCATAGTGTGATGCACACTTAGCAGCATTCTTAGCTCTCACTTAGGCTAAATAGGTCATCTTGCATTCTATGTCCAGGCCAAGATGGTGAACACTGAAGCCTCTGTGTTGTTTTACTGCCAAAGTAGGATTTTAGGGGAGTATTCCTACTAGTGAGTAATGTAAAAAGTAAGAGAAAAAAAAAAAAAAACGAAAAAAAAACAACAACAACAAAAAGCAAATTTTCCTTTCTGGGAAAGAAGACAGCAAGGGGAACAGAGAACAGAGTAGAACTCTGGGTGGCAGTGTATGTTGTAGGTACAGAACAAATAACAGAAATAGATGCATCAAACCTATGTGTGTTATGAACTGATCAGTTAATCTGGCAGGAACCAGGGCTCTCTATTTCTACTGTGAAGATCTGAGGGCATAATTACATGAGCCTCAGCACTTGTAAGGATGTTCAACCCTGTCATGAATTTATTAGAAAACAAGGGAAAAATATTTGCATACTGAGTTCATATTTCTAGAGGAAGAAATCTATGCACTATGCCAAAATAAGAATTTAAACGATCTAATAAAAATTGTGAAACGTTATGAATGATTTAGTAACATCATCAGCATTAGCACAGATGGCTCACCGTGCTGGTGTACCACTCTGTCTGTGTAATGGCGATAACTGAGAAATGCCACACGTCTCTATTACACAGTATTACCCTGAGTGCCAGCATAGTGTACTACCGAAGAAGTTCCAGTGCCAGAGCATGAAAGTTATCAGTTACATTTCAGCTGCAGAAAAAAAGCCTTGTTGATTTATAACAACCGTGTTGTTCAGGAGAGAACAGAAATGATCTTTGGTCTTCCCTGGAAGACATGCACTCTACAGAAGTAAACAAAGTAGAGTTTCCTATGGAGCACTATTGCTAAAAACCTTTCTTCCTGAGAAAAGGGGGATAATTATCAATAAATTCCTCCGAAGCTACTTGGTTACGCAATGTAGACAAACTCCAGAAAATTATAGTGTTTGAGTGCATTGATATCTTCAGTGTGACTTAAATTACCTTTGAGGGAGACAGGGTTTTCAAATGATGACTAGACATTTACTGAAATTTCTGAGATTTGCAACAGCTAGTAATTGACGAGACGATAATGAATGTGTGTTTAAAAAGAGAAAGCCAAAAAATGCTATGTTCAGATCTCTAGCTTGATTAAACATGCAGTCTTACAAAGTATCATGACTTGTGCTTTGGAGAGTAGGTGGGAGAAGCAGGGATGGGGACTGATAACAGGTGCAAATATATGAAGGCTTCTTGAGCCAAGCCTGTCACCAAAACAAATGTATGTTAAAGTATATGCTTAAAATCTGATCAATAGAAGACTCATGGGACTCGTTTGAGATCCTTTATTTTCTTACACGAACAGCGGTAGGAAAGACTTGGCTGCCTCAGCTAGATACATCAGAAAGCATGTACTTTTTAGAAAATGGCATATGGCAAAGATCAGAAAATCTTTACACAAAAGTTGGGAGCAGGGAAATGTCCTTCCTGTTTCAGGCTGCATTCCAGATTGTCTAAACAAGCAGAAAATTATTCTTATTTTAATATTTTATTCAACACTGCCTCTTCTGGTTTCATTAAAACAGGGAATTACCATAAAGAGCAACAGAACAAGAAGAAAACTCGGCTTTCCTTTAAGTTCTTGGCAAAACTGTCATTGATTCTGAGAGGAAAAAGATCTGATCTTTTTCTGTGGTGCTAATCTAAGTCCTTGCAAAACAGAAGTTTTTGAATTTTGCACTAGGACTCATCTTGCACTATCAGACCTCCTTTGAAAAAGGAGTGCTTCAACTGCTGTTACTCTGAGCAACGGCACTTACAGGTTTGCTTCTCATATCTTGGTATGTTTCAAGGCTGAAATAGAGTGGATCTTGGTTAAACACTATTCAGGGCACCAGGGTTACCTTGCATATGGCAGCCATTACCTTCACATTCATCTCCCACTCACAGTGTGCCCGCTTTGTTGGCTTTCAGTAGAATGAGTGATTCCAACACTTTACCAAATAGAGTGCGTAGTGAACCCCAGAGCAGAGAACCAAAGGGAACATTTGCTTTCTATAAGAGTTTCTCTCTATCAGATAGTGTGGCTGGAAAAGTCTTAGTATGTCAGGAGAAGGCACTTCCACCTCAAAAGCACTGTTGCTTAGTAGGAGCTTAGGACTGTTTTGACAAGGATAGGTAAGACACAGTATTGTGCATTAATTCACATTAGTTAGCAAGTTAACTGTTAGGAAAGGTAATCTGACATAGTTTAAGGCTGGTATTTGGCCTCCTTTAAAAGGCAGCAACTGTTGTCTTGTAGCACACAGGGGCCTTGGAAGTCAGACAGCTTTTATCTTGGTGCCATGGATTGTGGTGTATGTGTTGTTTCTACCTGACAAACGTAAAAAGCAGGCACAGAGCAGTGAAGAACTCTCCATGAAGTCTAATGATCCGTAATTTATCATTGTTTATAAGTGCCCTTACTGTATATTTGCTGTGCTGTCATGGAAACAACCATTCAGCAGCCAATTAAGTGCAAATCGAAGTGATGCTGTCAGGATAAGCACATGTTAGAAATGAATTTCTTACCTGTTCCACCTTAAAGTCCCCCAAATATTTTTATTTCTTAAGAATCTTATTTGTCATCATCTTTTTGGAGAAATAGAGAAGCTATGCCATAAATTTCACAAACCAAGAAAGAGCTTTGTGAAGTCTGTGCCTTCATACAACCTGCATACAGTGGATTGTGAGTGACTTTACCAGTGCAGTTAATGGAATGACTTCATTTTACTTTGCTTTGACTGTTTCCCAGCCCTCACACATAAGCAGTAGATTACACCTAGGGGTGGGTGCTAGCTCTTTTTCATACGGCAAAATGTCAGAATAGTTCCTGCATTATGCCATCCCAGTTCTACATTCTGCCCCAAAGTTTCAGGAGACTTGTCTGCAGCTTCTCTGCGGCTGTGGTTTCATAGCAGCCTTGGAGGCGCAATGGCTCTGCTTTCCCTTCTCTTCCTGACCCCTCCCCAGCTGCATCTCTGTTCACTCCTCACACTGGCATAGGTGGGCATTTGATCTCTCAGTGAGTTTAATTTTCTTCCTGAACCTGGCCAGATGAGCACCAACACCTCTGCATAGCAAATGGAGAGAATAAGTTACCTGGAACAGCATCCTCAATTTAAGCTCTCTCAACTATCTAACCCTTAAAAAAAATGTATTACTCTCTTTACCAGAAAACTGTTCTGTTCCATTCCCAAAGTCACTAGAGTCAGACTCTAAAGTTACACAGAAAATAAGAAAAAAAAAGAACAAAATCAAAGCCTGTTGAGATAACTCTTCTTGTACCATTCTTAAATCAGATGAAGAAGGTGAGACAATAAATCAGTGCTACTATGTGCGAAGACCTGGAGTTTGCTGCAACTTTATCTGATGATATATGGTCAAGAATATGGCTGATGACAGTAATTATTTATAGCAAGCATAAAAATATTGCTAGTTAGAACTCAATAGGTGTAATCATCACTTTAAGAAAAGCTTGTGAGCGTGATACCAATTAGGAGGTGTCATATAGTTGTCTGAATTGTAGAAAAGTGCTTTTTTGGGGAGGGGAACGGGTACCAAGAAAATCATTAGAGTAACAGCAGTAATCAAAATGAAGGAACCCTACAGAAATATAATGACTATAGACCTGTCGGCAGCTTTTTCCTTCCTGCTCCCATTGATCCAAATGAAGCACATAGTAAACATGAATTCTGTTCTATCCCTTCACTCACCCAGAAGCACCTACCCTTATCCACACATTATCTCTGATAATGAAGAGTCATACAAAAAATAAGACTTTTAAAATATCACTTGGCTCTGTGAGAAGTTTTTATGGATGCGTTTTGGTTTTGCTTATGCTGTTGCTGAAATTCAGGGTCCATAACCAAGGGCCCTCACCCATTCAGAACAGGCAGAGTTGCCTTAATTATTTATCCATACAGTATGTTAATTCCTGTAGTAGTTTGTTTTCTTCTCCGAGTGAGTATTAATGGAATATACCTAACTTATGCCCTTTCATTTTCAAGTACTCTTCTACTAAACTTGCCTTAACTCGTGATGAACAGTTTCCCAGTGGCAACCTAAAATAAAATATTACACTAATAATGAAGCATCACTTTCCTTCAGGAAGAGAATAGTGCATGTTATGTCCCTGAGGTTTTCCTCAGGTGGACCTTTTTGAATCACCTCAGACATTTCCTGTTGTGTCCCACGATCTTCATCAAACGACCTCCGCTGATGCTCCCTGCCTTCAGAAACTTCAGACATCTGTGCCACTCTTTTATCAAACAACACAGATGCTGAATTTATTCCAAAAGGTAATTCAAGAAGTCTCTAGTGACTTTATATGACTTTCAAAGCACTAAAGATATTAGGCTCATCTAATCTGAGACACCGGATCTATAGCTCGCCTCTGATTCAGGAATACTTTACATCTCTGAAGCCTTGAGGTAATCTAATCATGTATGGATGTGTGCAAGTCTGTGGGAGCCACAGAAACCTTAAACTTTGGTCTGGATTCTTTGTAATGAACCAGCCTGTGAGCTTGCCCATTTTGCTACTGTTACAGTAACTTTTTCACTTGATCTAATTTTATTACTACTTTTTACTTGAATATGGTAAATATCAAAAGAGATAAAAATGTCATACATCTGCATTTAGTTTGAGCAAATATTCTATTTCTACCAGCAAAACGATGGTATTTTTATATTAATCATGTCTTGAGATACTTGCAATGATGATTAGTTATTCATATGCTAACTTCTTTAACTGTTGTTCAAGGTTAAGCATACATCTGTTTTTATGCAGTTTATGATCTCACAATCCATTTTATCCTTATTTTTAGAAACAGGAATTTTAATAAACCAAACATTAAAAAAAAGCTGCTTAACCGTCAGGGTTACTTGTAGGAACACTGAATTCATCAGCTTGTAATGTTGTTGCCATGCAATATCCAGCGCCCTTGGAATATTCTTCTCCTTTCCTTTGAATCTGGGCAGTGTGTCACCAGCTTTGAGCTTGATATGTGAGAATTTTATTTTAGGATTTATTGTAATCCTGCTTTCAGAGACGGTCTTTTCTTCCTTGTTCAAATTAGACTATAGTGCATCACCTCCCACACCACTCCTGCTGCAATTAGTTTAGGTACACGTACGCTGAATCCGTGACCTGATTGCATTTCAGCGTACACACACCAGTAGCAATTCAGTTCCATAGCTAGCAAAGAGTACGTTGCATAGAACAGAGGACACTGGGCACCCCCTCTGCCTGTCTCGCCCCTCTCCCCGCGCTCCCAGGGCTGGGAGATGCCACGCCTGAATGCACTGCCCCTTGCAGCATCATCTCTAAAAACCAAACCCGACGGGTTTCCTGGAGTTTTCACATGCCTTATTTAAAACACTAGGTGTCACTCGCACTCTCCTAACGCAGCCTGTTGAAAGTCAGGAGCGCAGCAAACCCTACTCCGTGCGAGTATGAAGGTGTTTGCAAAGCAAGCACAGCGCTGGGCAGCTGCCTGGAATAGGTATCTGCATGGAAAACAGCAAGAGGGGTGCCAGCCAGCTCAGATTTCTGATTTTTGTGCTTTCTTATTAGTCTCAGACAGAATGTATGAAGCAGGGAAGAGCCATAAACAGGGATGAAATTTCAGCTCTACTGTAATCAAATCCAAATACTGCCAGAGGTTTTACAAAAAATGACCTTGATCACAAAAAAAAAGGTCTGAATAAATGATCTGGGATATTTTTCTGCCTGTTGGGTACGTTTTGACAAGTTATTTGTACCAAGTTTTATATAATACACTCCAGTGATGTGATACAAGTTCAGCTTCTGCACAGGCTTTTCCCCCTCTCAGCAAGTCTGCAGCTGCTGAGAGCATAAAGGAGTGCTGGCATGAGCAAGGTAAACACAAGTGATGTTCAATGGCGCACAAGGAGGTACCTTTCAGTTTTTATGACAGCCTCTGGAAAGAACTGAGGCATCCTCTTCCCAACACCTACTGCCAGACACTGGAAAACGCGCAGGGTGAAATGCAGATGGCAACAGACAGCACAGCAGCTGTCCCTCAGTGCAAAAGTCAAGGAGAGCAGCCTGGCGTGGGTGAGAGTCTCTCTAAGAGCATTTCCCACTTGTTTGTTGCTTTATTTCTGTGACCAGGAAGTTGGAGATTTGCCCCCAGATTTTGAAAGCATTCAAAAGGGCACACAAATGGCTGAGCTGCAGTCTGATCTGCTGTACAAGAGCTGGGTATCAGGGACTGTGTTAATGATGGTCTCGTTTAATGGCTTCTGAAAGTCTGAAGAACAATTAGAAATGTCAAGGCTAGCACTAAGGTGCTATTTGCACCTCTGCAAGGCTCACCACACCCAGCTTCATACAACCACAGAATGGCTTGGGTTGGAAAGGACCCTAACGCCCACCCAGTCCCGCCCCCTGCTGTGGGCAGGGCTGCCACCCACCAGCTCAGCTGCCCAGGGCCCCATCCAACCTGGCTTTGAGCACCTCCGGTGATAGAGTATCCACAGCTTCTCTGGGCAGCTGTGCCAGTGCCTCACCATCCTCTGAGTAAAGAATTTCCACCCAACATCTAACCTAAATCTCCATCCAGGGTCCGTCTTCACAACTTACATTTATCCTGGCAGAAGGCCCTGAGGCTCCTCTCCATTCAGTGGAGGTTTTCTGCTCATTCTAGACAATTCTGGGCATCTAATCTGGGGAAGGAAAGAAATAATTTTCACGTTATCTTTTAAAGCATCAGCCACTCCTTCACCTTAAGAAGCACATAAAGAACCAGCCACATTAAGCCAAATGGCAATGATTAAAACATTCAAGAACTGCTTCATTTCAGAAACAGATACTCTCAAGTCTCCCTTTTCCCTTATCTTCACCTCCCTCCCTACACTTCAAAATGCTGACTAGAACTGTGTTTCATACTGTGCTCTAAAGACACACCACCGCTTGTCTCAGTCTACTTGTTACCCAGGACCAGCAGTCTGCCTATATTGTAGGACTGGGGCTGTCAGTAAAAGCATAAAGGCAGAGCCCAGGCCATATCATTCTGGATAAGCATCAATGAAAATGAGTAGAAAAGAAATGATGCCATTTGAGATAAAACTATCCAAGGATAAAATCTGCAATAAATCCTTCATTTCCAAATTGTTCAATCTTCCTTTTTATTTTCTTTGTGAATAAGTTTTCCGTATAAAAAGCAGAGTTGTTTTGCACAGAAATCAAGCAAGTAAAATTGTTTGTTTAAAATATATTACAAATTTATATAGTGGATTATTATATACAATAGAATTTTTACAAATTCAATCAATTTTATCCATTTAAATGTGTTCCATATAGCAGGCAAACTAAGCTTTGTTTTTGCCTTAGAACTAGCCCAGCTTTCTAATCAAAGGGAATATGCTCGTATTTAAAATTTTGCCAATCTCTTTGTTTCCCCTTCCTAATGTAGAGATTCTCTCTAACAATTTTTTCAGACTGCCAAGCACTGATATAGCTAACAAAGTGAAACAATTGAAAATCTAATGCAGCTTCCAAGGATGATAATGCTCATGTGTGCATACTTCACAAAACAATTTGTTTACTTGTCTTGAAAAGCTTATCTGGTCCTCATGGCACTGAGATGCACACACTCAGCAACATTCACGTCCTTCTGTCTTTCACAAGAAAGAGATATTAGCCTAAGTTTGAGGAGAGAAAATTTCCATTGAAACCCCAATGGCAAGGAAGTTTCAAAGTATGAATATCTTTCCTAATCCCGTCTCCCCACATTGCCTTAAATTTGTTTCAATCGCTTTCAGAAGTTCTGTTTCAGTAGTGGCAAAATAAGAAGAGTGCTGTCAGCATTACATTTGTATTAACTGCAGTAAACACTTGCTTATTTTTGTCCTAAACATTTCATTTTTTTAAGTCTCATCTGAAGTGTTGATTCACCAGTAGTGCATACTGCATAAAGTTTATGCTACATATAAACTTCATCCACTTACTCAGAAATTTAATATGACAAATTACTAAACAATTAAGCATCATTTTATTTTATATATATCAACATTATCCCTGAAATGAATATGTTACATTACTCTTTTAATAAAATTCCTGAATCAGAATTTTCCATTGATTCGAATGTATAATTCATGTTGTAAGTAATTTAAGTAGGTAAATAAACAGTTGCTATTTTGGTGCTGGACAGCTTCAACTGTGCATTCAATAGCAATAGCAGCAGTTCAGAACACTTTGAGGAACTCATGCATGGTTCTGTTGCGTAGTGGATAAAAAGGGTATATGGTTAACCCCCAAACCTGTTGAGTCATTTATTCAGAATTTCTTTCTGCATCTTAGAACTACATGGGTTCTCCAAAAGGTGTTGCAGCCTCTTCTGTCCTCATCACCTTCCACGTAATTTGCACCATAAATCTTTTAGCCTTCATGATTACAATCAGATTAGCTTCTTTGCCATGCAAACTATGAGACACAAGCTTCAATTATTTCCACTTATCAAAACCACAACACTTACTGCATCCTTCCTCACAGCCTGGGTTTTTAGCACACCCATCTGTGTGGTGCGGCAGCCTGTGCGATTAGCACACCCGTCTGCTTCAAGTCTGTTGATTATCCTGAGATCAAAGTCCCATTTGACTATGGCCATTAACACCTTTCAGCGCAAGAATATAATTCAGGATGAGACTGGGAGGTGGGAGGGCTAAGAATCTGTTTGAGATAACTGTTTTCTCAAGGAAAGTCCCTGTGCTTAAATGGTTGGCAAGAGGGTACAGAAGGGTTACAGTGCTGTAGGATCTGGGGCCCATTGCTGTGGTTGCTTATTCAGTCTTCCAAGAAGCAGAAGGGAGGGGCTGGCTTTTTACAGTTTTCTTATATTCCACTCCAATATACTGGGCACAATCAGTATTTTCCTTGGGTGAAATCTCTTGTGCTTTAAACCCACCTTCCTTTTTCAACCGGGACTTCACCATAACTGAGCTTCCCTGTTTGACAAATGTGACAAAAATTTGCTTTTCTCCCAAGATTAAAACACTCACATTGGCTGCACCCTCCACTGTTTTCATTTTAGAATGATTTAATGGGAATGATTAAGAGCTTCCTTTCCTTTCATTCTCCAGGACAGCCACAAAATAACATTTGTTATGAAAATGTTAACTATTCCATTGCTTTTAAAAGTCAGATCGATCGATTGCATAATTTTCCATTTGAATTTCTTTGGTGAAGTTCTTTTTACAAAGAAACACTATCTCACAAAAATGTTGACTAAAGTGAATCCAAGCTCTGTATGCAACACAGGGCCCGAGTAAGAAGATAAATCTTTCTGGGTTATCATCTTTTTGTTCTCACATTTCACTGAAATACGTTACCCACTGTGAGAGAGGAAAAGCCTCAGGGGTTCTTGATATTTCTCAACCATGAATTTCCAGCTACTTGCTGTATTTATGGCTACATTATCAGTCTTCATCAGGATGCAGTAAATACCTTTGCAGAGGTCAGTATCTTGGATTTAGTTCAATTGTTATTTTCAGTGGTGGTAGAAACTTGACTTAAATCACTCCTGTCATGTACTCAAGACGCTCAACTTGTTCCAGCATCTGCCTCTCCCTTCTCAAATGAAGGACAGATCCGCTGCTTGGAACCACTGAGAGGGAGAAACCCTGCCCTGCCCTGCTATCCTACCAGCTCTCCTTTGGTTTTTTTTGTTCCCCTGCACCGTTCTGATCCTTCAGGGTCCACAGATAATCCAGTAATTTCTGCTTTATCAGCTTCTTGTGGCTTTCAGTGTCTCTGTCTGCAATATTATGCTTCCTTTCTTTCATTTCACCTTGTTTTATGACTTATGCCCCTGAATCTTTTATTTTTAGCTCCCCCTTCCTGTTTCTGTACCACCAACCTTTCTATTCCCTTACTTCACTGTCCCCAGCTCCAAAAACACTGCCAATGACCATTTCCAAAAGACCTTGGAAGAACAAAAAGAAATGTATATGAAGATCTATTCTCTCCCATATTACATTCAAGTAAAACTTGAGGCTCAGTTTACCTAGGCTTCAATACTGAGCACCATGGCACCCAGCCATGCACGATTTCTGTAACACTATGGTTTTCAGATTCTGTATTGCCCAGATTCCTGTCATTTTCTTCTGAGTGAAAAGTGATGCTCCTTACAAGGACTTTTCCCTCTTTCCACGCCTACGCCTTCTACCCACCTCCACATGCTTCACTCCTGCATTTGACACAGACCTGTAATTAGCCTAATTAAATTGGATAAGCGTGTCCCTGTTATAGAAATAAATTATGCATTTTTTTAAAAAATGGACTGGGCTGAAACGTGACCCCCCTGAAACATTCTTGCTCAGAGCAGGTGTCATTTGTAAAAATGTGCTCACAGTCTGCCTGCCTGAGACACAAATCTTCCTCCATTTCAGCCTCTTAGTTCTTCTTTTTCTCACTCACTTGTAATAGTTTCAAACTCAAAACCAAAGTCCTTGTTAATCTCCACCTAGGAGAAATATATCCACAGCCCCTGTTCCCACAGGGAGCTGATACCCCCTGCTCCTTGTCATAGTGCCTCACTTTCACTTGTTCTTGACTAACAATCTAGCTGTTTCCCATCTGACTTAGACAGGTTGCCCTATAAATAATGTTTTCAAACAGTAGATCCATCTTTCATCTTGCCATTCTCTCCGACGTATTTCTAGTGCAGCCTAATCCAGTGCAGAGAGAATCACATTGCCTCTTTGTCCATAATCCCTCTTCTTCAGGGACCAGTGCTCCAGACAAGTGCACAGCTCTGGTGGCTCTGCTTGAGCTCTCAGTACACAGTCTCCTTCTCCTATTACTTTCAGGAGGTCAATCAGCTCTACTTAGCACCTGTTTAAATACCACTCCTGGCCTGTAAATGTAGAAACTGTCAGACTTCTTTCTGCCAGCTTTCAGCCTGCAGCCCTCTGCTTGGCATCTTGTCTGAGCTGTCAGAATATCACTTATCCCAATTGCATTTTGGGGTTCAGTAACAAACACTGGGTTTATTAAGGTTTCCTTTTCTACATCCAGTCATGAATTTCACAGTCTTGCCAACCATGCAAGCTCAAAAAGTTAGCATTGCCTCTCTCTATGCTTATCTCCTCCCCTTTTTCTGCCTTGTCCAAATCATATTTATTTTTCCTTTACCTCAAGCTCCATCCTTTTCCATTCTTCCAACTCTTTGGCTAAACAAAATCTGTTCACTGTAAAAGAAGAGTGATATCTTCCTCTGCTGCCTCTTTTATGACAGAACTCCCATTTGTAAGAATTTTGTACCAATTGCAATTCAAAAGGCACCACTATGTGCATCTAATATGACCTCTGCTGCACCAAAGGCTTTAGACCGTGAAATATACCTATATTCAGAGTAGATTTTTTAGAAGAAGATCCATATTTAATTTTGAATCTTTCTGTTAATATAGAATTCACAAGAAAAACATTGGTAAATTGACTCACAGTAACTGAGAGAGTGTTTTCACTTCCCACTTCCATCTACTGGATCTCGCTGTGCTTTTTGCTGGAGAGCAAAGAGCCCTCTGTCCTCCAAAGACAATTCCCATATTAGTCTTTCCTTAAAATAAGCCATCTGTTGCTACAGTTTTGTCGTTTGACTTTCCAGTTTTCTATTTACTCCATTTCTGATGTATACATGATACTACATAAATAGAAAAGAGAAATTTAGTATTGTACTCTTTTGTTCCCCCTCTTCCCCATCAGTTTCAGCTGCATACTTTCCTTCCTTATTTACAAGACTGTTTTTTTCTAGAATGTTCTCGAATCTTCCCAGTTAATATGAACTACTTGTGAGTCTCAATTTAACTTCATCTTTTTTTAAAGCTGAAAAATTCAAACACGTATATTACCAGCACGAGATTTATTCTATTTTCCTGTAACAAATGGTAGCAAGTTAGAAAACACTTTGCTTTGAAGTTACCACCAAACTTAGTCTACTAATGAATCCCTCGTTGTATTTCGAGATATAGTCTAATTTAGAAGTCCCCAGAGCTGAATACAGCACTTTTTGATTTAAGAAAGTGTCATCTATAACATTTAAAAATTCCAAGGACATTTTGTTATTGGCAGCATGAGACTAGCAGTAAGAGATACTCAGATGGAAATTCCCCATGATAAAACACTGCTTCTTACACACATTATGAATAGATATTTAAGATATTAGTTGCCCTCTTCTCTAGAGCAACGCCTGTGGCACATTGTCCTAAGCTCTTTCTTTTAGGGCACTGATTCTTAAACATCTATGGGCTTTTGGCTTTTACATGGCTGAAGCTTTGAGTATCATCCCCATTCCTATCAAACTCAGGCTCTGGGTAAAATGCCAGTGTCTCTGAATTTCTACGTCTTCCATCAGCCTTTCCTCAATATTTGTTTCCTTGCTTCTCTTCCCTATTACTTCAAAGACAGACTCTCTCTTATTTAAAGACTTTATCCTTTTCTGTTCTTTTCCCCCTCTCATTCCTCTCACATACCTCATTCGTTCAAGTCCCTGCTACTGCACCAATAAATCCACTTCCAGTATACGGGGTCCATAATACCTTATCACCTCCATTTCTCCGTCCTCACACATCTTTTGGAAGCTAGATTTCCCACCAGTTTCCCCATCCAAATTCCTGTTCTCTCCTTCTCTCACTTAGATACTGTCTAATTCTCTCAATTAGAGAATGAATTACTTCTTGTTCTTCCTTTCCAGCTACTTTCTCACCAATAACATTGTTCTTTTCATTTTGGATCTCAGCCACCTTTGTCTTCTTACCCTTATTCCCAAATATCTTGCTCTTTTACAAATCCTGTTAGAAAACAAATTAAGCTAAAGCCTCTGATCAACACAGGGAACTTCAGGAGGGGTTGGAAGCAACAGAAAAAGAAATTGTTTACCTACAGCTTGGAGACCTCCTGTTTTCTCAGAACTGAGATTTCCTGAGGATCTCAGTTGTACCAAGGTGGACAGAGGTGTTCTTCTCAACCTAAGATTTGTCAGAAGAAGTGTTGTTAGGAGGTGCTGCCCATCTTGTACTGTGGACAAAAGAAGAAACATCATCAGTTTAATCCTTAGTCCTAGCCTTGGTTGGCCAGTCAAAAGAACAAGGAATCCAGGCTGACATCACTGGGGAGAGGATATAAAAAAATCTATGTTTTTTTTTTCCTTTAGGGGTTAAAAAAAACCTCTGTACCTTGCTTGAAGATTATTTGTGTTAATATGATTAATAGACTGTATGAAAAAATTAAATCTATAAATTGTTTGGTTCAAATGCAACAAATGCAAATATCTTCAATTCCAAACCATTATTAAAACAGTAGAAAAGTAATAAGGCTTTTATTTCCCCCGAAGTATGAACATTAATTTAGAAGTGAATACAAAATACAGACAGTAAGTTCTAATTTGAGATGGGAAAGAAAAATAACCAGAATCTCCTACAGAGTCCCTAGTGACTGAATGTGTGAAATTAATCACTGACAGGTGGAGAGGACAATTCTCCATGCAGTGTTAAGCTTCCTATTCTCTGAACGACAGCCAGTTAGAATAAGAGAGCCAAAGATAATAAGAGGTGCTTTGCTGCATTAACTTTCTGATCACCGACCATGCACCTGCAGCAAAAGAGATTTGCCCAAAACCTGAACTGGGAGTACATCTTAAATGAGTATACATTATCCTGTACTTGGATTTCTCTTGGAAGTCTTCCAAATGCTGTCACTATTTGTTACAGCTGTGGACGAATTCCCTTCTCCCCAGCATGAATATTTGGTGCAGACATGGAATTCATGGGGTTTGGTCTCTGTGTTATTCTGTGCAAGATCCTCGTTCCTCAAATGCAATATTTACTATGTGGGAATACCCTGCTCCGTGACAGGCCTTGGTTCATTTTCCCTGTGCTCAGATCTTCTGCATCCCTGAGACTTTCCATGAAGTACCTCACTGTCCTTGCCAAAAAGCTTCACTTATACATTTATCTGGAGTACTGAAAAAAGTGAGTGTGGAGGCATTAAAGAGGCAACTAAATGAACCAGCTCCCTGTCAGGTTCAGAAGAAGGAAGATGCATCAAGCTATGGAACTCGTTGCCATGGTATGGTCAGGATGCCAAACACAGCACTGCCATGCGTAGCGCTAGATAAAGTCAGGAGGTAAATACTGTTGACCAACAGGCATTTAACACAAGCAGAAAACAGCGGTCAAGGAAATCTCTGAGCTGCAAATCACTGGGGATTGAGGTAATTAGCATTACTGTGTGTTCTAAAACTTTTTTTTTCCAAGTATCCAATATTGTTCTCTATCACACCATGACAGTGGGATAGATCAGCTTTTGCTCTGACTCAGAATAGCTGTGTTCTTATGCTATAAAATGGCAGGGATTTTGCAGAGAAATATCTGCTTCAAACAGTAGTAGTGTCATGGTAGTGATTTAGAAAATGATAAATAAGCCTAAGCAAATCACTGCCTTCATTTCTTCATGGAAACTACGTGCCTTCTCTGTTGTAGAGGAAGGAAGATTTTAGTTTAATCTTTCTGCTTTCCTTTCTCTTCTCAAAATGGTAGGTATGAGATTTTGCTTTGTATATACCTCAGTGTTTTGCAAGAATGAAACCTCCTCGTCCAGTTCCAAATGAATGTCAGCTAAATGAAGTCCTCCAGCCTCTGATCAGCTGCTTTCTAGCCAGCTCACCTTGAGGAACGCAGGTAAAATCAGAGGGAAGCACCCTTCTCTGTAAGGGATCAGCAAGACTGCCGTGACACAAAGCAGACGTAAATTTAGCTGCAAACTTAATTCCTCACACTGCGACACATGTGGTTTAAAGGAATAATGCCACCTAAATAAAGGTAGATACTTGTAAGGAGAAATGTGTCAAATGCTGGATGGACATAATCCGGCTTGCAGCTTAGCGCAGGAAATGAAAGATAAGCGTCATAGACTGCAACTACCAGGCAAAAATATTGAAAGCAGCAGGTATTTTTTTCTAGGTGGGAATTAGCTTTCTATGCATGCTGCTAAACATTTGAGAAGTTTGGAGTTTCATTTTTCTCTACCATGAATAATATATAAACATATATGTGAAAAATACTTGTATTTCAAAGCCATATAGGACACATAAGATTAATTAAAAAAAACAACACACTGCTCTATAAGCATGTTTTCATACTGAGTTTCTTATCCAGATTTTACAGTACAGTTCCATGTCACTCACATGGCAGTATTTAAAATCACAGCTAACACCTTCAGAAGCTGATAAGCTTGTTTCAGTGCTGTCAGCTAAGTCCCTGTTCCTTTATCTGGAGTTTGTGTATGCTATGAAGTTCAGTGACTGCTTACCTCGTATTCACAGAAATATTTCAACATTTTCTGCAGTTCATCCAAAAAAAAAAATCTCTCAGGATCAATGTGTGTCCTGAGGCAGGATTAAGCCAGTACTCAGTAGGGTACCAGTCGTTCTGGTGGCCTGATTGCTTTCATCTTTGTTTATTAAAAAAAAACCCTCTCATCTGTAAGTATGTGAAAAATTCTTAGAAATGTGAACCAAATGTCACGCAGTTTTCTGAGACTACAAGAAATTTACAACATATTCTCTGAAGCGTATGGTCTCCTCTGTCAATCTTAATGGACCATTCATTCGGAGACCTAAATATTTCAGCTATTTCACTGCTGTTTGATTGCAGAGCAGAGCCATGGTTCACCGTTTATGATACAGAGAATAAAAGAACTCTCACAATTCATTCTTGCATCCGGTCTAATTCCTCTATGTGCTGCTGCGGTCCTAGCTGCAGTGTAATTAGCTTGGCTCTCCAGTCCCTGAAGATAGCTTGCGTGGGTGGGTACACTGCTGCCACCTGCTACTGCTGCTTTGTCAGGGAGCTGTTCCTGAAAACTGATGTCCTCTAAAAACTGGAATGAGATTCCCACTTTTTTATGTGGGAACAGAATGAAGCAAAGGTAAATGAGAGCTTCCCACATTATTACAGTGACAAACCATAGCAGAAAGAAGAGCACTGAGTAGGGCCATGTCCTCCTTTGGTACATGCAGTTGCTGTTTCATTTACCTTGGCAGAGTCCGTTCATTGCATTGGAAGGTCTGGCTCTTGACAGGGTCTTTAGAGTTTTAAAGAACAATTAGTTAAGAATAAGTAAATTTGCTGCCAACTCTTCCTTTTGATGGTTTTTTTTTCCTAGTGTACATTTCAAGTGTGAACAATGTTTTAAATTTGTACTATATGTCAATTTTTCTTTGTTTGTTTGTTTTTCCTTCTGTTCTGCAGTGTGTCAGCATGACATTTTTGATGCAAGTCAGTCCCTGCCTGCACTTTGAGCTGCTGCACCTTAAGCAGGGACAAACTCCAGGCTGATTAATGCTGCGCACAGCAGTGGAACACCCAAATCCTGTGGCCATTAACATGACAACAACATTAATGGAATCCAATGTGTCTGTACTGCCCTGAAAAGCAACAAAACCCACACGGTTTTCATTGAGTAATTATTATTTTTTAATTTGGTTCCAATAAAGAGAGTTTCTATATTCAGGCCGAATGTTGTTAAATGTTAATGCTGCCCACAGTTCTTTGGTGTGCTTCTTTCCATAAACTGAACAAAGTGACTGTGCTCTCTTGCCAGCCACTGATTTATTGAGGTATGGATTACACATATTAAACACAGTCATCAGGCCACAAAGGTTCCATCACAATCTGCCTACGAGCTAACATCATTAAGAGGCAGACTTCATATATCTTCATGACTGATACGCTGATCGTTCCCACTCCATTGACTAATGAATTGACACATGCAATGTTCTTCAACATTAGTGTGCATACCTTTGATTTACAGCACTAAAGTATGGGGCTGTAAGCTCTCAGATACTGATGAATTCCAGACAGCACTTGCATCTGGTTGACCAGGATGCTTCCCTCTGAGGAGAGCAGTGTTCGCATCTGAGAATCGTACAAAATAAATGTGGTGGGCCTCACTCTGTCTGCAGCTTCACCTCCACAATGCCATCAAAGACTGCTTGCCTTCCTGAACCGAATCCCCAGCTGCTGTAAATCAGTGCACATTGATTTACGTCGGTTGTGCTCTGAGCAGTGTGTCTGGGCCTTTTTGTTTGTCTGCTTTTAAGATACATCTGGGAGCCACCAATGCACGCTCATTCCCAGGGTTTGTCAGTGCCAGGGAAGAGGGCTCAAGAGAAGGCAAGTTAACAGATTTCTGCCCACAGAGGGTGTCAGCCCTGCCAGCCTGCTGCTGCAGTGTGAAAGTGGTGGCTGCTAGCCCAATGCTGCCCCTGTGAGCAGAGGGGAGGAGTGAGCCTGTGGGAAGATGAGTAGTGAAAGGTGATTTAGCCCAAAGCTTTTACCTGTGGGACTAAGTGGCTGGCTGCAGGCTCGTGTTTTGCTTGCAGCCTTGTATTTAAGTTACCCACTACACAGACTGACTACCTAGTTCTAATGATTGACATGAAATAAAGACAAATGTCAACACTTTGGAAGTTGCCATCACATGGAGCAGCCATCTTCCAGTCCACTACTAAATCCATCCGATAAAACAAAAGAGCCATCGCAGGTACTATCAATTCTGTGAACAGGACAGGGCAGGAGCAATTGCTTGCATGCATCCTGAATGAAAGACTGAACATGATTTGTAGTGGAAGTTTGTGGTGTACTGAGCAAAAATAGCCAGAAAAGACACTTCCAAAATTAAAATTAAAATAGGAAATTCTTATTTTATGTGGCAAATAAACCATAATTTTAAGAAGTCTGATAACAGATGCAAAACTAAATCATCCAGATCTTCCCACTGGGAGATATATTCTAGTCTCTGACACAACATTTTAACGATGACTGAAATATATTACTCCTCATAGATTCTGGTATTGTTTGTCTGTTTTTAATTTTGAGATGCCTCCTATAGTTATTCAGACTTCATATCAATAAGATGTCATAGATTTAAACCTTTTCAACCGGAGGATTTTGAGACACAGGCAAGTTTCTTCCTGGTATTCACAGAAAAAACAACATGCAAAAACAATTAAAACAAAAATCTGACCAGACAGTCTAACTAACCTGAGAAAAAGACAGAGTTTTTCCTTTTAGCTCACTTGCTAAGATGGTCACCTCACTTAAAAAACCCTAGCAGACTTGTCACATGACTGTGTATCTAGTCACACTGCAAATAAGGACTGTGAAGTGTGTCACTGAAGACAGGAGTGACATCTTTCATGCACTTAAAGCAATGTTAATAGTAAGGGTAGTCAGTTCCATAACCCTTTTAAATGAGCAGATCCAAAACTACATTGAAAATATAGGAAAACAAAGCAGAATTTCTATTAATTGTCTATGTTCTGATTTTGTGGATAGAATCAAGGTGGTAAAGAGAAACTGGTTGTTAGTGCTTGTAGCTGACAAAAGTTGAGGCTGGAGAATGAAGAAAAAACAGCAAATAAAGAGTTATGCCACAAAGGAGATTGTTATAATATTTGCAATCAAAATTAGATCATTTTTCACAGCTGCTAGATATGAATGTAAGCTGCTTCTAGGCATCTTTAATTTATATGACTGTGACTGGAAAAGCAAATAATGTATTTCAATACTCTTCTTAATACTATTACAGGATAAAATGTGTCACAGGGTGACAATGTCCTTTATACAGCATTGCAGCACCAGTTGTATAGGGAGTACAAAAGCCTTTCCTTTTAATATCTAGCTCATATTGTCCTTCATTGTTAATACACCATACTTACTTATTATGCTGAACTGAGTAATGGAAAGAAGGGATTTAAAAATCTAGGTAAATTAGAAATCAAATTCTTGATTCACAATGCTAACCATCTCTCTTCAGATAATCTTCATGAAGGTAATTTTTGGAAGCAAGACCGATATGGAGGATGGAACTACATTTAATGATAAACCAGGAGCAGCTCAGGAACTACCTGGAAAGTTACTGTGCAGCCTGGAATGAATATATGAGCCAGTGGTTGTGAGAAGAGGAGAAGAAAGAGAGACATGCAAGGCACTGGGAGGAAGACCTCTTCTTATATAGGGTGCTGGGAGGAAGATCTGCTCTACATCTGCATCCAGGTGCAATGTGGAACCAGCTTCCAGCAGAATGTGGAAGGTGAAAGAGCCCACAGCCAAATCAAGCAGGGCTGTTCACCCACTCACCAGAAGGACTGGTTGAATTGTACAAGAAAAACACCCCTTTCTTCTCCTTGCCAGCAGCTGCAGTGTGATTCTCAGAGGAAAAGCAGCAGCATAGAGAAGACTTGCAGACCGTCAGCAGCAGGTCTCAATCCCTGAAGGACAACATTGAGTATTCCCTTTGACAGCAGGAACCTGGATCTGTTCCTACACAGAGGAGATTTGCTTAGAAAAAAAAGGACCAGCAAGCCTGTGGGAAATACATCCCTAAAGAGTGGAAGGAGGAACACAACAAGCAGATATTTTACTGAAGAAGTCTCTTCATTTAAATAAATTCCCACAAGACCTCACTCCTTTTATCTCCTTTGTCAGCGTTCTTACTTGACCCATGGGAATCTTGCCGCCTTGGCTTTCAGAAACTTTCATGTGTCCAAGATGTTGTGAAAAACTACATTAATTTTTGTTGAATATCCCTTTGCTGAATGCCATTAATCTATCTTGAATTTCCCATTTCCTGCTGTTCATCTTGCCTTGAAAAGTTCCACTCCAAATAAGCATTCTCTTCTCCCCCACTCTTCCTCATATCTGCTGGCTCCTTCACTGCCTTCTTCCCTCAAAGCATTGCAGTAATAAGAGCATAAAAGTTGTTAAAGTTGTCTGTTTGATGTTCCAGGTTGGAGAAAAGGGTGGATAAACTCAATATTGCTCAAACTGAATGAGCACAATGGCTTTTCCCTGCTCTAGAAGGTATATAAACTCCTTCATAGACCAAAAATATCTCCATGGGAGCATGTGAACTACACAGGCATCAAAAGCAACCCCAAGGAAAGTATTGAAAAGCTGTGCTTATGTGGCTTGTTCTTACCATGAAACAGAGGCTGGATTCATTTGTGTAAGCAAACTTAAAGAAACAGTCTGTTGTTCAATAGCCTATCAACGGAAACTCTTTCAGTTTTCTGTGAAACGTGCAAGGTGTACTGAAAATACAAACTTACATGTTTAAATACACCAGACTGACCTTTCCATGTGCATCTCAACAAATTTTATACAACTCTCTTTGGATCTCCCGCAACACGAAGTGCACGCTGTTATTGAGACTTCTGCTCAGGCTTCTTCCTTCTCATTAGCTCCAATTTAGAGATGGGAAGAGAATAAACTGCAGGCAAACTTTGATCTGAGATGACAAGACTAATTTTGGGGAAAATGTTCCCCTACCTTCTCCAGTTATCGGATTTAATCTAAAGCAAGAACAATGTGCAGATAGTAAACATAATAGCTTCCTAATTATATTAAATTACCTCTCAGGAGCTGCTCTGCCCTCTTGTCAAAGTCCAGGAACTGGCTTTTAATGACGAATGTGAACCTTGGTGGGACATTCTGTATCATCATTTAGTTCAGCAAATGTAGCCCAAATTAGTTATATAGGTGTAATTAGATGCTGAAAAATAATTACCTTGGCCTTACCATTAAAAATTTCTTGCTTGTATCCCCCTGTGATCTATGAACAAATTACTTTATTAGGAAATCATTAGAGCTCAATTTGTCTCTATATACTACAGACATCAATATTCATTTCTTATAATGGTACCACATATTCTTGCCATAAATTCATACAACTACGTAGCCAGATATCAATTTGGAGTTGTTACGAACCTTAACTAGAAGACTGATTTCACATACTTATATGTTTTTCTTAAGCACCATTTTCTAGCATAAAACTGAGCAGTATAAGTTTTAGTGTTTGGCCATGAATTCAGACAATCTTTGCATTAGTATGCCCCACTCCAGTGGGAGAGCTTTTCATGTGGGCACTGCTACAATATCCAAGTTTGTGTCTGCTGAAGCAAACTACCTCCTCAAGACATGAGAACACACCCTACTATTTTCAGAGCCTTGAGAGCATCCTGCTTGGAGGATTATTTTGGGGCCAGCTCTCAGACTGTGCAGATGAGAGCCACTCAGTCCCTCTGAGGCAGTGGGGAGGCTTGCACAGGTGCCCTGGAGGACAGCCTGGCCAGGACTGGCCCATCCCATGGGAGCTGCTAGCCACTGCTGAGCCATGACCGTGATCTCAGAGCCCACTGCAACTTTTATTGGGCCTCCATTTCTCTGTGGATTTGTCTGAGCATTGAGAAAGCAGGTTGCTCCAGTGCCCTTGATGTGGGGACATAGTACCGTTTCAAGTCATATCTAGCAGTTAAGTGATTTATTGACTATTAGAATTTACAGAGCAGATATGAGAAGGAAAGGAGATGATTAGTTAGACCCCAGGTCACCTCCTGTTATAAAATATGTTCCCATAGTTTAGCCTTTAGCTTTCACACAAGTGCAGGTTCTCACTGAAGTCTGTCATTGCAGGACTGAATAAAACGACAAGGTCCAGCTAATTCTCTACAGTGATGGTTGGATAGTTACTCACTGCTGAAATGAGCCAATATAGAGCAGTTGCCATCTTTGTACTTCTCAGAGCATCACACATATCCAAACAAGTACTCTGTATACTAGGACTTCCAAATTTCTGTTATGGTGTGTGTATGCACATGTGCATTTTATACATTTTATAATATGACAGTTTTTCTGGATTTTAGTATGCCACAAGCACTGGAGAAGAATTTAATTAAGAAGATCATATACAAGCAACAATATACCCACAGAATTCAGTCACTTCAAAAAAAAAAATGTCAGTAGTGGGTTTTTCAAAATTATTGCTTAAACTGAAGAAGACTGAGATTCTCAGCTTGCTTCCTTTAACTTCCATTTCAACAGGTACAAATTATCATCTCTTACCAGTTATAAAATTCTTAGTCTAGAATATGTGGTAGTTTCACACTGACAGGCAGCTAAGGTCCACCACACCACTCTCTCAATCCTCATCCTCAAAAGAACAGGGAGAGAAAAGCAAAGCCCTCCTGCCCCACTGTGGGCTGCTGGGCTCTGCTCAGAGAGGGCACTCCTGCAGCCCCCCACTACTAAAGCCTTACCACATAAGCCCAGTACAGAATCACGCAGATCCCATAGTCAATACTCCTGCAGTCACTGCAGTGGTGTTCACTCTGCTTTTGGTCTTGTTCACAGCTTCCAGAGTCCCAAGTTCTCCACTCAGGACCCCTCTGAATCTTTCTGACTGCAGCCATGTTACGGGTGCATGGCGGTACAAGCTGCTGAGAAAAGGACACTCAGCTGGGAGCAGATGGAATGCCGGACTCCTTGCAAAGCCCTTGCACATACCTTAAGGCATTGAAGTTGTTAAAGCAGTGAGTAGACAATAAGCATCTCAGGCCAATTCCCTCACACAAAAGGAACAAAGAACTAAAGTCATCAATATAGGTAGTATAAATCAACTGAATAGGCAGCTGGAAAATGACAGCTACTTATATTATGAGACTTAAAAAGAGAAGATAAAATATAGGTGGATTTTTATCTTTTGGGTTTATAAGGCCATGTTTGATGGACCATGAGATCTTGGTAGGCTTTATGGGCCAAATTCCTCCCTGGGGTAACTCTATTAAGCTTGGTTGTCTCCCATTAGGATGGTTTGAACCAGGAGAATTATGTATGCTGCAGTAGTGGTGTCAGGTGCTCTGCTTTTAAGAGCTGACATGCCTCAGCTAGTACATTAACTCCAAGGCCAGGAAGCATGTATTCAAAACTGCAGAAAGCAGCAAAAAGAAAAATGCAGCACAGAAACAAGAAGACAATTGCTGTTCCCAGCCAGCACACACTAAATGGCAACTGAAGAGCTCAATTCTTTGTTTCCTACAAAGTGCATCTTCCAATTATAGTAATTCTTTTATCATTGCCTGCCTGACATGTCCCCCCCAAGTCAAACCTTACAGGTGTAACCAGAACAGTGCTCAGCAAGGGACTCAGCTTTGCTCTGGGGAAAGTGTCTTTAAATGTCATTCTGTCTCGCTCTAAGTTATACAGATTTTTCTTGTTTTCTGATCACCTCCAGCTCCAAGTTCAGTCTGATAGAGTGACAGCTATTCTTGAAGTTGGCTATTACTCAGCAGCTGTGATCAGGGATCCAAACTGAAAAGAAATAGATCACCCTTTCAGCCTCTGAGTGAATCATTTTCAAACTGAGATATCCTGAAAGAATTCCAGTGAGAGTGAGAAAAATCCTATACAGTGATTTAAGCATCTACGAACAGTAGGCTTTCTTGAACTTGGAATATAGGCTGGGAAACATCCCTCTGAAAGCTTTACTGCCCAGAAAATTACCTTTACTTTTGCTGACTCACAGCAGCCAACCAAGAATACGTAGTTATAAAAAAAACTTTAAGAGAAACATGTGATGCTCAAGATGAAAAAAAAATATGGACTAAGATGATAAATACAGAATAACTCATTAGGATTCTTACTCCAGTTGTATTTTGTTACTGACCTTGCTGAGAAGACAGAGATTTTGATTGTGGGACAGAAGATTTTACAAACAAAGGTTAAAATACAGTGAATTGGAAGTATTTTTAGGTTCACACTTCCTTTCATTTTCACCTACATTTTTCTACATTTTTGTCAGCTTGTGGGTACAACTAGTTTAGATGTCTGGTGCTAGCAGTAGGCACAGGCAAATAGCAAGAGAAGAAAAAACACTTTGTGCCTATAACATCCATCCGTGCACTGCTGATAGGTAAAGAATCAGCACCTTTTCTATTGAACCTGGCTCCTACTAGTTCCTCTGTTGACTGACAGCTCTTGTACTGGAAAAGACAGTGAAGAGACAGCACCTATCCATCTTTCTTGTGTCAGCCATGTCAGGGTGCTGTGGGTCTTTTTTGTTTGTTTTCCAAGGCTGCTCAGCCATTCTTTGTACAGAAAGATTGTTACTTGTCTTTGATTATTTGTTTTGAGGTACAAGAAACACATAGTTGATTTTTCATGGATCTAACATATCCCCAAGATCTTGCTAAGAGTCCATCATTTTACACTGGAGTGGCTCTCCATCTTCATCGAGCACGCTGATCTGTATTTATCTGAACTGAACTTCAATTCTCTTGTGTTGTTCAGTCTTGCAATATTTCTCCACTGTTCTTCCTACAATGTGTGTGCATTACTAACTGGTACAGCTCAGTAACAACTCAGAATGAAAAAATTATAGAGTGAATCAAATGATGCTGTGAATCCAGCATCCACAGTATACGCATTTTGAGGTGTATGTATGGGAGAATACTTGAAACTAGCCTGGGAAAGTGGATGGAAAACTAATCAGTAGTCAGAGTGCATCTTCCAGCTTAGTTTCTCCTAAGCTGCAATCTAGATTGTGCACTCAGAGACTTCCTGGCAACACATGTACAGCCCAGTAATTGAGGATCATAAAATTTGCTTCAAAAGCACATTCTTGACAAAAACTAAAAGGCTAATGTGGCCACTCCTCTAATCTCTTCTCTCCCTATTACATTGAATAACTTTGTTGTATCAGCAAACTTTATACCTCACCGCTCACTGTATTTTCAATGTTATTTATGAATACATTGAACTTAAGAAGTACTCCCAAATTCAGCTCAAGATAATACATAGCTCCTCCTGCAAAGCAAACATGTTTGAGGATGAGTCAGCTTTATCGACTAACCCTCTTGGAAATAAAATTATTTGGGCCATGAGTTATGTTTTAAAGTGACAGTTTCAGCTGTTAGTATGATATCTACATTAACTCTCTGGGGCTAGTCTTTTTGTTCTCCCACAGCATGTCAATCCACATCATTAGTGACAAATTGCTTGAGTATCATCCTTCCTATCTTAAACCTTTCATAAGTAGCTACTATTTTTACACACGTCCTATACACGATCCAAAAACTCCAGAGACTAAATGTTTCTTGCAGTCTTACTCAGAATAGAAACAAACTCCTGAAGACCCTTTTATTCCTCTCTTTCATATTGTTTTTTCAGCTGGATTTGTTCCTCACTATGGCTTGCTCATGCAGCAGAGATGGGGTACATGCAAAGTGGGAATAAGGGAATAATGATACAAGAAGGAATTTAAGACATCTTGTTGATGAAGAAAAACCTATCTAAATATGGTCTGAGTTGCATTCATGTTTACTAACATTTCTGAAAGTGCTGATAAATGTTTGGTATTCCAGAAACTATTGGTATTGCACACTGGTACATACCAACCTGTTTCAACCACTTGAAACAAGAGTTCATGACATGCCCTCTAGCTTCTCAAAAAGAAATGGATGCAAGGCTCAATATGATAATATCTTAATAATAATATTTAATTGTTGAGGTTGGAAAGGTCCTGGGATTTCTCTTGTCCAGTGTCTTGCTCAAAGCAGGATCGGCTGTGAGATAAGATCACACTGCCACACCACTCACTTGGTGTCATCTGCAGACTTAATGATAGTTCATTCTCTCTCCTCCTCCAGATCTTTGATAAAGGCATTGAACAGTAGAGGCCCCAGCACAGAATCTTGACCTGTAACCAGCCTGCAGGTACACCATGAACCATGTCCATGTCATGGTCCATGGTACTACTGCATTCTCCAGTATAATACTGCATAGTATAACAAAACACTAGGTTAGTTTTCATATCCAAATATATATTTTTCTAATCACAACAAAATTTACGCAAAAAAAAGGTTTTGGTATCTGAATTTGTGGATGTAATAAATAAGATGCGGTGCTGGAATGATTTACATTTAACAGAAAAGGTCATTCAAAAATGCTATCATAAAGCTTACTGAGGAGAGCACTAAATTAACAATATTTATTTGTCCTTGTGCCTTTGTATGAAGTCTCATGATGTGACTATTAAATGGAAAAATGTGGTAAGAAGCTGATAAATTTTGAGAGGCATCAACATCAGTATTATTAGTGGAGCAGCAGTAATGCATAAAATCAAGTTATTCCTATCCTTATTTTGATAAAAATTTAACATTGGGAAAGAAAAGTAGAATGAATAAAAAACGACTGCTGATTTCTAGGCAACTCTAACACTGTAATTATGGATGATTTCATACAATAACTTATACACATGCATACATGCTTTTTTTTATTACGAGGCATGAAGAGATTGAGATGAATCAATCTGGACAAGTTGAAAGCCATGTGTTCAACATGAATCTTCAGACATTCAAGAACAGTTGATTCTCGCTGTTGGTCTTTCATTTTATGTTATAACCTTGGGCTGCGGGCAGAAAAATATAAGTGTTGTGCAAAAGTTTTTGGGTTTTTTTTTGACTTGCAGAACTAAGCAAAAGCAAGAGTCTATGGAGGAGGAAAAGATGTTTAGAAGTTCATGCTCTGTTAATACTTTAAATTCAGTTCCATGAAGTATTAAAGCATGTTTCTACTGGACTTTTACAGGTAACTCTAGATAATTTTTTTTCTGCACAGTGCATCTCCTTAGCTGTTTGTGTCACCTTTCTGATGAAGGATACTGTATGCATTTCCAAAGGCATGGAATCATAACATTTTGCCATTGCTGCAACTTGCATCTGTGTGGGTTTTTTTGCTTCATAGTGTTGTTGGTTTTTTTAATATGTATATACACAATAAAAAATAATAAATGGTGGCAGAATTGTCCTAACTTCAATAAATGTTTGGTTTTGATGAACAGCCTCTTATGAAGTGCTCAAAGCAGTTCTGTTTCTGGTATGTCATTAACGTAAAACCAGGTACATTCCATAGCTGGAAACTTGCAAATATATATAATGACAAAGTGCTGACAGGGAATGAAGTAGGTTTTCTTCTTTACTTAGAATTAAATTTATGCAACCCAGAATTCAGACAGCTCAAGACTGTATTCTTGGATGGGTAATTGGAAGTAGGATCTTGGGGAAAAAATAGTGAAATTCTCTTTTTCTCATCTTCCATACTGTCAGTAATGTAAGTTTTGGTATACATGATCCCGACTGCTTTTAATGCATTGTAACTACTTCATACGGAAAATATATGAAACTTACTCAGAATATTTGACTTCCTAAGGGTTTTAACTGGTTTTGCAATGCTTTAGTAGCTCTCCATAAATGATGGAAATAAATCCTGTTACTGAAGAACATGATAAAGCTTCAAGGTGTTGTTGCATATAATAACAGATATTTTTGGCAAGTCTTGAGCTAATTCAACTGTATCACAATTATAATGGAGATATACACAGTAAAGACAGTTCATGGGAGAACAGAAGAACTGACCAGAAGACTAAGATATATTGAAAAGATTTGAGGCTGGTTCTACAGAAGAGAAGACAGAGTGAGCACTTCTAGATGTGTTACAAATGATGAAAGTAAATTCTGTCCTCTGAGTCCACTGGTGGTGGGGCAAGATGTAATAAAGTTAACTTTCAGCAATTTCATTGCAGACTTTTAACTAAAGAGACTTGTTTTAGACATCAGAAAATATTTTCTAACTAACGAAACGAGAGTCTAAAGGAATATGACAAGGACTGAAATGTATTGTAGGTTGGATATTCACTTAGACTATCTCAGGAGTGGAGCAGTTTAACATCTCTCTGCAGTAGTAGTTCAGTCTTTGAAATGAAGAAGTGGAGATGATGATTTTTGAGATTCCCTTTGGCCATGTGTTCTACAGTTTATATGTCTGGCTACAAAATACTCTGGAGCTGAAGAGACATTGGAAAAGCAAATGAACATCCTCCTCCCACCCCTACTCACCATCTGTAAAGTAATTCCCTGCCCAAACCTTGCTGAGTATACATGCACATTTTAAAACATTGCTGCGTTGACACTCTTCTGTGTTTGATTTGATTTTTACAGATTGCTGTGATCAAATTCTATTAACCATAAGTGCTGAGAAAACACTTTAAAGTTGTTACGCACAAATACACCTTGAAAGGGAATAGGAAAATTCACGGGAAATGCTGTTTTCACTGGTAGACTGAGTTGTATAACAAATTCATCCATTCAGTTTTCACTAAGGGGTGATACCACTACTTTAGATCACAAGACATAAATAAGCTTCATGAAGAAGCTGTAAAATCAAACATGGGAGGGAATCTTCTCTTGGACTGTATACAGAAACAAACACAGTGGATAGATTTTTCTAGGGTTTAGTATGTTAAATCATTCACTATTTTGTCTTGGTTTGTTAGCTGTCCTTCAGTCGTAGTGCCCTCTTTACTCTCAAGGGAATGAGAATTAGAGAAAGTATTTTGAGTGAGTAAACCTTATGGGGAAGAGCCGGTTTTATTGTGACTATATAAATGAGGCCAGGGGAAAGAGGGCAATTGGGTCATCTTTCTCAAAGTATTGACTCTGAGCAAGTCCTATTTCTTTTTTGTCACCTGTAATGAAAGCTGAAAGAAACACCTTCAGTCCCTGTGCAGTGAAGAACACCACTGGAAGACCAGTATGAATTAATGAGGAATTGGCTGTGCAGAAAGTGATGAGATCCATATCTGTTATAAAACTTAAACTCCAAAAAGCATACTAAAACACTCTGCCTCCAGAAAGTAGCAATCCTGCTGTGGCTGCTGCCTGCATTTTGGTGGGGTGGGTATTTCCTTGCCTACTACTCCCCATCTGCTCCCCCATCTGCCAGACAGCTTCCCTTTGCTGTCCTCACCCCATAATTGATTGACAGACATTTGGCTAAGGTTTCAAAATGCAAGCGGCTGATGAAAATTCACCCCTTTTCATTTTCTCACTACCTTTGACAACAGGGAGAAGAGAACATGCACTTATGAGCATGTATTGTTATTTGAAGTATGGAAAGACTGCATTGGCAACTGTTATGCCTCCGAGCAGGTGCTGATCACTATCCTACTTAAAAAGATTTGTAATTCAGCTGTTATTCTGGAGCACCCTACATGAACCAGAATTAATTTGTGGTTGGGACAATGCTTGCAGACTGCTTCATATGTTGAACTTGGCTTGCTTTTTAATATACCAAGGGTTTAGTTTTAATTGAGAGTTATTTTAACATGAATTGGAAGATAATTGAGAATCAGTCTTGTAACATGCGATGATTGGAGGTCTTCAACAGTCAGTCAGGAAAGTCACGCTACTTGGTAACATTGAACAACTTATAAACTAGTCCAGCACACAAAAGACTTCTGCCCCCGGGAAACCAAGTAAGCCAGTATTGACAGTTACATAAACTGGCCTCCTATCTCAGGTTCCTTATTGTTCCCATCAAAGAGAAATGCTATCGAGACATGGTTTCTTGGGCACTCTCCTTGTTGGAATCCTTTTGCCAGGTGCTTGGTCTCCAGCCATTCCATTCTGGAGAGCTTCAAACACTCTCTATGATGAACAAGAGGAAGAGTGCAGCTCCATGAGCCAGACAAGAGTTCTGTAAAGTAGCACCTTGAGGAAATATCACATGCTACTTATCCTGTTCAAGAGGATGAGGAGGTTTTTTGGGTCCAGTTCACAAAGCAGCAGCACTTTTTATTCAGTTTGGCATGACTCATACACTCAAAAGAGACCATTTCCTTTGTAAATTATTTTGAAGCTCTCTGCTTTCAGAACAAAAAACACATTTTCAAAATGCTCATAAAGTGGAACTTATGTCCTTAGACACTTGTCCAATGCATCTGTAATGAAGGACTTGTTCCTTCATCACTCACGCAGTGCCTTTTCAATGAACTACAAGAATTCACACTAGGGATTTTCCTAGACCTGCCAGGTGTGGTGCTGCCTGTGCTATCCTTACTATCAATAGTAAATAATGTCTTTTTTTGTTATTAAAAGAAAGACATTTTGAAAAGATAGTGTGACCACTACTCCTGAATACACACTTCCAGAGGGGCACATTGCCGAATTTTCTCAAAAACTAAATGTGTAGGCATGAGTGTGAATGAGAAAGATAGAGGGAAAAAAATAACTTTCGATGTCCTAACTTGGGAGTTTTGGTTGGCCTCCTGAGCCGTCCCTGATAATAGGATTGTCACTCAGAGAGACTTTGCATTCAGTCCACATTGCAACCACAAGACACTTTGAGGAGCCTTTCTTCACAGCAAGGCTCTCACTCATTTCTTGGCCCCAAGTTGACAACTGTTTCTGGGCAGGATGGAAGCAGATTCCTCCTATTGGAAGGGCACAGCTTTAGAGACAGTTTTAGAGAAAGACAGCCTCCACGTTACGTACCTTTACAGCATAGATTTTTTTTTGCATACACAACAGCCTCAGAGGCAGTTAAAAATCTGTATGGAGATCACAGTCAGCACAACCTCTGAATTATTATTCTGCCTGTCTTTCTTATTAAGATCATACCTTAGTGACTAAACCCATTATTATACATTGCAGGCAAAATAGCTAATGTTGTGTCAAAACAGCTAGCACTTCTCTCAATATAAAAAGAAAATTTGTTTTGCAATACTGACCAAGACAACTGATGAACCACTCTTCTGCAACATTTGCAATTTACAGAACCATGAGCTGGCACTGCTCCATGTAACGATCATTTACTGTACAGTAGGCATTAGGAAAAAAAAAAATCATGTAAAATCAACAGCTCTTCACTTTCTCCATAGGTGATGTCAAATGAGAAAATAAATAAGGAATTATTGATGATGCTTATTCATATTCCTGTGGAACAACGCTGGTGACTATTGCATTATCTCAGTAGTCTATGGAGATATACATCTAATGTAAGATACAGCACTTGCTTGAGTCATCTTCTGATAAATCAAAGAACTGTTTCTGCTTTTAGAGTTGCCATTAAAATATCTCCTCCGGACATGAATACTCAAGTTCTGGTTCCCTGTGCTGTTACCTGAAGTACTGATAGGTGCCACAGAGGGCACAACAAAAGCATACCACACATCATCGTAACAAGCTGACACAAGATCGCTTCAGATGAAGGATCTTTTCAAACCCGATGCCTCCCAAGACACCCACCAATAGCTGAGACAGCGGAGATTTAATGTGACTTAAAGCAATTGGACAGAAACTGGCTTGTGTGCATGTCCATACATCTCTGTGTGCATGTACAGTGCTATGAGATGTCACAAACTTCTATTTTTTAACTCAGCCGTAAACATTTCCTCCAGGCAAAACACAGTACACAGTGTTCCACCCAGGGAACAATTTTTGTTTAAACAAATTAAAAAATATCAATTTGCTCTTCTTTAAATTTATGAGTGCCAATATTTCTTGCTCCCCTCTTCTAATATCCACCTACATGACTTTACATATGACTCAGTAGGGATCTGATTTATTGGAATTAATTTGGTAAGTGATTAGTTCATACCACAGAGTAACCGCTTCTAATGGCTTCACACTTTTTTTTCCAGGGGAAGGGAAGTTAAAGTAGTACAGCTGTTAGAAAGGAAAAAACCTACTGCGAGGGTAGAATACCTGTCTATGACAGTATAGGTTTTCCTAGGATTGTATGACCTCCTCTTTGCTCACCCCTGTATAGAATGGAAGAGATTCATTACTGCAGGGGAAATTGCCCCTATTCTGATAAATGTAATGAGAGGAAATTGAGCCCAACAACATTGGATATCCAACTTCTGGCAATTAAAACTCATCTAGATTTGCTGTGCCAACATATCTGTATTTCCTAACTCTGGAGGAGTGAAACAATCACAGGCAGCTTGCATTTTCCTGCCTTTCCACTAGACATCAGATGCAAAGGAGCTACACTTCAGCAAGCAAAGGAGAAAGGCATGTATTACAAAACTGAGAAAAGTGAAAAGTACTCACAAAACGGAGAAAATACAGGCTTAGAAAGCACATAATGATGGTCTGATGATCTTTGTTGCTAACCAGAACGAAGCTACAGAGCTATGCAGTAGAAAGCTACCTCTGTTTTACCAAGCCCTACAGTCCTGCTCTCCAAAATAGGACATAGAAAATTTACTAGGGCAAGGAGCCACTCACCTAGCACTTTCCTTTTTAAGTGAAGCAAGAACCATTGTTAAGGACTCACAAGTTTGAGTTAATTAATGAAGCATTCTGATTTGCTAATTAATTAATTAAGCATTCTGATTTGCTTTGGACCAGCCTGATGTAGATTAGGCTAGAAAGCCAGGAGAAAAAAAGAGGTGAGATTTTCCCTTTCAAAATATGCGTGAGGGTGAGTCAGGCTTACTTACAATATATTCCTCTGGCTTAAAGAGATGCTGTGTCAGCTCTCCATCAGTTCAGAGCTCTATAATTTGCTAGGAGGTGTTTCTGCTCTCTGAGATGTTGTGTTTGTGGAACCTTCTGTATACTTGAGTGTCAGTTTTCAACTTGGGAAGGGTTGTGGCCATGTAAGCTTCTGAGCATACAGTTTTGTAAAGTTGTAATATTTGAAACCCTTTGAATCTCAATCACAGAGATACTAAAACTTTCTCCTACTTTCATTATCTTTCCTTTTCTAATATTGAATATCTTTACAACACATAGGACAAAACATCATTTGCGAGTCTTGGGTATTTATTAATGGCAGGTATGTTCCTTGCAGAGTTTGTGTAGCTTCTCTGAAAGTCACCTCTTTCTGGGGAGCCAGAGCTCCTTGCTGGGAGAGATCTCAGCTTCCTCAGCAATAGGGACAGCATGACAAACAACTCCAGTCTGCATGCACAGCCTTCTACTCCTGCTTATCCAACATGGAAAAGGAGACTTTCTATATTCTTCCATCTACCTCTGAGTTGTGCTTGGAAAGGGAAGCATAAGGACCTGTATTGCTCATGGGCTTCTCACACACAACATTGCTGAATGCATCTTAAATTGCTGTGAAGCCTGTGAATGCTGATACAGATGACAGACAGGAAACTTCAGTGAAGTTGCCTTTGTTTTTCAGTCTTTGAATTTTTGCTGATCATAATCGGTTTCATAGTCTGACTGCAACTAGAAAGGGATTATTTCTTTCGCTCTGGATTTTAAGGATGAGCATATTTGTTCAGAGGATAGAGGAGACCAAATTAGAATGTGCTACTGGGGCACAATAAATTCACAGTAATTGCAGGCTAGTGTTCCTCAATTCTTCAGACACCATCTTCTGTAAATATTCTGATCCTTTCATAGTTAGCTCATTTATGCTTTTGTCCTTATTGAATTAACCATTGTCTTTTCTTTCCTGCTGTCTCCTGAGGGAAACCTCTTTTAAATCTTTTTGGTTTAATTCAATTAATTGGCATATTGTCTGGACTTATGTTTCCCCTCCTGGGTCTTGAACTTATGTTCCATCAGTTCTCAAACTCCTCAGCTATATTTCTGCAGCTTTGACTGACAACTTGCTTGATCAGAGGACAAAGCATGTGCTTTCATATCTTTTACTTCCAGGCTAATGTTTAACAATGTAGTCAGTTTATCAGTCAATTTGTTAAGCCAGGGTGAGAGTTCTCTGTTCTGAAGTCATCACAAAAATCAATAATAATCAATTCATTTATTCTAGCTACATTAAACTATTATTAACTGTAATAATTAAAAATAAATAATTTAAAGGACCTCAAGCCTGTGCTGATTTATGAATAGTTCGTGCTTTTGTCCTTTGCTACCAACTTTCACATTTTTAATCCTTTTCCAGTTAATGAAAGACAGCAACTAAATCATACTGCCTTTTCAGTGTGAAAAATTAGAGGGTGAAGGTTTTGCTTTCAGCATAACTTCTTCACTTATATTAGCAGAAGAATGACTGTGCAGGAAGTATGAAGCATGAAGCAGAAAAAATGTAGTTTTGATGAAGCATTATTTCTGTCGTAAGAAAAATGGGCTGAAAAACAGAGACTTAATACTACTCTTAGTCAATACATTTTATGGCTATAATAAACTGAATTAATGGTACATCGAGGACATTTTGTCAATGCTTTATTTATTTATTTATTTTTCCACAGGACACACAAGAAACATAAAATAACTTTACCACAAGTTTCTCAAAGGAATTCTATGAAGCCACAGGTTTGAGTATATCTTATATACTCTCAACCAAAAGAAAGAAAAGTTGGACAAAAGTAGAAGTATCCAAAGCAGTGATGAAGTTGAGCAAAAGTAGAATGATCATGTCCTTCCCAAACATGCCCAGTCTGGTCTCTCAGAGCTTTCTGCATATCAACCTGTCTCTTATTTTGGCAAAAGTTTAAGATGCAGATTACAAGGGTGAGAAGAACTAGTTCCGTAAAAGCTTTCCTTCGAACACAGTAAGAGTTTGATGTAGAAAATAGCAGTGCCCTGACTACCATGGTGTCTTGCTTTGTGTCTGTTCCTTTCTATAGCAGGACTCTGACAAATATCCATATATTCATGAAAACATATGGAGAGGCAAGAGCTGTTTGAATTCTGAAGAAGCCAGGACAGAGAGAACTGTTTGCTTCATGTTTCGTAATAATAATGATCTGTCATTTAATCACCAAGGTCCACTTTCAGATATTTCCTCAGGCAAGTTCTCATTCAAGACAAGACCTAAGGAAAGGGTGACTAAAACTCCACAAAAATTGTTGATGGTGAAAATGGCTGTTGAACAACTTCAAAGAGAATCTTACTGTCATGGTATATCCACTTCAGGGTATGTTTCATAGCTGTAAGCATCCATTCAAACTTAATGAAAAAGCAATTGTATACTACATCAGTTTTCTCTTTAGATGTATTTTTTTTAATTCAAATTGGTGTGAGAGCCACCTAGCTGAGCTCACTAAGGATCTTGTGCATTTTCTCATTCACAGTACCCAGATGGTAGCAGCTAGATTAGAAACAGCAGATATTCTGGGGAGCATGAACCACTCAACCCTGTCAAAGATTCTGCATTTAACTTGGGTCCCACAGTGACGCAACCTAAATAAATGATCATAAGCAGTGTTGCTGAGCCTTGTACAAAGAGGAAAGGACTTTAACACATTCTTTTCAGGTGTCATTCTCCTTACCTAACTTACTAAAAGTACTGATTCGTACCTTTTTTAGTTATGATCATAGGTACATGAAATACTATCAGTTTTAAACAAAGGAGACCACCAAACTTCAGAAATGAGTCTAGTCTTTCCTCCAGAACAACTTCAAAGTAAGAGTATGTATTTAAAAATGTAGTTTGAAAACTTGAGGGAAGTGACATCCTGGCTTATTGTGCCTGTATATCCTGGTTGTCACGGACAGCGTTTGCTCTAAATCCTTTTCACGATCTTCATCATAAAACTTGTTCAAGTTACGCACTATCCATTCTAGAAGGCTACATCTGAATTTCAGTGCTCTGCTTTTTACAAACCGGCTCATTTCTGCTCAGAATACTACCCTTGTCAGTTTGCTGGTGATTATGACAATGTATCTTTTCTCATTACAGTTTGAAAGATACATGGATATTTCTTCGTGTATTTACTGGTATAGGCATTACAACACCTCTTGTAACAAACTGTTTCAAGATGGAGAGACTTACGTTTCTTACACTATTGTGCCATGCTTTCAGTGTATGCATGCTGCCAGCATTGCCTGAGAGGAAGGATAACAGAGGTACCAATAATATTTTTCACTTGACCTTCCAAAAGGCAAGCACTGTCTCCATAAATGAAGCAGTTATACCAATATAAGTGGCATGTCTAACTGGAAAAAAAATTCTCAACATTCATATGATCTGCTAGATTATTAAGTATTCTTCTAATCAAACAAATTGTGGATTTGACTGAACTTTTTTATTTTTTGGCTTCTCCAACACCTTTTATTATCACAGTCGACAATATTGATAGAGCACCTTTTTATTGGCCAGGCACATTCTCTGGGAGCTGGAAACTTCAGCCAGTTTGACTCCCTACGTCAGCTAAATTACAACAAAAACCACTGTGTAATTCAGACCCCACAAAAATGAAACAGAACGACAGGCCACAGAAGATGCAGGTGTCAGAAACAAGGGTACTAAGAACAAAAAAATCAAAAGCCCCACTTTTTTAACTCATGAGAAGCCAGATCAAGTGAGCAACAGAAAAAAACTACAAAATTTGTCAGTGGTTTTCAAGCAAGCAATCCTATGGTCATGTGATCTGTTTTCAGAATACATATTCATGGCAAACTGACAGAGCAAATCAGGACTTAATACATATAGTTTACAGAGAAGGCAGAAATCTGAATTATGTAGAGCTTTGTATCACTGTGCTTAAGAGATGCATTATTGTAAAAGAAATGATCAGACACGGCTGTAGTCTGAACTTGAGTGATAGCAACATAATGGTACTTCATACCGGTACACCTTCTTTTGCTTCCTCACCAGAAAAGGTACATGAATGTCAAGATTTCTTTTAGTGACTACAACTGTAATCTCTTGATGCTAAAGGCTTGGGTATCACTTTAACACGCGACCAAGGGGAATTGAATTCCTGTGGTATTTCAGTGTGTTTCTGCTCATTGGCTCAGCTCCAGCAGCACTAAGGAGCTAGAAAGTCCCAGTTTTGCCATGATATATTTAAATTATGTTAAAAAAAAAAAAAAACATATCTGTATTGCTCACCTCTGCCATCTGAAAATATTGAAGCCTGTTCAGAAGTCAGAGTCTGCTACTCCTGCTTTACTTGCTTATCCACACCTGCATTACAATACTTTCAGTTTTATCCTTCTTTCTCCATTGCTCAGTTTCTGTTTGAAGGTTCCATGCAGTCTGATTTCAATTAAGGCCATTCATGTAATTATCTCGGTGTGTGCTTATGCTTTAAATACAAACACAGATGCTTGAATAAGGCCTGCTAGTTATCTGAATCTCAATAATTTTACTAACATCACCAAAATTTGAACTCTAGTCATAAATCTTGATTCAGTGGAAGACAAGAATTCAGAGTTAGAGACAACCCTTAAAAGTGCAACGTAGAATGTTACTGTGGGAAACCTTCAGATTCTGGGGGAAAAAAAATGCAGAGGAAGTAAATAGAGAAAAAGAGGAATATTCAAAAAATTCAAGGTTAGAAAGGGTCATAAAACACATTTCCTTATTTTTTTCAAGCCTAATGTATAAAATAGCTGACATATATTTCTATCTGTATGTTCTTTCTGGAGAAGACTGATTGATGCTATTTTGAAGGTATCCAAAATTTCAATCAAACCAAATCTCTTTTTCACAACTATTGTTGTCGTTACTACTGCTTTCATGCTCTTCTTTCAATAAAATCTGTCTATGAGAGTTTTTAGGCTTTCCATGTGGAACAGCTGCAGTATGACCAAATAATAAAGCCATAGTACTTCTTGCCAAAAAGCTCCAAACTTAAAAGTCAGACTAAGCCAAGAAATGATAGATTATAATTGCTTTTAAATAGTGTTATAGCCTCACATCAAGCAACTGCTAATTACTAAGGGCACAAAAAGGATGCTGTGGTACTAACGTATATTAATCACACAAAGACTAATGTACACATTCCTAGATATAAATGATATAACAATAAATAAAATTAATTCCCTTTTTGTTGGCTGGTCAGTAAAGCTAGTTCTAAGAAATGCTAATGCAAATTTATCCGCTGGAACATTATGCTATTTTACTATTTTGTTAGTTATTGCCCTTGCCACATAAAGTCATCCTACCTTTTAAAATGCCAGACAATATCAGATAACATGTAATGCTGTTAATAAAACCAATGAATACAAATAGGGGGCTGAAATTAATCAATTTTAAAAACATTACAATTTTGCAACTTGTTTTTGTCATTGATGTTAAGAAAGTAAGAAGTATTGAATGAGAATATCATAACCTTTACCAGTGTCTAGCAACACAGCACAAAGACAACAAATGTTCTTTGATCATCTTGTGGGGGCTGGACGATTCTGGATAATGATTAATAATTATGGGACATTTAGAGGCAATTTTTCAAGTCCTATCTAATTTAGCATAATCTATAATACATAAGATTAAAAGATAGTTCGGGCTGGTGCTTTCAATCCTTGTTCAAAGACAAAACCTGTAAAGAAAATGTTTTAGTTAAAATAGAATCAATGCCCTTTTAGGTAGAACAAAGACTGAAGAGTAGTTAGCGGTGTGGTGACCACCCATCAATCCAGGGAGTGCTAATGAAAGCAGCCCCAAAAGTGACTGGTTAGATACGAGGAATGTACTGTCAGGATGACCATGAGGGCTGGCATTTTTCCTTGCATTTTGGCCATCAGGAGAATGAGACCCTATCTGCAGGATATGGATGTTCACTAGTGTGGTGTCCACTGTTGTGGAGGAGCAGATGCCTAGCAGTGTTTGTGCTCAGCAGATAGTTGTTGTCCTCCAAAATGTGTCCTTTGAGGAGAACAACTGACTCCCACCATCATTTTCAGAGAGAGTAATATCACACAAGGAACTCTGGCTGCAGACTTTCCAGTCATGCCAAGCAGTGAAGCTCTCAAGCGCCTTTACAGCATTTCCTTCTGCTTTTTTTCTGGTAAGAGTTTAATGGCAGTGATAAAACATGACTTTCAAAGACCAAATTGGCAGTGACCAGCAAAACAGGACTATTGTGGTTGTGATTAAGTATCCCTTCCTAATTAATTCAAGCATTAGTAATGTTTAAGGGTAACATTAGTAATGCTTGGGGAACTGAAGTATAAGAGACCAAAGCTGCAAGGTGCAGCAAATATCAGATGTATGGAATATTTTGCATTTCACAAAGGTGCTTAGAACCATAGAATAATAGAATCATAGAATGGCCTGGCTTGAAAAGGAACTCAAAGATCATCTAGTTTCAACTGTCCTGCTGAGTGCAGGGTTGCCAACCACTAGACCAGGCTGCACATTGCAGGATCAGGCCTTAACTCTTCCAAAGGCTCTGAGAGACTATCAACACCTCGTAGTGGAGCAGGACAGTGCCTGCTGGCCAAATCTGTTCCAGAAACCAAAATAAAATAATCATGTCTGCTAAGCATCAGCAGCATACATTGTTCTCAAAACCGACACGGGCAACCATAACTCTGATCTGTTCTTTGCTGGGTGCTGTCACCAGCTTTTGTTGATGACTTGGGACTGTTGCATAATTTATTTACAGGTTGTCAGCAGGACTAAAGGTCATGAAGGTGTGCAGAATGAAATTCTTGAAGAGCAAAGAGGGGCCACATCAGTGCAGAAACTAGTGGGAGTAGCTAATCTCAGTCTGAGATTATTCCATCCTGTGTCAGGACTCTGCCTACTCCATCTTGAAAGGACTGGAGATTTTTGTTTAGCTACAAATGTACACTGGCAAACTTGGAGAGCATGTGCCTATGCTTCTCTCTCTTACACCTAACAAATAACTCTGGAATAATCCCTGCTGTGGAGGTAAGCAGTCAACCTCAATTTTAATGATCTGGGGACATTCTATGAGTTCTGTGGGATGGCATGCGTTCTGAAGTGAAAGCTTATTTTCATATTTCTCTCTTATCTCTGGCCAAACAACTTCAAATCATATTATGCAAAGAATCCTGGGTAAATTACTCCTTTTGAACAGGGAAAATTAATAAACATTTTTATATAACAGAAGATGTGGGAAGAAACAATGAATCAATTTCTGATATTTCAAGAAAAGCCTTCATATAAGTATATATATACATATATATATAAGTTGTAGCTGTTTATCTACATAGGAATATTGTCACTAAGGAAAAATAAAATCTTCCCCTATATGATAACAGCCACTTATAATTCAGAAAGAATTGAGTTACTGTGTTAAAAACATTGTGCCAATCTAGATGTTCTTGTAATATCTAAATCAATGTCTTTCAGATGTCTGTGCAAGGAAAACAAAGCTCTAATAATTGAACAACCAAACATCTTTTCATATTAATCAGTAGGAACTTGATAAATTCCACTGATGTGGAAAATTAGCACCTTTGCATGTTTCCCAGATTCATTTTGGACACTTGGTCATGAATTTTAAGTGCTGCCTGGCTGGATGTAACTATTTCAGTTGAAATCCATTATCTCTTATAGAATTATGTGCCTTGTTAGGGAAATGCTAGTTATTTCCATTCCAGCATCTGCACTGCAGTGGATCTATTATTAACAGTGAGCTCATTAAAAAAATGAAAGAATCTGATTTGTGTCTTTGGGTTGGGGGTTACCAAGGCTTCTGCTGAAACAAATAAGCTGGCTGTGCTGCTTCCAGCTGACACAGCTGTCATGAATACCTCTACCGCCGCTGCACTGCGTGGGGATGCTGGGCTACAAGGCCTTGTAGCCATATGTAAACAATACAGCACTGATGACAGGTTTACAACACTGGAGACAACATGTGCAGCTGTTAGCCACTGGTTTTTATAGTACAGAACAAATGTTTTTCAATTTGCAGGCGTTTGGCATTCCCTCTGTGGGAGCAGGGAGGAGGGAACATGGATGCAGCTGACGGCAGCTCTGCTGGCCTAGGCCACGCCACAGAAGGGGCTGAAGGCCACACTTTCTTCTCCTCTCCTCCTCCTCTTTCTCGGTGGAGGAGACAAGATTCCTGTCAAAAGTGTACATGTGTTTTGTGGTGTAGATCTGAAAGACTCCAGTGGGGAAGGAGATAAACACTGTTTGTGACAGGAACAGCTGATGTGGGCTATGCTTGTGCTACCAAGCCAAGCAGCAGCAACAACCATAGAATCATAGAAGCATAGAATGTTATAGGTTGGAAGGGACCTCAAAGATCATCCAGTTCCAACTCCCTGCTGTGGTCAGAGTTGTCAGCTGCTGGATCAGGTCACCCAGGGCCCAATCCAACCTGGCCTTGAACACTTCCAGGAACTGGCCATCCACAGCATCTCTGGGCAGCCTATTCCAGTGCCTCACTACCCTCAGTCAAAAAACTTCCCCCTTATATCTCATCTAAATCTTCCCTCCTTTAGTTTAAAATCATTCCTGCTTGTCCTATCACTATCTATCCATGTAAAAAGCTGATTCCCCTCCTGTTTATAATCTCCCTTTAAATTTTGGAAGGTATAATGAGGTCTCCCCACAACCTTCTCTTCTCCAGTCTGTTCAATCCCAGCATCATCAGCCTATCTTCGTAGGAGATGAGCTCCAGCCCTCTGACCATCTTTGTGGCCCTCCTCTGGACCCTATCTCAAAGCTCCACATCTTTCCTGAGCTGGAGGCCCCAGACCTGAACACAATACTCCAGATGGGGCTTCACAAGGGCAGAGTAGAGGGGGAAATCCCTTCCCTCCCCCTAGTGGCCACCTCTCCTCTAATGCAGCCAAGGATACTGTTGGCCTTCTGAGCTGCAAGCTCACACTGCTGGCTCATGTTAAGCTTTTCTTCTACCAGGATCCCTAAGTCTTTGTCAGCAAGGCTACTCAAAGTGTTCTCCCAATCTCTATGCATGTCTGGGATTGCCCCAACCCAAGGAGGGCTTTTAAAACGAAGTATATAAGAAGGGATAATAGAATTTGGAAATTCTAACCAAAAGTTCTCGAGTGTGAGAATATACAGAGTAGGAAGACAAGGAGCAATGACACCTTACCTTATCCTGCTCTGTCTTCATGTTAACAACTCAAGCGCTGATTAATTTCTGACCCAACAGACGGCACATGGACTGCATGTTAAAACAGGTAGATCAAAAGAGAAGGAAATTAAAAAATAATAATTTTCTCAAGATAAATATCAGCAACCTTCTCATAAACCACATCCCAAAACAATAACAATATTTTATAAATAATTATTACACTGTTCCACCCCTGTGTTTATAGGTACACTATATTTAGACTTGGGCATCTTTACTAGCCAAGCCACGTCAAAGTATATCTTTGTCAGCAATGTAATTTTAAGCATGTATTTCAATACTTGCTGGCTCTCATACCTTTTAGTGACAGAAAGTTTCTAGCATATAGTAATTAACATACTGATAAACACCTAGGTTGTGGAAATTCAGCAGCATGGGCTAGTAAATATAATGTTCTGGGACCTGCTTTCTAGCCCCACAGGCAGTGTCACTGCATAGTTTGTGCCTTAATAGTCATCTTTCACTACATTGTTTGGGACCATTTGATGTCCTCAGGACAGACCCTGACCATTACTGTCCTCTGACCCCAGACTGGCCCTGCATTGGTCGAAATTATACAAAAGGAGTAAATGAAAAAATAAAGAGCATCGTGGGTCACAGCTTGTGAGAACGCGCTTGTCATGTTTAGTATATCAGTACGGATGTAGCTTTAGCACAAATTGTAGTGTTAAAGCATTAGCTCCTAATTCCACAGGGTAATGGTCTGCTGTGGTATGCTGGAACTCCCTTTCACAAGGGGAGCAGTTGGCAACACAACAAAGCAGACAAAAGATCTCAAAATACAACTTTCACGAAGGCTTTCAAGATAAACAAAAAGGATCGCTTGCTCACAAAATAATGTAACTACATAAAATAAAATATCTGGGAAAGCTATTGCTTGTTTCAATCTGCAGTCATTTTGGAAATTGGAAAATTGATCCAGACCGCAGAATCAACTATTTGTGAAAATCTTTTCTTACTTCTTAGTTATGATGTTGCTGTCTTCCTCATTGATTCTTTTTTTCCTATGAATGCAAGGAACTGACAATTTGAGGAACTTCAGGAAATGTGTTTTCTTTAGTTTATGTTTTTAGGAATGTGCTGAATTCAAACTGATATTACTTCTTTTATTTAAAGTATCTTTCTCTCCCAGGTAAGTTAAATTTTTACACTATATTTTTGCTAAACAAATAGCAAATGAAAACCTCAGAAGCAAATGAAAACAAGCTTGCAAGCTTGTTTAAATAAGTGTTTTTTATCCTACTAGAATTATTTTGCAAAGAAGATTAAATCTCACCACATGACTATAAAGAATTGCAGTGTGAGAAAACAATATTTAGGAAGAAATTTTAATATAAGCCAAATGATTACATTGTGATATAGCCAAGGGGAAATCATAAAGGGAATGATCTTGATTTGAGAGAGAAAGATCTGTAATTGCTGTATTTGATACTTAGCAGCATGTCCAGATGACTAGGTGACACATTTGAGAGAATTATTCCATCATGCAGCTTTTAGGAGAGGTGTTATTTATGGCATTCCAAGGCCTTCATCCTCTAAGTTTAATTTTTGAAGTTGTTCATATCCTTCTCAATGTTGGTGGGTTTTTTTCTGTAAGTGCCGGTAGTAATGACTATTTATGACATATCCTACTTACACAATGCCCATTTTCTCTTCTAACAAGGTCATACCATAGCTATCTATAAAAATTGCACATTCTTGCCACAAAAAGCAGATGCAGCTGGAAAGAGAATTTCAATTCCGTGTAACCATTTGTATATGAGACGTACATTTCCACAAATGACTTCCAGCCTACCGCACATGCTCTGCCTTTTAGCTCTGGGTGGGGTTTTATAACCATCATAAACTTAATTCTCTTAATAGAAAAAAGCCTGCAGAAACAGATGGATGATGAGATTGATGATGGTGCTTTCCTGCAGCTGCCCTCTCTTCCTTCCCCAGTGAGTACTAAAAACAGACACATGTGCCCATATGGAGGCATGTGAGAAGTTTGCTCCTGTTTTAACTCCATCTGCTAAACAGGTGGGTTGTGTTAGTTATCCATGATCCATCCCAGTGTTGCCTCTCACCACTGATGACAAATTGCTCCCTCTGCTTTGCAAGGCAGGGTGTTATCCTGCATCTCCTAGAGCAAAACTCTCATCCCATCATCCATTACAGATCTGAGCTGTAGAGCAACATGGCGTTTCCTCTTACCTGTCCTTAGCTTTAGCATGGCCATAAGTTGGTAAGCACTGCATACTTACCATTTTGTACTCAGATAAGACTGGATGGGAGAAAATGAAGGATCAGGTTCTGTAGTCTCACTTTAAAAGTCTCACTGGCGCAAAGAGACAAGATCTGCCAATGTTCCCCTTTGGGGTTTTCCATTCACAGCACTGTGTTTAATTCAAGTGA
>NC_034410.1:103288254-103451857 GCF_002078875.1 Numida meleagris
CTAAGTACTTCAGATAGTGATTGTACTTGTTATTCTATTATTTGGTTTGCAAAAACTGGGCAAATTTTTCTATGCTGAAGCCCCTTCTATTGCTTATTAGTTACCTCATCACAAATCCCTTAATTTAAGTTCGGGTTTTATGCTTAAGTTTTGAAGTACTGAATATTGTTTTTTTTTCTCTTTTTTTTTTAAATTATTTTTAATAGATTGTTGTTCTTGAAATACTGCAATGTCAAGTCATCCACTGTTGCAATCCATAACTCACATGACACCTTTTCTGTGTTTGCAATGAGCAGTTGAAATTACATATTAAGAGACACCAATTAAATAAAAGTGTTAAATTGAGCATAAAAACAATTTAGGATACTATAGATAAAATGAGGTCAGAATAATGACAGATGAATGGTGTAATTTTTGCAATGCTAGTGAATGATGATCAAGAAAAACAAAATAACGGCAGAGCAAAAACGTAAGGCAGGAAATACCAGCATTCATATCTATCTAAAATTAAAAGTAAAAAATCTATGCGTAAACATACAGAAATTGCTTAGATGCATCAAGACGCTTTACTTTTCCTTTGTCTGTATGTTGGCATTATCACTGATCTCAAGTCCTTTTCCATGTGTTTCGTACTCATGGATTCGTACACAGCAGTGCTGCTTCTGTCAGATTATTTCTGGGGGTCGCATCTTCTCAAGCCCTCAGCTGAAATTTCTGATCATGTCTTTATCTCTTTCTGACTATTTTATATTGTTTCACAACCTTCTTAGATAACCATTCCCTACCCCACGAAGGAATTTAGTATCTTTTCAATGAAAGCAAACAAACGAATATATACAAACAAAAAACTTTTTACATTGGAATGTAAATCCTCAACTGTATCCACAAAACTCACCAAATAGTTTGGAAATTAAAATGGAGCAATACAGTTAGTGAGGCAGAATAACACTGCTTTGGTGATTCACCTGTAAGCTGACAACCCTTCAACAGTTGAAGTGGAGCCCCGCACTCTGTATCTACCAACCTGGAACAGGCAGCACTGTTGATATCAACATCACAGCTATGTCCTTGTCTAACTAAGTGGTTCAGACCTGCTCCAAATGTTGGGTTGTGAAAGTTTGCATGTACTAGGGAAAGTAATGATCCTTTGGTCAGGGGAAGACTTCTGGGGAATTCCCAGAAGACTTTCTGACCCAGAAGGAGCACTATGAGGTAAATCCTTGCTGTTTTCAATTACATACAGGAGAAAACATACAAGATAAGGCATAGAAGGACTGCAAGGCACATGGACTTAGACCACCAGTCTCCAAACTTTTTTGATCATACATCATTATGTCCTTGTTTCAGATGAGACAGTTGATTTTTTCCTTCTTAGTGTTTGGTGTGATGCTACATTTTGCCTTTTGGAGAAAAACAATATCGATAACACACCAAAGTTTCACTTGTTTCTGAGCAGTGCTTTGCAGGATGTTTCATCTTCTCATACTGTCTTGCCAGCAAAGGGGGGTGATGGGGGACAAGGAGCTGCGAGGGGGCAGAACTAGGACAGCTGACCTAAAATGGCCAAAGGGATATTCCATACCATATGACAGTGCATGAAAAAATTCTAAAACTGAGGAGAGTTTGTCAAGGTGGGGGGGGCAGCCACTTCTCAGGGTGTGGCTGGGCATTGATCAGCAGGTGATGAACGATTTCACTGTTCATCACTTGTTTCATAAGTATATATTATATTATTATCATTACTATTATTATACTTTCTTCTTTCTTTTCTGTCTTAGCAAATTGTTTTTATCTCAATCCACAAGTTCTACTTGTTTTCTTTTTTTTTTTTTTTGGTACTCTCCTCCATCCCACTGGGAGAAGGGAGTGAAGGAATGACTGTGTTGATTAGCTGCCTTACAGGTTAAACCACAACACATTAACAGTAAGAAACTTTTGACCGTTCACCCCAATATAATACGTGTATTTTTATTAATAAATGATATAAATTTACTCCTATACTAATACATTATGTACAGTATCAAATATACACAGAAATAAAAAAATAAAGCAATGGGATAGATGAAATAAATGCAATTTTAAAATATTTTATTTAGAAATATTCATATATTTTTACAAAAAATATGTTATTACTTCACCGCAATGGATTGTCTTTCATACATCCTGAGTTTTATATGCATCCCATTTTGGAGACCACTGCCCTGGATTGTGCTGGTACAGGTTAGGTTTTCTAATAACAAAGAGGAATGCTTCCTCTGTCTCCAAGATGGAGGTTTTAGATCAGGAAAATAAGTACTTCAAACAAACACTCCAGGAAGCCAGAAGCAGAATAGCACAGGCTCTGAAATCTCCCTTTATAATCCTCTCACAACAACTCTTCATCTGGGGAACATAATGAAGAATTTGCACATCTTTTGTTGCTCCTTTGCTTTCAGAAACCAAAGTTACCAGAAGTTATCTTTCTTGATTATAATAGGAGGATTACTTTAATGACAGTCATATAACTAAACTACTTTCTCTATGATACAATGAAAATCTACAAAATGTGTTCAACAGTTTAGAAAAACCTAATCATCTATATTCAATGAATGCGTAATATTATTTTCTATCAATTTCCCTCACATAGCACTAGTTTGATATTAGGGAATAGGAAATTTTTACAGTTGTAAATCACTATTCTACATAACCATTAAGTAGCTTCTTCAACCAAATGGTGAGACATTCCTCTTCCTTCATCAAAAAAGCCTAATTAAGTAGTACAATTTGTATGCCTAAGGAAATTTGAGGATGTAAGGCCATGATTCTTAAGCAAGCCTATCTAACTTACAGAAAAGGTCCCTTGCATACATTGTAAGGGAAACTTGCATACAAATATAATGAGAAATTACACTTCAATATAATTAGTGTTATTTCTTTGTTCTTATATATAAAATATTTTCTAAAAAACTCATCCCCAAGCAAAGGCTTTTTCAAGACATTCTTGAAAGCCTTGTACAGAGTAAACCCCATTTTGGGTATATTAAACTTCAGAAGACTGTCTTTTTCTATGGAAACACTGTACTGTCTGTTGCATAAGGAGGGTTGTCAGTATAGTCTTGCTATTGCTATGCTACTGTTGTCTAGAAAACCTTTATAATAGTGAGAAGAAACAGCTTGAAATGAATAAAAACTGCAAAGTCCAAAGTATTACCAGAGCTCCAGTAATATGGCAGTTTTCCACAGTGAAGTTTCACGCATGAAGCTTATGAAATAAACAGTGCAGACAGGCAGCTTTTTGCTGTGATCTGACTTGCAATTTGCACCTCTGAAAAAGCAATATTCTTTTTGTCCTTTTCTTGAGTCCTTTTAATCAACATGTCTCATTCCACCTCATGGCTGGCACCTCTGCTGCAGGAATCTACATTTTCATTAAGATATGCTAAAAGTAATAAAATCTCCTAATGAACCTCTTCACACACGGAGAGGAAGAGAGAGAGAAAGAAGAACAAAAAACCCCTGAAGGAAATCAATTATTCTACATTATTTTGTACTCTGCTTAGAAACGTGTGGTTTGCTGACCTAAACATGATGGAATGGATGACTTATGAACACTCACATAGTTATCTGCTAGTATGCTGATTAAAGACTCCCCAGGGTTCCTGAGACCTGCAACCTGCTGGGCCATGAACTTCACATGAATGCACCCTCAACTGCCAGCTTTCCCCAAGTCCATTCAGTCCCCATCCTGTGACACACCTGGTTGCGCACCCACATGGGGCAGCACCCCTAGGAGAGGGTAGCTTGGATGAGGCATCTGCCAAAAGAACACTTATTTCATCTGTCGTGCAGGTTTCTCTTGAGAAATCTTCGGGAAAGACAGGGATGGGCCATGAGCCAGAGGCGCCGTCTTGGCAGACTGCACAAACCCTGCAGATCACAAGCTGAATCCCTCCAGACTGAAACAGAAAAGCTGCTTGGTATTTACTCTTATTCTTTCTCTCCAGTATTTCTATCATAGTACAAGCTGTGAAACCACTTCATTTCTTATTTACCAGATGCTAGTTCCTTTCTTATCTATAATTTGGACCAAGCTTTATATGGAGAACAACTTGAACCCAATTAAAAGTCAGAGGAAGGAAGAAAAAGCTACCTGAAGTGTACTGAGAACATTATTATTATTATGATTATATTCCAATGTCAGAATATGGTTTCACATTTAAAACTAACTGACTTTTTAAATAAGGGAAATAACATTTACTGGTGAATTGGACAGCAGTAGTTTCTTGTGGTCACAATTTTGCCAAGTTTTCAGAAGAGGTAGCATGTCTCCTTCTCTACTCCTCCCAGTTTTTGAGAGATCTGAGGAGGAGTATCAGCCTCTCTGCATTTTCAATTTGTATCTGTCTTCCCAGGTTTGATTAAATAATAGAACTAAAGAAATGCAGTGAAATGAAAAAAATCATTCTCTCTGTCCTGCAAGAGGCTAGTGCTGTCAAAAGCCCATTTAGCACTTCAGCATACTCTGGTTCCAGGTTCTTAGCTGCAACAGCCATGTGTATAATTTTTGGGCTGTTTCTGACAGCCAGATGAGATTCTGCTGGGTTTTATTTCCCGTAGAAAATATCAGTTGAGAACTTGTCATTGCTTGCCATATTTTTACAGTTCATTGTACATAGCCTCACTTTTAACAAAGGTAAAACTAAACTTTCTAAGGTATGCATATTCTTTGACTTTGTTTGCCTTCTTTTCTAAATCTACACTTCAAACAGCTGACACATTTAACAGAAAGACTGGCCTCCAAATTGAAATTGCAGGAAACTACAATGCTGAGGCACACAGACTAGCTGCAGACACAGCTTGAATCTGAAAGCAAGACTAGCTGCATCTGTGAGTTACTCTCACTTGGCAAATTTATGCCTTCACAGGCAGGGCTAAGTAACTTTGCAAATTCATTGCATAGCATCTGTGCAACACTGGACACCATCTAGAAAATCTGTGTGATCTCTTACCACATTTTGCAGATTTAGAGACTTTGGTCCCTGCTAGCTGCAGGTATGTAGTAAATATGCTCTCTCTCTGCTGCAAAGCATCTGTATAGACTTAAACATCTGTAGAACAGAAGCTTAAATGGGTTATGTAATATAATGAAGAGCAGACTACATAATTACCCTTTATTTACTTGTAAAAGATCAGTTACTACAAAGAATTGTATTTTCTACGCGCAAAAAAAATTCTACTTCAATTAAATTAGCAAATGCACTTGCATTAATTCTGCCAATGAGAGTATAATTTCAAAGTGGCCAGGGTGAGTATAAGGACACTGAAAATAGATTTTTTTTTTATTCTGAGGAGCTGGCAGTAATACACCAAGCCTTTGCAATAATTCCTAAGAGTTATTGATTTTGGAGCCAAAAAGAACCATTGCATTAATCTGGCTTGACCTCTCACGCAGCAGAGGATTTTGCCCAGCAAATTTTCTAATAAACTCAGAAGCTTTTTTACTTAGCTTAAAAAGAACTTTAAAAAAAAAAAAAAAAAAAAAAGGCCTGAAATAGTGAAGGAGCTGAAATCTGCAAGTTCCATTCATGATATATAATAAAAATAAGGTAAGTTTGGTATTTCTGGCCCAGATTTATCCAGGTGTCGCATTTAAAGTCTGCCACATTTTCACAGAACTTCTGAGTTTGACTCTGTCAATCATAAAAATCTCTCCTTTTCTGACTAGTAATGAAAAGAACACATTACATTAAAGACTATTTCTTCTGGGGCAATATATGTGAGTTGTGCTAGATGGAGCAAGCAGAATTTAACATCCACACCAAGACCCTGGTGTGATATAAATATGATCTAGATTGATCTAATAGTCCAAATTTCTATCTGAAAAAGAGAAAATAGCAGAGCTAGAAAATGTGACTAATGCACTGAAATACAGCCATTCAGCTGAGCGTGCAGAGAACACAAAGCAATAATCCTAAGGAATAAAAGTCCTGCACGCAGCTCTGCACAGTATGCCCTCTCAGAGAACTGTGGAGTGAAATAGGAGAACATGAGGCTCTCTTGGTCCACCAGTTCACAAAAGTCACACAATTAGTAGGCTACAAATGCTGCTACAACTTTGTCTAGTAGGGGATACAAAATAAAGAATCCCTTGCAGTTCCACTTCTGTTCAGATTGGTCATCCCCACTCTATCTCTACCCTTGTCATTCAATGAATCAGAGAAATTCAGGGAGAGGGCCAGAGATATATTTCGGGGAGACCTGATAGCAGCTATTCAGTATCTAAAGGGGAGTTACAGGAAAGAAAGGGACAGACACTTCAACAGAATCTATTGTGATAAGACAAGGGGAAATGGTTTGAAACTAAAGGAGGAGAGTTTTAGACAGGATATAAGGAAGTTTTTTACGATAAGAATGGTGAGACACTGAGACAGGTTGCCCAGAGAGGCGGAGGTGCACCACCCCTGGAGACACTCGAGGTCAGGCTGCATGGAGCTCTGAGCAACCTGATGTAGCTGTAGGTGTCCTTGTTCATTGCAGGGGGGTTGGACTAGATGACCTCTAAAGATCCCTTCCAACTCAAAAGATTCTATGATTCTATAATATTTTTTGTTAAGGCCTTTTCTTCATTCAGCTCTGACTTTTGCTATATTAAGAACTTTAAAGCTCTACGGAGCAAAATAAATTAAGTATTACTCACAGGGTCTATCCTCCTTCTGCTCAGCTTGAAAATGATCTTTTTTTTCTCTATAAAATCTTAAAGTTTGGGGTGACAGACAACTTGGAGGGAGAACACCATGAGATGGGGCAGGATCCTGCTGCAACCTGGCCTGCCCTAAGAGCTCCAAGATGGTGCTGGGAATACTGCACAGCCTGGGAATCAGCTGAGCTTTCCCATTGCTGCAGAAAAACAAAAACTGTAGTCAGAAGTGATTTTCCTTTGTTCCTTTGACATGAATCCCTCATGACATAGAAATATCTTGAAACACTAACAATAGAATAAGTAATTGCTGTGAAGCTCAGAAGGCGCTTTTAGACCTAATACTTTAACATATGCATTCTTGCTCATTACAGAAGACTGTGTTATGTATATTAGAGTTCTGTAAATTTCTTAACAGTCTTAGTAAATTTAAAAGTCATTACAAGAATCATCAGAAGAAATAGCTTTGTTTTTAAGTCCCACCTTTCAACTAAAGTGGATGTGTCAACTGAAGTCATGTAGAGGCAAACAACTTCTTTACAGGATATACTTATACCTCAAGAGAGTATTTTCAGCACTGGAAACTATGAGATGGTATTTCAGCGCCCTGCGATATTTGATAGCTTTGATCTGTTGTATCAACAACAGAAGAGATGCCAAATTATTGAAAGCATGAGAACTAAGGTGTAAAATTTGAGTGTGTGCACCTGTCATGCATATAATGCATCTTTTTGGGTTCCAGTTGGTATTTGAACTAGAAGAAATACGTATCTTAGCATTCCAAGCTGCTTATACACTCAGTTGTAGTTATCAATTTTGCATGCATGTAGGCTCTTTAGGTATTAAGTGAGACATGCTATTCAACAGAGATAGACAGTAAAACATCTATACATATGAGAAAACCAAATAAAGCATGTGTCTTTTGTTCAGAACATGTCAGTTAAAATGTTTAACTCTTGAAATTTGGAATTCAGCTACCATATTTTTTTTATAATGGATTGTCCACGCCATTTAATTCCCAAATTTTAAGCAAGACTATTCAAGTGACCATATGTTATCTGCTGTATATTGGATTTTTAAGTCCCTTTCTCTTCCTGGTTTCTAGATTGTATGACTATTACATTTTCCATCTCCCAAATGACATTCTGTTCAAGCTGACAATACTTACATTTTTAGGGCTGGAAATGGTTAGTTCACTTCTTTCTAACAGTTAATATGGTAGTTGCTGCTCATGCATATATGTCTAAAACCAGTGAACTGTATGGTCATATCACAACAACACTTATGCCTCTTTAACCACTGGTCCCAGCTGTCAGAAGCATTCATCAATTTGGTCTAAAGTGAGAGAGGATGGTTATTAATGATATTGAATAACTAATGCACCATCCTTTTCCGGTAATGGTAGAAGTCTCCTGCCATTAGCAATTAGGTTTGAAGAATGCAACTCAGTTCTTAGATTCCAACCTTTTTCCTTCTTGCCTTGTCAGAAACCAATGATTGGATAAGATGAATCTACTACAATTTCATGACGCTGTGACTTCAGAAATCTTAGCAATTAAATAAAAACAAGTAAATACCAAAAACTTTCTTTATGCCATTTTTAGGTATCATTTTAAACAGAATATCCTACCTTTAGGTGACAAAGATTCTGTAACATCTAGTACCAATCACACTGAACCCATTCAGCTGCTTTAGATCCTCCAAGCACAAGTTGGTTCCCTGGTGATGTTTGTGCCCAAAACCAGTGGTAGTAGATGGTGGCAAAAGACTAATGCATTCATTATTAAAAATCTTATTAAAAAAAAAAAAAGATGTTTTATTATGATAGGTGGATCTCCAGTGTCATAAAGTAAGAAGACAGATGAAAGGACATGATTCCTGGTGCACATATTTTTTTATAAGTAGGACACTCTGCCACCTAAGAGGAAGATAATTTATAGTAATCAACTCTGCAAGCCTTGCTCCTGTCACTGCTGTTGCTCTTTGATAGCAGATGAATAAGCAGTATGAGAAACGACAGTAAAGATGCAGTAGTTCCAGTTTAGCATACATATACCTATCTTCCAGGACAGGAGTTTATTGTGCACTAGCAAATAAGTAGCATTTTCTTCTTCAGAATTCCCTTTTGAAAGTCAAAATTTTCTTCCTTTAAATTATATATATATGTATACAGACACAAATAACCCCCATTTGAAAATAACAAATAACCTCTGTATGAAAAAGTAGTTTTATCAACTGTAACATTCATACCTATGCTGTGTATCTACCCTAGCCAGAGGAGTGCATTGTGCTGTTTCCATGCATGGATGGATGACCGGAGTTACCAGACTACGGAGAAGTATAGACAAGGAATATAACATCCTGGTATATATTTATTTAGGTAGGGATCGCTGGTGTACTTAAGATCATATCTGTTTAATGATAGAACAGTATTTTATGTTTTAATGCAATGATCCCTGTTTTTAACAGTTTTATCAAATCCCACAGTCCAGAGAACTCTGGCTGAGAGTCAGTGAGTGCTTTGTGTAGACAGGGTTTGGGGGTCTTAGCTCATAGTAGAAAATATGATTGATATGAGTATGAATACAGATTCATTGATCTGTTGATGATAGAATCAAAAAGCATCCTGACAGAGGTCCAGCTGGCAGAGACCAACATGAGGATATAAGAATATGGACATTTATCTCCTGGAACTTATATGCCTGCCACTTGAACCAGCAAGGCTGCATAACATCCTAATGCACTTGGCCAGGGCAGCAGCCAGCAACATTACCATTCAGAGACTTTGAAACAAAACACCCTTCACCCTGTTTATGCCTCATGCATGATTAAAGGCTAAGAAAGCAAGCTGTATTGGTATGACAACCTGTCAAGGAGACCAACCTTTTGTACAATGACAAAACAAACTTCTGAACATATTTTCAATGTAAAACCTCTTGTGTAGTTGTTTATAGTGTACTACAGGAAAATCATGTTAAAAGAACATTAAGGCTGAAAAGTCTCCCCAATGTCAGTAAATACTGAAATTCAAACTGCCTATGAAACCAAAATTTTGTACTCTTGGTAATACTCAATATGAGTTGTATCTTTGTGTAGGACCCAGGCCTTCCTCAGAGCAGAGGATCAATGGTGCTCAGTATTTGAGAAGCTCTTTGTTATTTTGGTTTATCATCACTATTCAGTGAGAATTGTTTTATTTACTTACACTCTCATGTACACGCTATTCAATGCCGCTTCATTCTCCAGCATCCTTTACATCATGTCGCAAGATAATAGAACAATTCAGACTGGACAGGACCTCAGAAGTTCTGCGGTTCAGCTCAAAGTACAGCCTTCCTGGGCAACCTGTTCCTCTGCCTGGTTACCCTCTTTATGAAAAACTTTTTCCAGAGATCCAGCCTAAACCTCTCCTGATTCCCATCGGCTCTTGTCCTCCCACTCTTACATGCACAGATTAGCATTGGCCTTTTGAAAGCCTCCCCATGGGTGCTGGGGGCTGCTGTTAGGTTCTCTCAAAGCCACCTCTTCCAGGCTGGACCACTCCTGATCCCTTAGCAGCTTCTCATAGGGCCAACGTTCAACCCTCAACTGTCCTGCTGACCTACTCAATTCATTACAATTTATCAGTGTCTTAGGGGCCCAGAAATGGACACAGTACCCTGAATGTAGTGTAATGAGTATTGAGTGAAGAGGGATAATCACTTCTCTGGATCTACTGCCTTCTCTCCTGCCTGCATCCCTTCAAGCCTGCCAGAATGCCTCTGTCCATGGTTCTCTTAACTCATGAACACCAGCACCACTGCACACATTTGCCACATGGCTTCCTTCATAGCAAATAATCAATATTCCTTTTTTGTATCATTCAGAACATTGTGCTATTACTCATTTTCTGCATGCTACTTAGTTCTTATGATTAGAGGTGTGGGTATTTCAGCATAAAGTTTTCTGTGGAACTCATATCTGTCACACGTGAGTAGCAATTCATTAATATCTGTAGCCTCCAGGAAAGGTAAGGAGATGGGTGTGGAACTGTTCTGATGCAGAATTGTCTCTGCTGATTTTGAGCTACGTTTGAAATGCAAAGGTCTGATTATTCACAGGATTTAGCATTTCGTAGCACATTATGCATTCTGATAACAACTCTCAAAAGTTAGTTGGGGCCAAGAATAGTCTCAGAGGCTAAATTTGTGCACCCAGGAAGTGAGAAATACATACCGAGAATTATTCATACTTTCAGACATCTGGCTTTAGAGCTGTCAATCACTACCCCTCTTCACTGACTGCATGAAGAGTTTGGGCTCCATACTTCAGACAGTTGTGGAAAGTTTGGTATGATTTGCACCACATCAGAGACCCCGGTAGACTCCCATCTTGCAAGGGAGCACTGAAAGCTACAGGAGCACATAATTGTAGTCTGAGCCTCTCTCACAAAATACCACCATCTGCCATACATCAGAAGGCACCTTACAAGTACTAATTATTTTCAGTAGATGGTCCTGCCTAATTGGCTAAGTGTAGTCCAGCCATTCATTGAGCTGGGCAGGGGACTTGGGAGATGCAGTTGATTTATTGCACACATCACAAGGCAACTGACAACAGTGACATGATGTTTATACAGAATTCTCCTGGATAATCATACAGTCTTCTAAAGTATTTGACTGGCAACCTTAGCAGCAATTCTATCAATAAGCTCAAGAATTTATTTGCTCACCTAGGTAAATATTTATGAAACACTAAAAATGCTCAAAGCACAGTTAAACACTTCAGGACAGATTTCAACATAATAGCTCATCTGAGTTGAGTCAGCAGATTCAAGCCTTTCTTAAAGCCTAAATTACCCAACAACAACAAAATGAGGTACATATCTGAGATCAGTGGGAAGGCTGTCAATTATATCGAAACTTAAAGGAGAGAGTTATGGGTTGGACAGAGAGACATAAGGAAACAAATGGATTCAGAGTTGGGGAAATAAGAAAGCAGAACAGAAGTAATTCATGATATTGTGCAAGGCTGAGTGGAAAACATGGGTCTCAAAGGAGCCAGAGTCCAGCAGAAGTCTGCCTGAAGGTAAGATTAGGATTAAGTATTTGGAGTAAAATTACTTGAGCAAAAATTCAGGCAGATTCTTATTTTACCCAAGCCACCTCCATAGTTAACAGTTACTCATCTCAATAGCAGTGCTGTCCTGTGTCCATCAGTAAGGAGAAATTTGCATACTTAAAGCAGCTAGGAATTTATTGAGAAAGCGAGACAAGGATAAGCATGTTAGGGCAAAATTAAATTAGGACTGTGAAAGTGTAAGCTTATTCTGGCTACAGGCTAAACACTGTTGCAGCAAATTTTCATGCTTGAAGATTTCTTTTAAGAGTCGTTTGTGATGAATCTCATCTTGCAAAAATAACATCTGAGCCAATCTACAGCTCTCAAAGCTGGCACCATGGTTAGCTTAATTTACCCTACTCTTTTCTAAAATGAGCTGCTATAAAGTTACCGGACAGAGATGAAAGTGTTATTCTTCTGCATGAGGCACTCCAACTACCAGTAAAAAATGAGGAAAAGTCATACACACTTTACTAAGAGCAGACCAAATTAATTGAACTCTAGTGACAAGTGGCAGATAACAAAAGGTTTATGAACTGAGGACAGGACTCAAATCCTCTGCTGTTACAAACTACTGCTGACTGTCCATGTCAGCAATGCTTACAGATAGAAATGCCAGAGACATCAACTCATTAGGAATGCTGTATTTAAAAATGATAGAGAGTGTGCCCATAATTTAGTTCTACAGCACTAGAATGGATGAGGTAGCTAGCGTTTTCAGGCTCAAAGTATCCTCAGATCACCTCCTCCACACAAATTACCATGCTTATCAATGGCACCATCCTGTGCAAAAAATTTTGGTGGTCACCTCATATCGCTCTTGAAAGAGCGGAAACACACCACCAGGGAATGGAACTGGCTGGAAAAATTGTGATGAAATGTTTCTTACTCTGGAATTTGGCAAAATAAAAATGCTGAGTGGAAACAGTTCAATTTGGGCTGTATTTGCACAGGTAGGTAGCTTTTAACCTTTGTGAAAGTCTGTGATAAAGAGATTTCTTAAAATTCTGATTTTACATGAAATTCCTAATGAGAAATAACATGCACTCTCCTGTTGTGACTAGCAGCAGCCTCTGTAAGGGAAAAATCCATCAGACACCTCTTTGCAACACGCAGGAGGCATCAGGTAAACACATTTGGTAGGTATCACCCAAAGGTTAGCTTTCCATGTTTAAATTTAATTTCTCTTACTGGCTTGAATCATTCACAGAGATATATGTGATGCACCCTGGAGTCTTGTGAATAAGAAGAGAGAATTCTCCCAGAACAGTTGAAAAATAAGGAAAATTAAATTAAAGTGGTTGGGAGGAAAGCAGCAAACTGTTCTATATTTCTTTTTCTCCTACTCTAGAGATAGCACATGTGTGTAGATGTAAAACTGTTTAGGCTCCTTTACTTGCTGAAGGTAAAGAAAAGATGACTTTTCTCTCTGGCAGACATACCAAAAGGCTGACAGCACAGTGTATTTTTCATTTGCAGTGTATGAGTCATTGCCTGCTCTGTTAGTCAAAGAAAATTATTGTGACCAAGGGGAAAGGTGAAAAATAGTACAAAACAGAATTATAGACCTCTGTGTACCATACTTTATTATCAAATTTACAAGCAGCCATGTGCCAAGACAAACAAGGAGCTGACCCGTAAGACAGCAGAAAAGAAGAGGTGGTGGATTTGGCCCTCACTTGTAAACACACTTGTGGTCTTCATTTCTCCTCTCCAGCATCCCAATCCTTGTATGTCAAGTCTCAAAGTAGAATGCAGAAAATTGCTTCTCTAGATGTATTGTACTGTTTAAACCACAAGATTAAAAACAGTCTGGGACAAATGTACCATCCCCTTGTAACATTTCATCTGTGGAACTCAAGCATTACAAAAAAGAAAAACGCCAGTGAAATACTGCTGGTTCTTAAAGGTAGAAACCAGAGCTTTCCAGCCCTGCTCAAAACCAGTTCATAGCTAAGCCAAGAGAAGATCCCTGATGTACCAGTGATGAGAGTTGCACCCAAAGCTTATGACACCCCCATTTTATACTGACAGATTTAGTTCTTCTTGCATAAAAATGTGGGTTCATAGAATCACAGAATCGTGTGAGTTGGACAGGACCCTTAAAGGTTATCTTGTCCAACTCCCTTGCAGTGAACAGGGACACCTATAGCTCAATCAGATTGCTCAGAGTTCCATCCAGCCTGACACTGAACCACCACCTCTCTGGGCAACCTGTCCCAGTACCTCACCACCCTTACTGCAAAACACTTCTTCCTTATAACCAATCTAAATTTCCCTCTCTTAGTTTGAAACCATTTTCCCTTGTCCTATCATAGCAGACTCTGCTAAAGAGTCTGTCCCTTTCTTTCTTATAGCTCCCCTTTAGATACTGGAAGGCTGCTATCAGGTCTCCCCCGTGCCTTCCCTCAGCCTGTCCTCACAGGGGAGGTGTTCCATCCCTTGGATCATTTGTGGGCACCTCTCAACACACTCCAGCAGGTCCATATCTCAACACAGTACTCCAGGTGAGGCCTCACAAGTGCAAAGCAGAGGGGCAGGATCACCTCCTCAGCCCTGCTGGCCATGCTTCTTTTGACAGAGCCCAGGATATGGTTGTCTTTCTGGGCTTTGAGGGCACATTGCTGGCTCGTGTTCAACTTCCCATCCTCTCTTACCCCCAAGTCCTTTTTGGCAGGGCTGTTAAGATAGCAAGCTGGAGAAAAATTGGCTCTGTGCTAGGGCAGCTGTTTTGGAATCCTGTAAATTTTTATTTCTTCCCTGAATTTCCTATTAAGCAAGGCCCTTGCTTAAGTGGTTCTTAAGCAAGCGCCTTGTTTATTTTATGTAGAATAGGGCTAAAGATAGCTTTTTAGCTCTCAGACCTTCACAGCCTGTGAGGTACTGAGATACTCTGAAAAAAGCATTGCTTAGGAACAAAAATAAAAATCAAAGGTCCCTAATTTTGCCTCTCATAGTGAACTTGGAAACCAAAGCTGTACTTCGAGACCAAGTTTTTCTTTTAATGTGCCAGTAATGTTAGTTCACAGACCGCATCCAGAACAGGGCTGCGATGTGCTTTGCTTTGAATGCCAGGTGACACAGCAGCAAGTGCTGCATCCCAAGCTGTTGGCCCCAAGCTGCTCTGTGGCTGCACAGCCTCTCAGTGGTGTTACTCCAGGTGCCAGCTCTGGAGGCACTTCTGAACCTCTGAGCCCTCCAAGGACTTCAGAAAGCCGAGCAGGAAATAGCTGCTACCAGCAGCCACTGCACTGAGTAGGACTCTGATTTAAATAATTCATTTTGATAGCAATGCATAGGTTGAGCAGTCATTCATTTTCTTGCTTCATAGCTTTTCCTAAATATCTTCATCAATAAGAAGGTCTACAACGCATGTTCCTTGGTGAGTATACCTACTTTCTACTGCTTCTTGCAGAAGTATAACATACATACAATGATTCAATACCATTTAATCCTTCAGCATCCCCTTGACTGCAACATATTCCATTTTTGAACTCTCCTAGACAATAATTGATCTCTCTTTTCATGAGAAATACTGGTTGTGTACACCTCAGCAGGAACTCTGGTTTTGACAGAAATTTCAAGAAACAAATAACTGTTCTTGACCTGGCAGCTTTTTCTGTGAAAGTGTTCTTATTCCTTCTAAAAAGCAAAGCTAGCAAAGAGGATATTTTTCTAGCACAAATGTTTATTGCAAGGCTGTGCATTAGTGAAAGGATAGCACATCTAAACATTGTTTTGTTCTGGTAAGCTGCAAATGGGAAAGTCTTTCTATTCTAGTGGCTATTTCTGCCCTAGATCCTGCTTTTATGAGTACAAATTGGGAGGCATGTCCCTTATTTTCTCTATTCTCTGAGTCTGATGGGCTGTGAGATGCAGGAGACAAAGTGCCATCAGGGACTTTCCTACTGCCTGGGTAATGGTAGGCTGGAAACAGAGGAGCTGTGTGCCCAGCTGAGCAGAGATAGTACAGCTTCCAGGAAAGGATGGCACTGGTGGGCATGGGATATATGCACATATAGAGCTACAAAGATGGTGAAGAGTCTGAGGAGAAGACATATGAGGAGCAACTGAGGTTCCTGGGTTTGTTCAGCCCAGAGCAGGGAGGCTGAGGGGAAGCCTCATGGCGGCCTCACAGGGAGCAGAGGTGCAGTGCTGAGTTCTGCACTCTGGTGACATTGACAGGGCCTGAGGGAACAGCATAGAGGTGTCAGGGGAGGGTCAGTGTGGGGGTTTGTGAAAAGTTCTTCACCCAAGGGTGGTGGGTATGAAACAGGCTGCCCAGGGCAGTGGTCATGGCCCTGAGCTGCCAGAGTTCAAGGAGCATTCGGACAATGCTCTCAGTCAGAGAGTCTGATTTTTAGGTGGTCCTGCATGGAGCCAGGAGTTGGACTCGATCTTTATGAGCCTCTTCTAACTTGGGAAATCCTATGATTCTATGACGTAAGTACACCTCCATGGAAGCTCAGGGCACTGGTCATGGGTTACAAGAAGAGAATTCTGATTTAACAGTTTGAACATTTGGTTCAGATAAACAAGGTCATGTTCCTGCCATGGGATCTAGCTGGAAGGACAAGACATGCAGACGCTGCATACACATTTGTCTTTAAATAGAAAAGCTGCATCAACAGAAGTCTGAAATCTTCCACAGCCACAAGGGATGCAACTACAATGCAGGGCTCACTCACTCACTGTTATGCCTGTCCCATGGGATGTGTGATATGCACTGGCCACACACTGTCCTCATGTCGGGAAATGTGCCAGGTGCATAGTGTTTTCCTTATCCTAATTTTTTCAGAGAAGAACATAGCTGGGAGGAAGCTGTAGTGTGCTCTTGTGTTGTCACTGTCGTGAGGCTTGGGACTACAGGTGAGCTGCATAAAGCACCTGCTCTGCAATCTGTATGTAGGGGCAAGGTCTTCATTTTGACAGCAGATAATCTGTGCACAACCAGATTTCTTTTACAGCCTGGAAAAGATGACCACACTGACCCTATTGAGCTGTGTAAGATTTCTTAGCAGGGGAAATGGAACAAGTTCATGGCTATAGCTAAATTTCATTGTGATAAAGATGGTTTCACCTTGGAAAAGAATCAAGAGGTCCTAAGCACAATATTATGTTATGGAAAGATTAAAACACATTAGTTGTAAGGAGATGAATACCTCTGTATTTCTCATGTAGCTTTCAATGGACTATTTACTGAGAAACAATAAGAGTGAAAGAGCAAAACTCCTCTGGCCTTCTATGCAATTTTTTTTTTGTAAATGGCAAAACACATTTTTGGAGTATTGGATGTGAATGCTCAACATATTATCAACCCAGAACTATGTAACAATCAAACCTTTTTTCCTTTTTTTTATCTGTCCATACCCTCTCCCAAACTCTAGCACCTCACCTCTCTTGTAATATTCACAGCCATCCCTCGCTCACTGTTTACCACATGCCTCCTTTTTTGCCTACAGCACGCACACCAACCAGCTCTTCAAAGCCTGTGTCCAAATGCTACTGGATTTACCTCCTATGAAACTTCCACCTTAGGTATTCTCTAGAACCTAAAAGATGGACAAATCAAGTCTTACCCTCAAAGACTGACAGAGTCATAGAATCAAAGACTTGGTAGGGTCTGTGTCCAGGACCATTGCAAAGATTCTTCAGTGACCAGGTCTCTGATCTACAAAACAATGATCTGCATAAGAAATCCTATGGAAGCATTATAGTGTATCATTCTGAAAAATCCAAAGTGGAAAACTACCAAAGCTATTTGTGCATAGTACTCTGACTTAAAAGGATTGTGAATTGATTTTCTTCCCTAGGCAGGCATTGTTAATTTTCTTCAATGAAATTAGTGACAAAATAGTGCTTTAAATGTGCTTGCATTTGGAGGGAGAAGCACAGAGAAGTGATTGAATTGCAACAGAAACCCATTCTCAGTTGCCTCTTACACTGTCATTTTAGAGTTTGATACCAACTGTAACCATCTATTTACCCAATTCTACCTTATTCTAAATTGACCATAGCTCATCTGAAGAATATGATGTCAAACTATGGAAATCTATGTCAATGTCAAATCTACGGTAGCTAGAGTGTTCATTCTGAAAAATTTACACTGTATGTTTACTCTTACAGGTGAAGCAGCTGAGATCAGTCGGAGCAATGATCTTCTCTGAAAAGCCAGCTGCACAGAAGCCAGTATTTCCTCTAGCTGATGACCTTGTTCCTGCTTTTCCACCCTCCATGTCATGCATCTTCTCTCTCTGTATTTAAATTATGTGCATTTCAAGACTACGTATGCATCCTTGCTGCTATTACATTAGTTCCTACAGGAAATACTTCTCCACTACCAATCATACCACTAGTCATTGCCCCTTTCAAGAATATATCCTTGAAAGAAAACAGAGAAAGTTTTATTGTGGCAGTTGAAAGAACTAGACCCAAAGGAATGTCTCCAAACACCCAGAATTCTGGAGGAGCTCCAGGAAAGGATTTAGCCAGAGACTGATCCTGATCTAGTGGTTGATCTGGTGGTTGGAACCCTGCCCAGCGGGAGTTGGAACTAGGTAAGTTCTGAGGTCCTTTTCAACCCAAGTCATTCTGTGATTCCATGGTTCTATGATTGGTTAATTATATCTCTCTGTTACAGTACAAAACACAGGGATAGCAAATCTTTAGGAAAACACAGTTAATTGGATTCATTAAGTTTTACTGTTCCAGTAAAATGGTAGATGTGTCATAAGGGTATTCCAAATAAACTTTAAATTCTAGTTTAAATTCTAGATTAGCAAGCCCTTTCAAGCACTATGCAATCTTCTGTCTCTCTGTAGTCTTAATGTATTTCAGAGTATCAGACAGCACTAGCTTTATCATTAAATCATTCTTGGAGGCAGCCTTGTCTCAGACTAGTACCACATGGTCTATGGCAGTTCTAGAGGTATTGAAGCTTATTTCAGTACTGATTCCAGCCCAATTCATCACACAAAAAAAGTTTATCTGTTGCATTTTTCTTAGAAGCATAAAATATTTTGTTTTCATAATCAACACCTAATTTCCATTCAGAAGTAGCACAAAAGTTAAAATTGTGGGTTATCATTCCTCTTCATTGTACAGTTTCTAAAATTATCACAAGTACCTGGATGTTTAATGAATAGCTCAGCAGATGAATAGGTAAAATTAAAACAAGGGATATTTTGTTAAACGAAAAGATAGGAATGCTAGGACTTGTAGCGTGGTTATTCATGAGATAGTTTTTCAATATCAGAGGCAAGAGAATGAGTCAATAGCAGTGGTGTTCATACAGACTTCTCTGTAAGGTGTATTTCTCCACTACAGCTATCATTTACAGGTTTGCCTGTAGCTTGTTCCTGTCTTTTCTATTTGATTTCAAAAATATTCTCTAGCATTAAGCATAGCCTTCTCACACATTGATGACCTTTTAAATAATTAAAATGCTAACAGTTCATATGAGCTATTATGCAACTCACCCTTCAAAGTAGCAGGCAAAAGACCAAAACTGTGAGACAGAAAACTTGTCTGTGCTACTTGTTTTTGACTTGCTTTGTTTTTCTGACACGTTCTGTTTGAGGAAAATTGAGATGTGTGCTTTGTTACTGGTTCAATGCTCAGAAATTCTTCAGTGTCATGTCATTATTCATTGTTTCTGTTTTGATCATTTAAGCAATCTTTTCATGTTGTTTTCCTCCTGGATATATTATCTGACATACAACAACCAGAGTGTTCATAGAGCCCTTTGGTGCCTGTGGGTACATACGTAGTTGATGCCTGTTTAAATGGCAGTTTCACAGCCTTTGGGAGGTATGCTGCATCATCTGAAAAAAAAAAAGAGCAAAACAATTGCTGCATTAGAAAGCTTAAGACACTCTTAAAATCAACTACTCAAAACAGTGATATAGCCTGGGAGGAGAGGTAGGAGCAAGGCAAAGTACAATGTCAAATGAAATATCCTGGACTTAGCTCTGACAGCACACCTTTGATTTGGTTACATATCAAAACAATAGGAGAATAGAAACTGACAAATTTAAAATGAAATAATCCTTACTTTCAGAAGAAAGTTGGTAGATTTGGAAACCAAGAGATACAAAAATCTCTTCATTTGGATAAATAAGTGAAAGTTAAAACAAGGGTCCTGCAAAATAGAACAAATTTTCAAAAATGCTAATACAGCTGCACCATTAAAATTAACAGGAGATGTCAGTGCTGTGATAGTTCAGTTCAATGGCAATGAGAAATGGTACATGAGACATACAAATGCATAGGACTGGGCAAATAAACCAATATTATCCAGAAGATTTTGAAAGCAAAACAAAGTTAAAATGTATGTTCCCTTTTAAAATTTTTATATTTTTATACAGGCATTTAAGCTTCTACAGAATCACACAAATCAAGACAATAAAACTGGAGTTAATTCTAGAATGATTTTTTTTTTCCCACAGGAATTCCCATTACATATCACCAAGACCCCAGCTAAAATTCACAATATTACTGGTGAAAACACCTTATACCACAAAGATCAGTCCTACACAATCTCTGGCACTAATTTTGATAATAAAACAGACAGCAGTTTTGCATGTTATATTTTTGTTAATTAATTTAAATGTTATTATACATACTTCCATATTAGTTTTTGTATTTTAAATTCTGCTTTCATCTTGCATCGTTCAAGTATAAAAATGCCAAGCCTTTGCTATTGTAAAAATATTTTTTTTACAGAAATTTCAGAATTTCAGTGGAATCCAGGGGTGTTAGGTAGCACTGTCCAATATAAAATATCTGTACTGAAACACTCTTGAAGAGTTCACATTCAGTCATAATTACAGTATTATTATTATTAATGGTTAACACTTAAAGAAGTCAATGTGAGATTATACACTACAGAGAAAAATAATGTAATGACACCAGTATATAAACACATTGTTTTAATATTGTGCAGAAGTAGCATTAATTTACCTCATATGAAAAAAATAAGAGGTTGAAAATTGGACTAACAATAAATTCCTCAATCTTTATTTTTTCCTGTGTAAAGAAACTGGAGACCAAATGACACAAACATGATCCATATCCCAGCAGCGTTTTCTTGGGTGAGAAGACTGGCTGATCTTCAGGGCATTTCAGCGTAACCTCAGAAGTTATTGTTGTAAAGGAAAATGCTAGAAAACTAGTTAAAGAACCTCAGCATCCAAGGTCACATCATTCTGTCCTATCTTGTAACTCTCCTGCTGCCTAGAAGATTACCCTATAAAATGAGATGTGGCATCTCAGCCAAGATTTCCTATAGAAGATGCTCCCTGAAATGGCTATAAATCCCTAAACAGTGGTGTATACTTTCCTCTCTCTTTGCTTCAAGCAGTGACAAGGTTGTCATTCAAATTATCAGGGCACCTGTTTCTAGACGCCCAGGCTGCTTTCTGAAGGCAGGCATGGTACTCTGGCCATCAGCAGGTTTTTAGAAAGTGATTACATTTGAGAGAAACGATCACTTTGTATAATGTATGAAGCATTCTAACTTCTAGGCTGGAGGGAGCAAACCATGATCCATTTCCTTTTGGGCCATATTCCCCCATATTTGTTCTAACAAATCTAATACTTAGTTAGCCATAGTTTATGGTTCTTCTGAATACAAGGCCACCTACTTTGCTTCAGAATTTCAAGTTGAAAAAAATGCTAAATTTAAGGTTCATCAGAATTTAGTAGAAGCTCTAATCTTTGCATTCCCCCTTCAACGGTGAAGAAGTGAAAGAAGAAAATAAGCAAAGTTTTCTCAGAAACAAAAGCAACAAACAAATAAACAAAATCCCACCAAACGAACCTTCCAATCTTTTCATCTATATTATCCTGAAAGTGCAGGACGTATGCGCTGTTACTTCTGATTTTAGTCTGATAGTTCAGTATAAAGACACTACATGAAGTTCTCATATCAGAAGGTCATAACTCTGAAATGTCAATGAATTCATTTCATCTAAAAAAATAATAATTAATGATATATAGTGCTGCATGATCCCAAGCCTTTTAATTCCAGTCCATAGTTTTGCCTTACATTTCAAATTGTTTTGACATAATCATCTGTATTTTCAGTTATTTGGGGTTGCTAAATTCACAGGGACATTCACATAGACCTCTTTGAAGTAAGTTAGCCTGTATCTCTGAATCTATGACAGTAGAATATTTTTTCCCATGGAATTTTATCAAGTCCAGTCCTAAAAGCACAGGTTTTCAGCACTTTACTCTCTGGAAGGTTTCCCATTGCTCACAGTTCTGTGCTAGTTACACCAAACTAAGTTACATGTGCTTGACCTTCCTGCAGCTCCCTAAAAATGACTTCTTATCTATCTTGAAGTCTTCCTGGCCCATCTCCATACTTCCTTTCCCAGTCCCACCCCCTTAACCACTTAGATTTATCAACTAGTTAGATATCTAATTTTGTTTCCCACTTAATTAAGAAGTCTCAGCAACATATTTTGGTTATCATTTCTCCATGTACCAAATCTGTCAGAAGAGAAGTTTGAATCAGATATCACAAAGATTAGCCTGGCCTGTGTCAGGCATCAAATACTTTATGGTTCCTTCACTTGTGCTTCTTTACAGACTATGAAACCAAGAAAAAACATTAGATTTAGTGAAAACAGAAAGCAATAAAACATGCTGGACAGGCTTAGCCCCTGAGACGTACTGCACTGGTAATGTGCCAGACTGTTATGTATGTGTTGGATTGAGTGGGGGAAGATTACTTATGAAAAATTTCAGAGTTTTTAATTTCGTTAAGGCAGTAAATTAGAAAATTCATTTCAAGATCAATATTGCAGCAATAAGCTATTCGGAGTATAACTAGATTTCATTTAAGTTACAGGAAACAAGAGTCGATAGATTGAAGAACTGATAAAGTCATTAAAACATTCAAGTCTTGAACTGCGTACATACAGAAAAGCATTTGAAACCAATTTATTGAAGGTCTCAGTGTAAAGAGTCTTCCACTGACTTAAATGGGCTTCATATGTTATTCTAAAGCTCTATCAGCTCTTTGGCAACAAAATGTATTTTGTTGCATCCATCTACTTGCTGAGGTCTCACCCAGTTGAAATATTTAAATTCATGATACAATTTTGCATTTTGGGCAGTCACTTCTTCTGAAGCTCTCAGCCCCACAGTCCTGACAGGCTGGATGACACAGAGAAGAACAGCCATGTAATTGGTTTTGTTGGCGCCATTGCCTGACACTAGATAGTGCAGGGATGGTTGTAGAGACCAACTGACTCCTTTTTAACACAAGGCTTGTTAACTTCTGGCTGTTTTTTTTTTTTTTTTCTGGAGGAAAGGTAATTTGCAGTGGTTGTGTTGTCAGTCATTAATGGATTGCTACGTTGCAGTCAATTTTCTAAACAGTGATCTGTTTTATTTTCTGTTCATGACAAGATTCTCCCTTTAACCTTATCAAAGCGGCTGCGTTTCTTCAACCTATCAAGCTGAGCCATATCAGCATCTTAAGACAGTCGCTGTTGACATGGCTGAGCAAAGCTGAATTGGTCTTACAGCCCTCAGGACATCCTGCACAGCATGCATGCTCTATACTACCACCACTTACCTGATTTAAAGTTCAGACCTTTCTAGCTCGCTGTTGGCAAGGTAAAATGTTTTGTACCACTAAGGTTATTTGTGATCATTCTGTTGCCACAGATGCTGTCCAAATAACCTTAGAATGTATGCTGGAGTTGGAAAAGGGGGACAGACATGACATTTGTTGGCACTGAAAGCAAAACAAAAAAACAACCTGAAACTACAACAATGGCAACAACAAAAGACACAATTCAAATTGAGCTTTACCTGTCTATCTGAGAAAGCTGCAATAAAACAGGATTTGTTACATTAGAGAGAAAAGTGTGGTTGACAAGGCTTTCCACTACTGTCCATGAGGAACTTGACAAGCAAATGGCCATTTTCCAAGCAGTTAGGCACCAGAATTACTGCAGATCTGCATGTATCATGTGTGTCTTTCACTAGCAGGAGCACACTGTGACTGTAACCCATAAATCACAAGAGTTGTGTACTTACCAACGTGAGACAAATAAGGATGGATACTGAGAAATAGATAACAGGATCTTCAGAAGTGCACAGCATCACCAGGTCATCAGGAGAGCTCAGCCTCAAGACAGCAATTACTCATCCTATTGACATCCTTCCTCAACAATATGCATATCTCCTAACTTTTAAGTAGGGAAAGAGAGGAAAATTCTCTTAGAACAAAGAAAGACTTCGTTTTCCAGAGTTTCCAAAGGCCTACTCGTGTGTGTATGCATTAGTTAACAACTATTTACAAAGTTGCTCCAAACTGATGACAGTTTGATAACTGTCAGAGGCAGGCTAATTGAAGTGCAACTAGTACATCAGTAAATGCAAATATTAATCTGAGGTTTATTTTTTGCTCTGGGAAAGATGTATACATGTGGTGTATGAAACAGGGGCCACTGACAATTGAAAAAAGAAGTTACATTTTGAAAATACAGGACCAAATCCTCAACACAGTGTTCAGTTCTGCTGGAGGATGATGCACTAGCAGAAGCCTGGCACTATCCACTGAGTGGGACTGCCCCTTGTTGGAGTTACTGGAGTAATGCTATTTTTCAGCCTTGCAGTTCCTCTGTTACTCATGGACCTAGTTTGGGGAGCCCAAACATTCATGGGATTAACAGAGCAGAGTTTCCTGTGGCTCCACCTGGAATGGATCATCTCTGCTGGGCTACAGAAAAACAAGCAAGAAGCACCTCCAGCCACCCAACTTCATCCACTTTGCAGAGCTTAAATAATTACTGAAGAAATAAAAAGCAGCAACTTTACAGGAAACTTCATACGCTGCAAAATCCTATTTGTATAACCGCAAACAAAAGCCTTTCCTACAGCAGTCCCTGGCAAGGTCTCTTGCTATTTTTTCATGTGTTTTTAAGATGGATGACTCCAGAAACTCTGTTTGTCAACTGAGATGTGTGTGAATTCCCCACACAACAGTTAATTACCCTGACAAATTGTCCATGAAAGTTATTAAGTTATACGGGAAATAGGTAAGGGAGCCTGGATTGTGTTTTTTAGTGCTAGAAAACTCATATAGCTTGGGAAGCAAAGACTTGGGAACTTGGCAAGCCTATTCTGTGACTCAGTGAAAACAACTGATATAAAATCTCAAAGGGAAACAAAGTCAAAAATGGAGCTAGTAGCAGAGAAAACTTGTCCTTTAAAAAAATCCAGGGGAAAAAAAAAAGAAAGAAATAGAAAAGAAATAATTATCAACAGAACAAGAATTAAAACAGATTTGAGGATTTCTTCTGGAATGGGAATTCTCAGCCTGTGCTAATGAGAACATTGTAATGTCAAAGAACAATTGTGAGCAATAGCTACTATAATATCACCATCTTATTATCAGTAAAACAGGCTGATGATATTAAGCTATTTGTTCACCTCTCAAATCATGACTTAGTGGAGCATTCTGATTTCAGAACCTGATTTCAAAAGCATTTCAGACCTCATTTCCCTTAAGAGCAAGGAGGATTTTTGTTTATACATTATATTCTTTTACCTAAAAATCAGTATTTAATCATCTTTCATTGCACTTTTATTCAGAGTCAAAGAACACACTTTACCTCTTTCAAGGAGCATTCACAAAAAAGGTTCAAGTACAAGTTTATTAACTTGTATGAATGCAAATGGTTGGAGAGTAATTTTATTTGTGTCTACATTGTGATACAAAGATTGAGATGATTTCAAAACCCACTTGTTGCAGATTTTTTATTAAATAAAAGATACATTGAGATGATAAGCTTTCCTGTTGTCTCTCCCTTACTTACTCAACCAGAGCAGGAAGCCAGTCAAAACTGATGATGGTTTGCAAAGTAATTTTATCTCTGACTGCAAAGATAGTGATTTCCTTAGTCATCACTTGTTGGGAGTTCAGATTAGAGGTAATAATAAAACGTTCACTGTATCTCCTTTGTTTGCTCAGCCACAATACTGAGCTATGAAATACCCCACAGTCTAAAATTGCTGCCAGTGTACTCTGTGCCAGGCTTTTCCATATGATGCAGAAGTAAATCACAACCACTGGAATGAAATAACAGTAATAACAATAATAATAAAAACAAATAACAGAGGCATAAAATGCTTTATTCCATAAGACCTGGAATATTTAGAAAATAAATAAGAAATTATTGCATGTGAGTGCATCAGAAAATAAAAATATACTTTTTTTTTCTTTGAATCCAAAATTGTGTGGATACGCATTTGCTTATTTTTCCTTTCAAAGGGGTAAAAGGCCCCTTGGGGCAGCCAAATGATACGTGACTTGCATAGGAGCAGCATTAGCAGCCGAATGAATCTGAGGGTGCATAGGAGAGATGCTACTGGATAGATCTACTCCCAGGTGTTTTCTGGGATTACAGTGAACCTACATGATTTGGATGTAAGGTATATATGATAGAGTATATATGGTTGTGGTATAGGTACTGAATAAAGGGAAAAGGAAGATGAGCTGGACCAGCTGGCATTTCCCCGTACTAAACCAAACATTTTGGTCAGGCACAGAGCTACTCTTTGCTCCTAGCAGTGGTACTTCCCACCTGGTGATGTGGAGAGCAAGGAAGAGAGTTCTTGGAAGAGGCAACAGAGGCGCAGCTGCGAACAGAAACCATGTTAGGTCATCTTTTCACACTGAGACTCCTAGAACAGTGCCCTCAAATAATACATTCCATCCTCCTTTTTCCCACACAGCTTCTGTAGTACCCAGCTACTGAGAGCTCCATTCATTACGGAATTAATCTCACAGAGAAAAAGTAAATGAGTCAGTGTGGTCAGATCAAAGTATGCCCTTCCACTGCAGTATCAGCTCAGGTGTCTCCATACTATCCTCTCAACAAAAGTTGAAGTATTTGTAAAGCAGAAGAGTCAGTCACATGTGAAGTGTTCTTTTTTTCTTTTGCCCCACATTCAAACCATTGGAAATAAGATGGATATCTAGAAGAACTAGAAATAAAAAGTATGTCTGGCATCTTTCTTTTTAAAGGTGTTAATAATATATGCCTGTGGAATATTTTGTTTATAAGATTTTACTGTTTTTCTTCCCACATGTATGTAGGAAGTTTTATTATGATATTTTCTAGTTTGTGGCAAAGGGTGAAGAGATCAAAGGAGGACAGTATATAGTAGCCTTGTGTCCTGAAGTGAAATTATGATTCAGTTATTAGCTCTGCTACTCAGAAGCACACATGAACTAATGCAGCATCTATCCACTTTGCCTTATCTATTGTGACAAGCCTCCAGGGGTCTGGTCCACATGAAATTCATTTCACATCTCATTCATTGAGTGCCTGGGATTTGAAATACCTTTCTGCTCTTCTAGGTTTCAATAAGCTACACAGCACAGACTCGTTGCCAGAAAAAAAGTAAGAAAGCAAACTTCTCCATAGGGATTGTGCTTTCAAATATCCTGCAATGCCACTGGAGATGCACTGACATTCATTTCAGGAGTTGTGCACATATGTACCTAGGACAAGGATGGCTTAGAAAATAATCATAGATTTCAGACCAGTGGAAATATATTTTCTTGTACTCTGGATAAAAATGAAGTTTGTATCATATAAAATAAAGTAAAAGATGTAGAAGATTCAATCTGAGATTGATGACACTGAAATCTAATCTTTTCCCCTTCCACCATATAAAAATCCCCATGCTCCCTTAAAGGAAGTTGAACCATTCAATATTTGACCATTCACGCTTTATTTATGTACAAGTTCTACTGATGAAAGCAGTGCAAGGAAAGACTCCACTATTTGTCCATAACTTTTCATATCTGATAAGCAAAAACACTGCAGGAGAACAGTATTGCTAGACATGCTAGGGATTTCCTTCAGTAAGAAAAAGCATCATCAGGAAAAACAATTGATCTCCTCCTTTCTCTCTTCCTCAAACAACTAATCCAAACCATAACTGCTAGAACACGCAAATCAACACCTCCAGCAGCTTATAGACCTGAAGGAAGTGGGAAATTACTGGGGTTTTTCCTATGCATGTGAACAAATCAATGACCACCAGAAACAAAAGTGTGTGGTACTGTGCCAGACAGAACAAGGCTTTAGCTCTAGGGAACTCACCTACAAAAGAATGCACATCTAAGGGAAGTCTGATATGAAAGTTAGTTACCTTCACTCAAGAGAATGATATATATTTCAGATTATTTGTGTTTTGTCCACCAGAAATTGTCCTTGGGAGTAGAGGAAGAAATCATTTCACCCCATTCTGGGACTCACATCACTAGAAAGCTAGAAAATCAGACGTACTCTTGGTATTTCTGGCTAGACTAATCTTTCAAAACACATTCATTTGATGAGTCCAATTATTTCTTTGGTATCAAGTACTTTGAACAAGAACAGGATTACTGCCAGCCTGTAGTCAGAAGCCCTAGCAAAGGCTCCTAAATGTGCAGCATTTTCATCTGAGGAACCAGCAAAAACCATCTGGATAAGAAAAGGTAATTAGTAAAGCTGAATCCTGAGATTATTAAAAGATTTCAGTGACAGCTATGATGTAGTCAGCATGGAGAAGGAAGTAAACTTGGTTCTATATTACCGGCTTTTCCCTTTACAACCTCAGCCTCAGTATTTCACCCTGAGTCAAAAGGAGGCTTCATGGCCTCATTCGGTGGTGGCTATACCATGTGAGAAAGGAGCACACAAGCAGGAGTATGTCCTGCCCACCCTTACCTATGGACAATTCACATTTGAATTCCTCCAACCATGTTACAGCAGAGCAGTAACACAATCCCACTGCCAGTGCCAATGCTACCAGACTTGTTTCCCAAACTTCTGTCCATGTCTTAAAGATCCCAGTCATACAGGTCACATTTTTCTTTTTGTACATGTTCGGTGAGGTTCTCATTCGTAATATGCTGTGTTTAACTGCAGCTGTATTACAGCTAGTGAAGCCTCCCAGTCTGTGACATTTTGTCCTAAACCTCTCCTTCCCATGCATTTCTTCTGTTTATTCTGCTACCAATGCCATCCCATACAATCCCATAACCATAGTGCTCCCCAACCCATTGCCTCTATGTAGCACCTCAGATCCTTGCAGCAAGCTGGGAATTCACAGGGTGCCGGGCTGCCCTCTGCTTCTCCCTAGCCCTTCTCCACTCCCATGTAGAGCACAGGGTGCCATATATGTGTAGTGACAGCAAGAGGCAGCTTCTTCATGGAGCCACCTGCAACAAGTCTGTTCCACCACCCATTCAGCTTGAACCCTCATCTGGTCCATCTCCTCACCTACTACTGCTTTCTCTCCCAAGCTGCTCCATTTAGGAAATGCACATAAATTAACTTTAGACCTGTTGTAAGTTCAGCTGAAACTATGCTGAGAACTCAACAGTTTCTCAAGGAGAGATGGAAACCAAACCAAAACCAGGTCAAAAACAATCCTTAAGGCACCATACAATATAATAAGCAAAATGATACCAGGGAAGTAATTTCCTTCAGTTGGGTAATCAGTACTCAGACTAGATCTGAAGATAACAGTATCACAGCTGGAGAAATGTCATTTGTCTGAGGAGGTATTCTAGAATCCTGAAAATAAAACACATTCAGAATACTGCTTGAAATTCATATGAAACAAAATTTAGATGGTCGTGTAATTACATTTTTTCTTAATTTCAATATTGATGAGCATTTAATTAATTCTTCTACTCAACTTTTTTACATGTAATATACTGTTATATTATTTTAACATTCACCATATTGCATCTAATAATATGCTCTATTTTTTAAGCAAGAGTTATTAAAGGAATCTTATTGAAATGAAGCAGAAAATGCCAATCTACATCTTCAGTCTAAATCAACATGGACTCGTGAGCTCTTGGCAGATTTTTCTCATTTGGTCATGCACAATTTCTTCACCAGCTCCTAAATGACTGGGGAATTTGCAAATAAAGAAACTTAACAAAACCATGGGACTCGTTCAGACAATAGCCTCTCAACAAGTATCATTTTCTGATTCAAGCAGCTTTATGTTTCTGAGTCTCTGTACTGTTTGTTCACCCACGCATATTCTGTTTTCTAGTTTTGGTTTTATAAATCAATGGTAGGTGTTGAAAACCCTCTCTGTTTCTTTAAACACTTGTTCTGAGAGATTATAACCTGTATCTTCTAGTTACTTTGTTAAGGCATTCTCAGGGTTCCTAGTTTGCATACACAGATTATCATGCAACTCATTATATGCAGCATTTGCTCACTGATGCTGAGTTACAGTTAGTAAATATAATTTAAGATTTTTTTGACATAATATACAACATCTAAGCCATTAATAGCAATGAACAGTTAAGTAAATTATTATCTTAAAATGTTTTCTATTGTTACTGTTCAATCCACACGCAACATAGATATTATTAAAACAAGAACTGTGTAATTCTTAGTTTTTATTCTGAAAACCTATGACATTTATTCCAGTGTCAGACATTCCCTCAAAATGCACCTTGGACTGAACTACATCCAGTGGCTCTTTTTTTCTATGGACAATGCAACTCTTAAAAACATATGTAAACTTTACTTTTAGTATCTCATTGAGAACATGTGTTCTACCAGCGTATAAAAATTAGAGAACCAACACAGTTTTTCATGCAAGGCAGACAAGCATGACCATTTCTCTACAAAATATGTATTTACCTTCTGAGAGTACAATCTAGCCCAAATCATCGGGGTCATACTGTGACAGAAACATGCACTATTAGAGAGAATGGTTTTTGTGTTAGCAAGTAGAATTTATACTGTACTGAAGTTTTCGGTCCAATGCTTTTTTTTTGTTTCTTCTATGACAATTTATCAGATAAAGCACATCAGTTGCTGGCCTTATTATCATCGAATATTTCTGTATTTAAACATCTTATATGTCTATGGGCTTTTTTTTCATCCTTTAAATTGTAAATTATGAGGGAATGCAATGAAGTTAAAATATGTGATATGTTAAATGTAATTCTCATGTAGTATGAAGAAATACACATTCAAATATGTGGGAAAAAAAGGGAAAAAGAGTTTTCATACATCTTCAAGTTCAACATTCCAATCACTACACAAGCCTCTGAGTGATAACTTCTTAAAAGCCTAATATTTTCCCTCATACAGAGTCTTTCCTCCATCTTGCTCAAAGTATGTTACCTGTCAAATGCACGAAAGAATGTGTATCTTTATTTTTCAGCCATGGTATACTACTTTGTTTAAACACATCATAAAAAGAATACTATTTAAGAAGGGAGGCAATTCACCTTCTAAATCAGGTGTTGCATGTAAAAAAAAAGAGCTGTGGATTCGTCAAATGCACTAAAGCAAATTAAGCTAAGTTGTAAGGCAGTTAACCTTACCAAAAAAATGGTTGTAATAGAAAAATATGAGAGCTGCTTCAAAAGTAATGCCTCCTATTTTATTACTTTGGCCTGTGATGCCAGAGGCAAATGTTGCTTGTATGGCAGCAGAGGTTGATCCTCTCCGCCAACTTTCTGTTACATTTTGTTGCTGTGTGACAGATGGTAGCAGAGGGGCAGTACATGTACTTTTGTTGTACAAGGCATGCAAGGAAACATTTCCAAAACAGGGACCATCCCTTTATAAGCAAGGTTGCACTTGAAACCCTGTTCAAGGTTTTAATGCTGTAACACATCCTCTCATCCCTATTCTAAACAGCAAAGTACAAAAAGGCAGGTGACCCTGAACCAAAACGTATTCTCCCTTCTGTATGAGAGCTAGAGCAGAGATGTGGATGTGTTTGTCTTGAGCTAAATAATACCCAGAGGACACTTTTGCATTCAACACTAAGAAATATCAGCATGACATAAGCTCTTCTGCCTTAACATTGCAGGCTTACTTGAAAGTCCACTCAGGCCCTGGTTTTCCAGTATGGTCTGCTGCTCTGAGTCAGTGCCTTGAAAAACCAGGCCCCCAAATTATTGTTATTCTGTTCCGATTCCTTTTTTTTTTTTTTTTTTTTTGAATACATGCAAGGCTTAGTTTAGCCAGTGAAGTTTAATTAGCTAAGCCCACAAATTAATCACTCAGATTAAATTGCTTGTATCTGTCTAGCGCTGTGATATTTATTTATAGAGCAATTATTATCAAATGTCTGAGATAAAAGCTTCTAGACTAAAAGTACTGTTATCATTCAAATGCATATTTATAGTTTTCAGACCCCAAACCTCCATCTATGTTTAAAGTCACAGTAAGACTCAAAACAAAGGAAATAAATAAAACATTAATATGAATATGCAATCATGAGATTGTGAGCTCCTTGGAGCAAAGGCTTTGCTCCTTGAAGTATCTTGTGAAGTGTCTAGCACAGTTGGTATTACTAAAAGTAATTATTATCCTCTCAATGTAAAACTTTCACATCACATTTTCTGTGTTTTTGGGGTTTTTTTTCTTACATTTTCTGAAATATTTCTGTCAGGGCCAGAGGGTTGTAAGGGAGCCTAGGAGCAATTCCAAGGCTCATGTTGTTAATTTACATGTTAAATGTTAATTAACATTTGGAGAGACCTCACTGCAAAACCACTGGAATATGTCACTGCCTTAAGGTGGATGGAAAACACTGAACAGAGTTTTCTTTGCATAGGTTCTGACATAGACATTACTGCATTAACTCATATAATAATACTATGGGGAATTTTCTCATGGTGATTCACATTTCCTGATGTTCTGTCCAGTTCACCCAGAGGATTCCCTATATTTTCTTCTGACTCTGACAAAAGTGCAGAAAGTTTTATCTCTGTGGGTTAGTCATTTAGCTATCATGAGTATCGTGGCCTAAATCATGATCTTTTCAGAATGCCTGCTACATTTTGAGTTCTACTGAAAGCTAAGCAGAAACAAATTTCAGTTTGAGAGGCAGTTTTTAATAACAGAAGACAGCTCATAAAATTGCCAGGAGGCTGTAGAGTATGGGAATTTGAGGAGCGAACTTTTTCCTTGGTTTATAACTCTACACATTCATAATTTCAGAACTTTGTGAGCTGCGATGGCCTTCAGCTTCAGCAGCTTTCTCTGGCTTTTTGATATTTCTAAATCATATATAAGTTAATGTATATCATTTAATACAATCTTTTCTATGTATTTACAGCTACAGCTTGATTACATGAAGCCATATATTCAAACGATTACATATGTTAATACACCTAAATGAAGTCACTGATGTTAGCTTAGAGAGAAGCAATTTGCTGATGAACACCACCACCAGTCAAGACTTTAGTCTTTGCATTAGTTTTCATCCAGGGTCTCAGGCTTCTCTGTGGAGCTGGGTAGAGACCATCCTTTGACTTGAATTATTTCAGTAGGCACAAGCATGAGCCTTACAAGAGCTAGAAACCAAATAGCTGTGAATTACACTGCATCTAAAGGAAAATGAAAATCTCAATTCACTGCCTTCTCAGAAAAGGATAGCAAGAAAAAAACAAACAAATGAAGAAACAAACAAAAAACTGTGAAAATATTTGGCCATATTTGCACAATGGCTATACATTTTTCATGAACAGTTCTAAGTTTTCAGGCTGAGGACATTTTCACACATTGAGGACACCCCGTTCAAGGAAACTCTGAATGTGATAGAACAACAAGCCAGGCCACAGATAATCTTGAATAGGTGTCCATACCACTGACCCTATTTGTCAACAGAAGGAAAGACAAATGCAAGCAATATTGTGATCTTTACAAACCCAATTCCAGTTTAATATCAAATGCTTTTTCCTTAAAGCATCAGCAATAGGGTGTGTACAAAACTGTATGGAATTTTAAAAGACTGAGTTTTGAACAGACCATTACTGCATTTTAGACTTCTGGAAACAAATTTCATTGAATCACCTTGGCCATGACAATTGGAATTATAGTTTAAATTGTATTAAATGAATATTTGCTAGAAAACACACTGAGAAGATGTAAGAGTGCACTGAAGAAGCACGTCCATTATATTCACTAAAGTAGGACAGCACATGGTGGGACTCACTGCAGCAGTTTCTCAACTTATTCTGTAACATCCATGACTTTAGTATTGGAACTTTCAGCCTAATGAGGAAAAGTGTAGAGGACAGATTATACCACCAAAATAGGAAATCCTGTTGGAAACACAAAACAGAAAAATATTAAATCTTTCTCCCTCAAGGAGCTTGCACTTCCAGTCTGTTGATTAGGGCTTTTTTTTTTTTTTTGAAAAAGAAAAGAAAGCCTGTGTCATATGCAAATGCGCTTTTGTGTCCAAAGTATCAGAGCCTGCTCAAGAATGTAGAAAGATGGAATATGTTTCATCACTTGCTTAAGTAAACTCCAGAACAGCCAAGCATTAAGCATGATTTGGAGGGCTAGCATGGAAACTGCCAAAAGATGATGCCAGTTTGACCTCCAGTCACTTCTATACTTTAGAAAAGCTTTCCATGATGACACTCAAATTTAGAACTGCCGCACACAGTGCCTGTCTTAATCTGTTGATAATGTTGGATTACTTTTCAGATCTTCTCTGGTTTAGCGGCTCCTGTCAAGCTGTAAATAAAGGAGATCATGTGGAGATTTCTTCCACCAGTCATGGAGATGTCATTTGTTCACTGACTAGCTGGCAGATTTTCACGGCAAGTCTGCTCACTCACTGAAAATTGTGCCTGTTGTATTTCCAGTCAGCTTCCCACTGACTGGAAAAGGGGAAACATAACCCTCATTTTCAAGAAGGGAAAAAAAAAAGATCCAGGGAACTACAGGCCAGTCAGTTTCATCTCTGTGCCTGGCAAGTTCACAGAGCAGATCCTCCTGAAGGCCCTACTAAGGCATATGGAAAAAAAAGATGAGGTGATTGGTGGTAACCAATACGGCTTCACCAAGGACAAGTCATTCCTAACAAACCTGGTGGCCTTTTATGATGGAGTTACACCATCAGTGGATAAAGTAAAAGCAACTGATGTCATCTACCTGAACTTGTACAAAGCATTTAACACTGTCCTGCATGACATCCTGGTCACCAAATTGGAGAAAAGTGGATTTGATGGATGGACCACTCACTGGATAAGGGGTTGGCCGGACGGTTGCACTCAGAGTTGCAGTCAATGGCTCAATGTCCAAATGGAGACCGGTGACGAGTGGTACTCCTCAGGGATCAGTGCAGGGACTGGTGCTATTTAACATCTTTGTAGGCAACATGGACAGTGATATTGAGTGCACCCTCAGCAAGCTTGCAGATGAAACAAGCTGAGTGGTACACTCAGCATGCTAGAGGGAAGGGATGCCATCCAGAGGAACCTAGAAAGGCTTGAGAGGTGCGCCCATGTCAACCTCATGAAGTTCAACAAGGCCAAGGGCAAGGTTCTGCACCTGGATCAGGGAAATCCCAAACACAGATGCAGGCTGAGCAGATAATGGTTTGAGAAGAACCCTAAGGAGAAGGATTTTTGGGTGTTAGTTGATGAAAGGCTCAATATGAGCCAGCAACGTGTGCTTGCAGCCCAGAAGGCCAAGCGTATCCTGGGTGGCATCAAGAGAAGAGTGACCAGCAGGGCGACGGAGGTGATTCTGCCCCTCTACTCTGCTCTCGTGAGACCCCACCTGGAGTACTGTGTCCATTTCTGGGGCCCCCAGCACAAGAAGAATATCAAGCTATTGAAGTGGGTCCAGAGGAGGGCCACAAAGATGATCAGAAGGCTGGAGCACCTCCCCTATGGGGACAGGCTGAGAGAGCTGGGGCTCTTCAACCTGGAGAAGAGAAAGCTCCAGGGAGACCTTGTAGCTGCCTTCCAGTACCATGCTGAAGGGGGCCTACAGGAAAGCTGGGGAGTGACTTTCTATAAAGGTGAGTAGTGACAGGATGAGGGGAAATGCCTTTAAACTGGAGGAGGGTTTAGACTAGATATTTGGAAGAAATTCTTTACTGTGAGGGTGGTGAGACACCGGAACAGGTTGCACAGAGAAGCTGTGGATGCCCCCTCCCTGGAAGTGCTCAAGGCCAGGCTGGATGAGGCTTTGAGCAACCTGGTCTAGTGGGAGGTGTCCCTGCCCATAGCAGGGGGGTTGGAATTGGATGATCTTAAAGGTCCCTCCCAACCCAAACCATTCTGTGATTCTATGATTCTATAAGTGAGTGGTAATCCACTTCAAGAATGAAAAAGAAGTTACTGATGTGCCAGGGGTCTCTATCTAAAAATGAGAAATATTTGACAGCAGAAAAATATGTGTTTGTAGGGTTATTTCGTTCATTTTTCCAGAGAGAACTGAAATCACAGAAGGCAGACAGAGATCACTAAAACTCTTCTGCACACAGATTAACTTGTAATTCACTTATTCATGCGTGTGGGAATACAGCTTCTCAGACCAACTTCCTTCAGCAATAATGCGGTTTATGCTTCTGCTCTTGTGTTTTAATAAAAGTCATGGGATTAAAAACCCTCCCTAGTGACTGCTATCCCAGAGCTGAGATGTAAGAAAATGGATTGCATACTGTACCTCAAAACCACAGTGACTGCATTTTTAGAAGAAACAGGAGATCAGTTGTAATGCGACATGGCTTCTCATGGGATATACTAATCCTGCTCAGAAGAATTAGCTTACTTGACTCAATTGCTCCTTTGGGACTTGCAAATAATGCACATCTAAGTGATACATATTTGCATGGTATCAGAACAGTGTCATTTATGCTTTTAGGTGTTCTATAATGTAAACTCTAATTATGGAGAAAATTCTAGTCACATTAGCACAGCATTATACAAAATAGCATTATACAAAAGCAGTAAACGCTTTAGAAAGGAAGTAGTGAATTTAGTTTTGTTTGGTGTTTATATATACTCTGGTCCTGGACTATAACAGTAGGTCCTAGATATTGTATCTGTATAAACAAAATAAGATTTGGAGGATACAGCACTTGTTCATCAACTTTTTTTCTCCCTGCCCTGAATAACCAAATTAGTCATGTAAATTATCCAGAACTCTATCCTCTTGCTTTTGTAACAGTGGTTATAGCTCAGTGCTTCCGCAGCTCTTACTCCTTTGTGTAGTGTCTGACAGGTGAGCAGTCCCATAATTTCCAGTAACAAGAGATACTACTCAATGTGAGCAAGAGTGGCAGAATGAGCCCTAAATAATGGAAGAATACCATCACTGCTTATGGGCTTTCTGCTGCTCTGATCCAAGCATTGCTATGGAAGGCTATGTGGAAAACAGATGTAGGGACAGGCACATGAGTGTATTTCATGAGAGACTGGGAAGGACAAGACGAGGGAGATAATCTCATTCTTCAGGGAAGATAAGACAGGCTGTTTGAAACAATGTACCCTTATCTGCTTTAAGTAACTGGTAGTAACACTCTTTTATTTAACACTTTTTTATTTAACAAGCATTGCTTACTGTAGGAAGCTTAATTACTCTTCAGAATACATTCAATACAAAATTTCTCAAGCTGATTGCTTCAGCTGAATGTCAATGTATTATGTCCCAGCTACTTCAGTAGAAACTGTTGTGTAGCAGCCAAATTTTCTTCTGCTCCATAAGTGACATGTGGTGAAAAATTATTTAATGAGCTGCTGCATTTTGCATCTGCATAAATATCTCTCATGTAAACATGCATTACAGATGATCAATGTGGCCTCCTCGGTGCTGAAAACAGTCAGCAGTTTTGACTGCATGAGCTACTCAAGGGTGTTGTGAGTACATGGAGGTTTAGAGGTGATTCTGCAGCAGTTTATACCAATCTAAGCCTGGCTCTCCTGGTCTCTCCAGCTGCCCTTTCACATCCCCTCCTCCCTTCTGCTGCTAGAGAGGCTCTGACCCATCTCCCTCCCCTCCAGGCAGTGCTGACCCTGTCACCAGTGGTGTATGGACTTGTGGCCACAGAGCATCCGGTGCTTGCACTTCTGAGCTTGACCTAGAGCAAGTAGCCAAATAACTAATCTTACCAGCGGTATCCTTGTGTGCATTGCACCTAATTACACATAGCTTCAAGGCCCTGAAGATTTAGGATTATCAGCACTGCCACAAATTGAGCCGCATATATGCTATTTCAATGACTTGTGGGGACAAAAGGAAAAGATGGGAAGAATTTGTGGAAATCAGGGGAAGCTTTTCTAGGCATTAACTGTTTAGCAAATAGGTTTACACTGTAAGTGGATACATTACTAGCCTTCATAAAAAAAGCCTTAATTGAGTTTCGATCTATAGCCTGACCACATTAAATGTCCTGAATTTGGAAGAGAAGTTTACAGCATGAACAGGAGCCTTCTGCAATGAAAACTTTTTGTTTTCAGAGGACTTGTGGATTTAGGTATTAATCAGCAGTGAAAGCAAGCAAGAGGTAACATGGTTGAGCCAGTTTAGCTAATTCATTGAAACATGAAAGTCTGAGTTACTAGAGGAGCATAAGATATTTGGAAAACCTTTGCCTACTTTTGAGGAGAAGAAAAACAAAAAGAGTATCTTGAGCAATGCTGCTGTGCTGCTTATGCTTTGCTGATTTGCTTCCTAGCAAAGTTAGTCTTGTTTGTGTCCTATGTGGTGAGGGCATCTCACTAATGGCTGAGAACAATGATGAGATACATTATGAAGTGTGCACACTCAAAACTCTACCTCCCTCATTTTTCTCCCTACAAGAAGTACATTTCAGTCTCTAAACTGGTGAAAAACAACTGCTAGTATATAGAATAACTAGAGCAACAGGCAAGACATATATCAGAAAAAGTAAGAAGATTTTGGATTTGGAGCTTGACTTCACCCTAATCTCCCCTAGAGAGAAGCAAACAGCCCAACAAACTATCTTTGCCCAGTGTTCTTCTTCTTAGAACCAGGTGATGCCTGCTCATATGGGACCTGTCAGGTCAATAAAACCTCAGGCTAGAAGGCAACATCAGCAGGAAGATTAGTCTCCAGGTCAGTTATCTGCCCAGCAAAGTTTTCAGTAATTGCAAAATATGTTTCTAAAAGGGGTTTCCTGTATTTTGCATGTCACAACTCTGACATGTTAAGTAGGGGCAAAGATCAGAACAAACATGATGTGCCCTAACGACAAATTGCTGTCCAATTCTCCTCCAGCTACAAAACGTTGGCAACAATCCCAAATTCTCAGCAGATGATACATAGACAACACATGCTTCCGCATCCTAAACCCTGATGAGTCTGTCATTCTTACAGCAATTACAATGTTAGGTCAAGTTCAAAGAAGGAATCCGGGACTGTGAGACATGAACAGACAACAAACTGAAGAAATTTGGGTTTGGATAACATGCCAAATGCTCTACTCAGAAATCAAAACAAAATTAATTTCTGTATCTTCATTACTTCTGACAAGTCTTGCTGCAGCTCAACTTGCCGGCTGAAAACCCACTGCTGCCACCCGGTGTTACTATCACAGCATTGACCTGCGTTTAGCCAGAAGCAACACCAGCCTTAGCAACACCAGCAGTTTCGAGAAAGGTGTTTATGGCTTCTAGCAGGAGAGAATAGAGGAAAAGGCGATGTATGTACATATGTAGGGTTAACATGTATGATTCAGGCATAGCTCTGTGATGGTCTCAAAAAAAATGTAGGAAAATACAGCCTTGGTTCTGCTGTTGATAAGATCAGTAGATGGGCTATTTCATTTAATTGGGGATCACACTCAAGTATACTAAATCCCCATGAAATGAATGCGTAGAAAATGTGTAACAATAAAAAGCCTTTTAAGTTTAGGTAATCCACATTCTTTCAAGTTTCATTTCATGAATTCTCTTTAGGAGAGCTACTTTGATAAGGAAAAAGTAACACATTTGTTGCAGCCTAGGGCATGAGGTGCAGGTTGAAAGGCATATTGAGAAGAAAACCATGCATTCATTGTGATTGTCCAGGTGATCAGTAATATCTGGGAGCCTAACTTACCTCACACTCCACACTTACTATTTTACCCAAGATAATTAAAACACACATTCTGAGTGCAGCAGCTGCTTGTGCATGTCTCTGTTTTGGCCAGAAGATTTTTCTCAAGACAATTCACAATGTAGTATCCATTAAAATGCTGTTCTGTTGGGACCATGTTGTGATTGAGTCTTCTGATCATCAGACTATCCTCATTATTATCAGTTTTACTCTGAGTTATCCTTCTGTGATGGGTTTGGTTTCATTTTGTTCAGAGGAAATCAAGCTAAACACTGTTTTCTGTCAGGTCCTCTGGAGAACATGCAATGTAGGAATGCAGAAAGTGAGGAAAAATTCAACTCCGCAGGGCCTGCCTTGTTTTTCTTGCATGAAACTGCCATTTGATTGCTAACTAGTTTTTCCTCATGCTAGAACATGGCATGGGTTGCAACAGAAACCTCCATTACCGTTTGGAACGACAGGGGCTAAAGCTTGTGAAAGAAAAAATGAGAAAAAACAGTAACATAATTTGGACTGCATTAGATGCTCCCTGTTCCTGGAATTTCCAAACTCTGTCACCAAATTTGACAAAACCACAGTGAAAACTGGAGGCACAGCTCAGGGTAAGATTTCCCCATCTTAATCAGACTGATGCCCTCATGCTCTTTCATGTGACCCAGTGACTCGGCTTCCCTTACTCTAACTCCAGTGACTGGCGCATCTTCTGATGAATCAATTCACTGTCAGCAAAAAGCCACTCACTGCTTTGCTGTTTTATCTTTAGCAAAATGCACTGGCCCGTAGCAAGGAGTGTGTTTCGTTTTTTCAGGAGCTGTTTTGACCTTGCCTGCTAAGAAATTAATCAAGGAAGCTATCTTCTCATGAAAGCTTACATAAGCATACCTACCCTTCCAGCTCCCTGTATCACAACAGGACATTGCCAACTGCACATTCTTCTCTCCAGACAAGAAGGGAAAAGAACTGCCACTGTGGGAGCCCTCCTGTAGTAGGCCTCATGACACTGGAAATAAGGCAGTCATATGAAAACAGAAAACACAAGCCATTTGAAAAAGCTGAGCAACTGATAACATAGCGGCCTATGAAATGGCTTAATATTTCAATAAATGAATTTTATATTAGTTAAGCTGATCACTAGTGACTGAAATTGTTGTCTCCTTGAGACACAGAATTTGCCATCTCTGTCCTCACCATTTTATTTTTTTTACCTAAACTGTCACTAAAAAGATGTCACTCTGGATAGACATCTGGTCATCATCTGATCCGGACTCCTTTCATAGGACGGCTAATGTGAAGTGTTAAGCATGACTGAGTAAAATAAGGAAGAAGCTGTAGGAGAAAACGATTGCTAAGGAAAGATGACAGATATTTTAAAGCTAATATCCTGGTCACTGAACTGTCATTTAATCAGCTTCTAGAAATGAATGTCAAATAGGACCCTAGATAACACAGGAGATCCACTACAAGCAACTACTTAGACTAACAGACGAAGAGTTTCAATACTGGATTGAGAAGGAAGGTGGTCTTTCTCCCTTCCTCATCTCAGTGGTAGCCAGCCCCAAAAACAACCTGTTAATGCAAATAACTGGAATTTGAACAATGATCTGTAATGGATTAATCAGAGCTTCCATACAACTAGGAAGGTCCTATAAAAGAAGTGGCCAGGGCTCAATATTCCAGTTAAGCTCTCAATGAAAAATATTTCAAGCCTTCCTTCCACAATGTTGAGATGTTAATGTTGGAATCAAAGCTCTATTATCTCTACAAAGAAAACTTCAAAAGAACATGATTTCAGCAGTTTACAAAGAAGATCCACCTTTTGTTTTGCATAGGAGGAAACTGAGATCCAGGCCCATATGTCTTTCCTGAGACCACAGTGACTATTGCTATCAGAGTGTAAATTCTGGAATCTGAGCCCTCAAAAGACTGAAGGAAATGCCTTAGAGAACTCCCTTACTGAAACTACTTCTGCAAGTGAGAATCCTGGTGTTAACAAACTTTAGTTCTGGTCCCTTGTCTCTTATCCCACCATTCATTTTATCAGCCCTTTATTTGTACTGTTTGCATAGAAGCCCAAATTTGCTCTTCTAAAACAATATGAAAAGTTATTCAAAGCTAGTCCTATCAGGAAAAGGAGAAGGAAAAATCAACAGCTTATTTAATCTCCCATAATTTAATTTAGATTTTATGGCTGAACTTCTATTGCATTACAGTAGATCTCTTTGAAGATATAGCAAATTAATCAGCAATGAAGGAGCAAATAAAGTGTTAAGAGAATTTGAGCACAAACAGTAATCTCCTCTTAAATGTCCATTAATTATTGCTTTATTGATCATAAATTATTAATGATGATATAAGAATTACCTGAATATAAAAATCTACAAGGGGTGCTCAAGTAAGAAGTACGATGTACATTCATACTAGCAATACAATAATTATTTGCAATAAAAGAATGATCAGAAAACTATCTGAAATCAGTTTTTACCTTCATGATCTATCAGAATACATAATACAACAACATTGCTAAGCATGGGAATGTCAAATGTGCTCTGAAATAATTTGAGGATCTTTCTGTGCCTCACTCAAAATGAGGGTATCTACTTTTCTGGCAAAACACATTTGAAACCCAAATCAAGCTGAGGAGTAAGAGACCCTTAGACTTGTAGACATAAACTAGTGGACCAGCACATTTACCCTACAGGATAAATAACAAGCATGACAGGGCCCCAAACTGACTGGTCTTTGAACATTAAAAAATATTAAGCATCATCTTCTACATATCCAAAATTTTAAGAATTCTGACAATGTGCAACTGCCCGTGTAACATTTTGATTCACCAGTAGAGGCCACCACACACTTCATAAAATTATCAAACCAGTCTGGCCAATTAGTTTATTCATTTTGAAGCCAGGTGAAAACTATGGGCTGGATCCCAGTGGCTGCTCTAATACTCCAGGAGAAGTGCCTGCTTCTTCAGAAGCTAGTTTTTCCCCAACCCTTTTCTCTTACCTTGTCCTACAACTCAGAATTTAAACCCATGCTGGATCAAATTCAGTCTCAAAAGCTCATCTCAGCTACCCATTCCCCTGGATTTCCAAAACAGTTCCACAATTACTTTCTGTACGTTTTTCAGTTTATGAAACCACTGAGGATGCAGTACAGCAAGGCTCTCTTCATGGTGTGCCCAAGTATTCACAGAAAAAGATGACAGTTCTTTCTTTTCAGATAATGATGTACAATAACAACCCAGCATCGAACCATGGATCTACATTTGTTTCACACATCTCAAATCCAAGCTGGAGTTTTTTTACCCAGTGCTAGAAAATTCAGTTTTTCATGTATGTTGATTACAGGACCTCCAAAGGGACAGTCACAGTTTCTCTTGATATCCAAGTAAAACAACTTTCCGAATATACACACAGAAGTTATTTTTACACTATGTTCATCTATGCATAACAAAATTTATGATTATTTCCACTCTTATTTCCATTTCAGAGATATGTTTGCATCTGTGCAAAGACTCCTGTTTCAAGATTTATACTGGTTCAAAATAAAGAAGCATTAAGGGAAAAAAAAAAAGGAATTTTCAGGACAAATAGAACTAAGATGTTTTGAATTTCTCTGTCAGTTGAAATCTGTATATTGAACTGCAGTCAAATAACTAGTTAACAAAAACAGGAAAAAAGATTTCTTTTTTCTGTCTCTTAAATTCATCCTTACTGAGCCGCTGTCAAAATCCTGCTACTGGTGCCAGCACGCCAGCATAGTTGGGATTTCTTGCTGACAAATACAGTACTGCTAACATACTCAGCTGTCTCTGCTCACTGTAAAATGTAAAAATGCAGATGTGTCCAAAAGTCCAGAAGACAGTAAGACAGGGCCCTTCATTCATTAAAAGATGCTGGAAGGAATCCAGTGTCTTTGGGAGAATTTCTGTAATCCATTAAAATGCTCTTTCAGAGGACAGTATAAGTAATCTGTTATTTGAAACATACAATATACATGGAGATACGCAAGCAGTATTATGAAGAGCAAAGTATGTCTATGATACTGAAATGCCAGATGAGACGTCAAGAACTGAGTGGGAAAAGTATTAACAATGACTGATAAAGATGGTAGACAGCTCATTAATGCTGTTTCTATGTAGAATTATTCTGAAGATCAAGCTAAAACCATTTTATAATGTACATCCTCATAGTGAAATAGGGATAATGCATCAGGTATTAGAATTTCTGAGCCACTGTACAAAACATGAGGAATATCTTTTCCATAGACAAAGAACAGCATGATATAGTCTCATTCAAAATGTCATTTAATTTATGCTTTGAGAAAAATGCAAAACAAAGAATAAATAAGTATTTTTACAGCTTATTTTGATTTCACTTTAACATTTGTAACTCCCTTGGTTTCCTTGTAGAATGAATCATACATACCTACAGCAAAGGTCTGAATGGGCCTGAAGTCTAAAAGCAGATATAGTGTGTACACACACGTGCTTTTCTTTCACCTGTTCTATTCAGTAAATATTATGTGCTGTCAGAAAAGAGAAAGGAGTGGGGTGACTTCTGTTGCTGAAAACTAATATTTAAGCAAACTCGAACAATTCCTGAGGGTCAGTTCTGAAAAAGAGTGATTGTTGGGCTTAAAACATCTGTACCTCAAGTGCGATTACACTTCATTCTTACTGTGAATGCAGATGTAAATGGGCACGGGTTTTTTTATTCAAGAATTGATCTAAGTGTGAGGAAATTTTAATACAGAATATGGGAATGACTAGATCTACTATTAATTCCAGTTCTCTGCTGTAAGAGAAAACTTCATCTTACAACACTTTTCTTTAAGATAGGAAGTTTTCTCTCTAGGAGCAGTTTTCTCTCTCCCTGATGTTTTTTTGGTTTAAATCTCTAAAATCAATAGAATGAAGAGAACAGGGATCACAGCTCTCATCACAAGCAACAGAAGACAAATGCCACGAATGAATGGTCCGAACAGGAAACCCAGCAAAAAGGGCCAGAAAACTCTGCTAACTTCTCATGATTCACATCAGTGAATACACTGGATAAACCTCATCAACATCAGACACAATGCACATCAAAAACAGGGAAAAGAAAAAATAGAAAATAGACCAAAGAGCACACAGATAAAACTGGTAGAAACATGCTGAACATGTCACACTTCACAGACAAAAGCAAGAAAAGCAACACAGTCACCAAAAACAGCAACAACAGCAACATGCTCTATATCAAAACAATCAAAACAATACATACAACACATATACCTCATGTACACAGCCACCACACACACCACCAAATCCAGAACAGCAGCATCTAAAGCCGATAACAGGGATCGTAACGATTAGAAACATAAGTCACAGATATCTTTGACATCATTGAACTCATTTCACACATCAAAGACCACAAGCTCCAGTTCATAAGGCTCAGAACCCCCACGACCTCCACGATGTACTGGTGCCACACGAGACTCACTAAAACACACAATACACACAAACACAAGCAACACATCCACCTTTACCCGCCTAAAACCCAGAAAACACAGAGCCCACAGAGCACACAGATAACATCACTACCATCACAGACAGCCCACAAGCACAACCAAAAAAAGTAAAAAAATGAAAAAAATGTAACAAATGTAATGATGGCCATGAAGACACACAAAAAACACAGAAACAGCGCAATAACGGAAAAACCCGAACAAACCAAAGAAACCAAAAAAAAAAAAAAAAAAACTGAAAAACCTGGAAATCCCAGCAACCCAAGCAGCAAATGGAATAACTTCAATCCCTCAGCACCCCAAGAACCTCAAAAAGCTCAAAAGGCTCAACAAAAAAGACAAAAAAAAAAAAAGAAAACAACCCATTACACCCACAACAGACAAAACAGAAAAAACACAACAAAACAACAAAAACAGCAAAAACCAAACAAACGAAAAGCAGGCAGAGAAGGCAAAGAAAGAAAAGAAAGAAAAAAAAACAAGAAAGACATCTAAACAAAAGCAAAAAAAGCAAAAAAAAACACTTAAAAAGCTTTACAAGGCCCCCAAGCCACCAAGACCACAATGAAAAGACCATAAAAACCAAGATAAACAAAACCCACAAAAATAAGAAACAAAAAAAAAAAGGAAAGAAACGAAAAAAAATACTAAAAAAAATCACGCAAATAAAAAAAATATAAAAAATACAACTAATAAAAGGACCAACCAGAAAAGCCAACAAAGACAACCATAAAACACAGAAAACACAGAAGAGAGGGAGGACAAGGAAGCCAAATAAAACACAAAAAAAACCAAATAATACAAAACAAACCAAACAAAGTCCCCAACCTAACAAACCCAACAAACTCAGACAATGGGAACGAGGAAATGCAGGAAATACACAAACAAGAAAAAAAAACACAAACAACACCTCCCACACCCAGAAGCACCAAAAAAAACCAAGAAGAGCTTACAAGAAGTACAAGAACAAGAAGAAAAGGCACAAAACCCACTACACAGGCTGGTGACACTGGCCCAACCAAAAGATACAAAAGACAACAAATGAGAAATAGAAAAAAGAAAAAAAACGAAAAATACTAAAAAAAGTAACACAGATAAAGAAGAAATACAAGTAAAACAACAGAAACCCCAGGAAAGGAAACAAAACAAAAAAAACGCCAGAAAAGACATACGAAAAAGCTGGAAAACTGGGAAAACGCAACGAAAGCAAGGGAAACAAGACCAACAACACCAACCGCCACGTCCGGCACAAAAACCACAAAAAACCCAACAAACGCGACACACAGGGGCCAGAAGACCAGGAAAACAAAAAGAACAAAAAGTCCTGGGCAACAGGCACAACAACAAGAGCAACAAGAGCCACCAGGGGGCCAAGAAGGCCAACAACACCAACAGCAGCATCAGAAATAGCACAAAAAGCACAACAAGCAAGAGCAGGGAACCGATGGAACCGCCACACGTGACACCACACAGGAAACACCCTAAGCACCCTGAGCACCCTCACGACAAGAAAGACAACAAAGACCTCAAGGCCCTCAAGAGAAGCCAAACAAAGCCATAAAAGCTCTAAAGCACAAGAACCACAAGGAACAGGAAGAACTCAAACTGAACAAGAGGAACAAGAGGAGACCGGAGAGACATCAACAACACCCACAAAACACGGAAAGGAGAGGGGGGGGACAGCCGCGTCACCCACGTAACCAATGGAAAGAGGAGAAAGAAGAGACGCAAGGGCCACAAGGGGAAACACAGGAGAGACAGGAGGAAAAATAGCAAAAACGAAAGAGCCGAAAGAGGCGGCAACAGCCGCCACAGGCAGCCCAGGAAGGCAATGAACTCACAGGCCTTCAAGAAACGCAAAAAACGTGGAAAGAGGGAAATGACGGACAGGGCAAAAGGGACAACAGGGAGAGGAGGGAAATAGATAAAATAAAAAATCTTAGACAACCTTAACAACCCTAAGAGTCCGAGAAAAAAGTAAGAAAAGAAGCCACATAAGCAAGGATCGGAGCGAACACGGCAAAGACCAAAAAGAACAAAAAGAACAAAAGCAGCAAAGTCACTACAAAAACAATCAAAAAAATGAACCAAATGATCCAAAATCTTTAATAGATTGAACGGACAGAGAGAACAAAGACAACAAAAACCTCACAAAATTAAAGGAAAGAAAGCTCACAAGCCTCACAAAAGAAAAAGAAGAAAAATACAATCAGAACAATGACAAAGACGAACAACGCCAACTCCTAAAAAGACAAAAAACAAAACAAACAACATGAAAACAAAGAAAACAAAAAAAACAAAAAAAAAAAAAAAAAACAAAAATACCTATCACACAAAGCACACAAACTACAAATGCAACAAATCCAAGAATAAAATCTAAAAAACAAAAAGAACAAAGGAGCAGAAGTAAGAAAAACAAGCAAAACGCGCGTGCTACACAGGCCACAAAAAAAAAAACAAAACAAAGCTAAAAATGCCCAAAACTTCCACAAAGAACAAAAAAAAAAAGAAAACAGGAAAAATACCAATAGAAACCCTAAACAACTAAAAACAAGAAAAACTAGAAATAATAGTGAAAAAAGACAAAAACAAAGCCAACAAACCCAAGCTACGACTACCGGCACTACCTGCAGCAAAGCGTGAAAAGCTCAAAAATCTAAAAAACTTAAAAAACCTAAAAAACAGCAAAAAAACACAAAGAGCATACCGAGGAGACAAAGCAGACAATGAATAAACCGACCAAAACCAACACAAGCAATCCTATCACTCCTATCACCACTATCGCCAACTTCACCAACATAAACTCTATAAAGTATAGGCTTTACACTCACGCCACCTAAGCCGTCCAACACGACCAACAGGACTTACTCCATTGGTTCCAAGGTTTCGGAGTTGGCTTATAAAGTCTGGAAAGACAGAAAAAAAAAAGACAAAAAAGACAAAGACTAAAAGGAAAAAAAGCTAAAGATGCGTAAGATAAGTAGTCAAACTTCACACAAAGCAGCAAAAGCAGCAAAAAGTTCAAAAATCTCAGAACTAAAAGAACTAAAAACACACAAGATGCAAAAAAGGCAAAAAAGGGAGAAAAAAAAGAAAAAAAAGAACACATAAAACTCAGAAAACTCAGCTACCTGATCCAATCAATGCAATAAAGGAATTATACAAAAAAAACAAAAAAACTGTAAGCTCCAGTGAAATCAGTGAAACCCGGGAACCCCAGCAAAGCCACCACACTTGCGACACCTCAGAACCAGCAACAAAAGAAAAAAAGACAAGCAGGAAGCCCCACAATATAAACACCAAAAAGAACAAAAAAAAAAAAAAAAAAAAAAAAAAAAAAAAAAAAAAAAAAAAAAAAAAAAAAAAAAAAAAAAACCCTGAAACCAGGTCTTCAGATATGACCAAACACAAACATTTCAGCCAATTATAAATTTTGCAGACTGCAGTCAGCATTTGCACATATTCATTTTAATTAATTCTTATTGCCACCATAGGAAATGTTACTGAAGGTGATGTTGACAGAAAGCATCTGCCAATTCTCGTCCATCTTCTTGCAGATTTCCCTTGACAGAGGGGTTTGGCTTTGTAGATGTGCAGTGGAATAAGAAGGGACACCCTGGTCTTGCCATCTCCCCGCAGTCACTCTTCAGGCACAAAAGCTTGCAGACTGATGGGTGGGGAAGTAGCAGCAGCGGTTCCCAGGAAGGAAAATCACTGCAGCTTCCTGCGGTTCTTCCAGGATGAGGTGGGTTGGGATGATGCAGGCAAACTGATATTCAGTTATGGTTTGCTTCCTTCATAACTGGAGGTCTTTCATGCAGCTCCTGGACCAAAACATCTTATTCCTTGCCACAGAGCAAGACACACAGGCTGCATTTGAGCTGCTCAAATGCTATGAATAACTCTCAAACTCTTCACACTTACCCTAAACTTACAAGCTCAATGAACTTCTCACATTACTTCACACTATCTTAGATACTGTTAAATAGGTGAAGATTTTCACTTAAAGCCATTGCCATACATGTTGGCAATCTGTTTAGAGGGGCTGACATACAGAGATGAATGTCACATCTTGCCCCTTGTGTTCACAGTATCAACTTTAATCCTTAAAGATAAATTTAGTTTTGTCCACACATTCAAGATCATGACTGTAATAGTGATCTTAAAGAACACACTTGGGTGCATTAATGACCATTCCACAGGTATTTTCTATGAATCAGAGCTTGTTCTACAACAGTAGTATTAATTAATGTATTTATTTATTGGGAGAGCTGAAAATAGGCTATTTTCCTAAAAAGGTAGGTTAGATTTTTCAAATCAAACAACAAAGTTATGTGCTGTTGCAAGAAGCCTCTACCATGAATCAAGTTTGAGTTTTCATGGCAGAACACACACTGCTGTGTGAGCTCGTCACTGGAAAACATCATGTATCAGAAACAGTGAGCCCAGCAGGACAAGGGAACTGATTATTATACTGCATGTGATACTGCTGAGCCTGCACCTTGAATACTGTGTTCAGTCTGAGTTCAGTCTCACTACAAGAACAATGTTGAGTTGCTCAGATATGTTCAGAGAAGAGCAACAAAACTGGTGAAGGGACTAGAAAACAAGAGTTATGAGGAGATGCTGAGGGAACTGGAGTTATTTAGTCTGGAGAGGATGAGGGGAGGCCTCATTGCTTTCTACAGCTACCTGAAAGGTTGCTCTGTGGAGGCTGTCAGTCTCTTTTCTTAGATGATAAGTGATAGGATGCAAAGAAAAAGCCTCAGGTTGCACTAGGAGAGGTTTAGATTGGATTTTAGGAAGAATTTCGTCATGGAAAGAGTGGTCAAGCATTGGAATGGTGTCCAGGGCAGTGGTGGAGTCTCCGTTCCTTGAAATATTTGAGATACATAGTCATGGTACTAAGAGTTTTAGTGGTACCAAAGGTTTAGTGATGAGACTTGGTAGATCAACTTATTGGTTGGACTTGACGATCCTGAAGATCTTTTCCAACCAGATGATCTATAATTCTGTGCAAATGAGTGAATTCAGGATGATTGCTTGTCAGTGACACCAAAATCCACTGGCAAACAGGCAGACACTAACATAACAAAGACCTATTCTGTTCAAGGATTTAAAACTGAAGGAAACCTCTTTCAGTCTAAGTAGAAACTGCACTGGGTGCCAATAAAAGCAAGGGAGAACTGGATTGATAGCTCTCTTAACTGCCTGGTTTGGAAGATGTGCATCTACATCATAGACTGGTTAAGCTTTCACAGAGGTTATTTTGTTATATCCAAGGAGAAAGGATTGCAACAATCCATATCACAACAAACCAAAACTTGGATTACAGAAGCTGGGTTCACATCTGAAGTCAAGTTTCTTTGCTATCCATAGGCATTCCTTCCAGTGACTATAATAAACATCCAAGAATGGAGCAAAACCTGAGACTGAATCCAATACTGTAACCTAAACAAGGGATAAGAGCAGTCTACTAGCTGACACTATGCATGCCGTTTTTCCTTTCATCAAAGTGGTGTCCCTTTTTAAGAAGTTACAACTCATATTTCTTGGCATCAGACTACGCTCTTTTCATCTTAAATTCCATTTATCATCGCATTAGAGGATCATTCATATTTGACATTTAAGACACTATAAATGGATGTTATCTTCTGTGACACAGTATTACACATATGCTTACTGAGAAGAAACACGACATTTAACAGAAGTTTTCCAGGTGAGAGCTACTGAGGAAGAGCTGGAGGAAGTTCCAAGTAAACAGCTTCAAATTTTCAGATAGAAATGAAATAAGACATTTAGAAATGACAAGTTCTCCCCACTCTCTCAATCTCTTAGCTAAGTCAAATGCCTCAGATGCCAGATAAGCTAAAATAGTGATAGCACTGAGGCCTCATCTACTTGTATCTGTGAATAGGTCAAATCAGTGGCAAAGGGCTCTCTCTACACCTCAACTAGTATGAGACTTTACCAGCAATCAATGAAGCCAAACATAGAAAAAACCTGGGCTGTCACCAACTCCTGGTTGTGAAGCAAGTTGTGTCTGGGGCTGTGGAGGTCACTGGTGTCAAAAAGATGGCTTCTTCATCAGAAGCTGGAGCAATCATTTAGAAACTGTGCAAAACAATGAAGAAAAGAAAACAAGCAAAATATGAGTGGCTTCAAGGCTGTTGACTGATCTGCAAAACTCTTATCTTCTGTTTCAGTATCATTCTTCTGTGAAGCTGAGAAGACCTGAGGCTAATCTGAAAAGCAGGAAACCCTAATAGGATAGCTACAAGAAATGTGCCAGTGAAATAAGGTGTAATAGATGATACCCAAGTTTTCAAAAGTGACAATGAGAATTCATGAGCCCAACAAGAGAACAACATTCCCCAGACACTGAATTACTGTACCTTTATTCCACAGCATTTCTAATTAGCATCCCATCCTGGGTTTGAAACTAAACTGCAGAGCTTACAACAATGGCTGCATCTCAGTACATATCAGCTTCTGTTTATTGGAATGCCTTCATGAATTAGATCTGCAAGAATTTTTATTGAAACCAAGCCCTAAGTATCTTTGTAGATTTAGCTCTTGGAAAAGTGGTTGGGCTCATATCAGACAGTCATTTTCAAGTTTCATGCTTAGTAAAGTGCTGAAACTGAATTAGCACTAATGCTTTTCCAAGGTTTGTTAACCTTGCTTGCTCAACAGCTGCTCTCTGTTCATTATAAGACTGAAAAGGAGCTGTAACAGCCTTGGCATTGCCAGGATTTGGGGAGCAGTGCTCTAAAAGCTTCTGAACAGTTTTCTTATCAGTGAAGGATGATTGGCAAATGTCAGCAGTCTGAGGCCTTTTACATCGTGCAATGATGAATGCCACAGACGTACAGTAAATAGGGCTGCTGTGAAATTTAATGGCTGCTTTAGATGCTTCGTTTCTTATTAGAAAAGGTCACCCATTGTCCTAGCTCACATGATTAATGTGGACTCCTGTATCTTTATGGGCTATTTCTACAATATGAGCTTTGCAAGCGACTGTTTGTTCGTCAATTCAGTCTATTCCAAGGTTTACTACTCAATGTGAATTTAGATTTGTTGTTGAATACAAGCATTTTTCCAGCAGGCTTGTGTAAGCTGTCCTACTGGGAAGAAGCTTATGTCTGGGGCCTAAACAATATCTGTAGCGCACTTTAGTACAATTTGCTCCAGCGGGATTGCTGAAAATCATGTTTGCAGAGCCATTTTAAATAAATAAATTACTAAATACATGCATTTCTCTACCTGTTTTCTGTGAATTTGAAACAGGATTTGTGTTGTTAGTTTGTTGGGTTTTTTTATCACCATTATTTCCCTAAGGTTTGGGCAGCTTAATGCCATCCATACAAAGAAAAAATATTAACAGGTTCGAGTTTTCTGCTTCTAAAGTTCTTCACCTTACACCAGTGAGCCCAGCACTTAACAATAAGCCTCATTAGTTTTAGGGATATTGAGCACTGAAAGGCAGAACCTTTTTCTAGCAGAAAGGGACAAATGCCTTTCAATAAGACCTCAGGGAGAATCAGAGGCAAGGTCACATTTGATTTACGAATCCCAGGACTCATATCTCAATCAAGTGCAGTTCATTCTTGATCATACATATTTAGTTTCAATGTCCTTTATTCAAAAGTACAATAGTGGACAGCTAAATGGGTATTTTAAAAAAAGGAAGCAACACATCAGTGAAAAAGGGAAAAGAATAATGAAATTAAATCCATGATTTCTTTAAACTGGCTGAATTTCCTGAACAACTCATATTCCTTAACTTATTCCTTGCTTATTTTGTATTTCAAATAAGGCCTACCCTCCCCACAGTCCTTAGGTATGTAACTGTTATCAGTATTTCACAGGATTTTGAGAGGGAAGGCACTAAACAAAGAAACCTAAATGACTGAACTAAGTATCTACAGCAGAAGTTAAACTGTATATACAAAGGTATATGTAATACTGCTACACGCACAAGGTAAAATTTACCAATTTAATGGCAAGCTAATGTCACTGACAGGTTATGCTTTCAAATACCTGAATTATTAAGATATACCAAACCCATGAGCACTTCTAAAAAGCAGGCGTTTATATAAGAATGTTCAGATTATTAGGAAATAGAAAGAGGCATGAGACGTGTTTTGTGCACATTAAATTTGACTCAGAAGCTAAGAATATGCAGTTTGATTTTGCTGCAGAGGTTCAAGCCCCATGTTTTGTTTAGCCACATTTATTGCTGTAGCTGCCCAAATATCCCAGTCAGTACAAGCATAAAGCGAAAGAAATGTCTGTCAGCAATCACAGTCTTTCACCCAATATTCTGCAAGGTTTTACAACTGTGTCTTCCATTAAAATGAGATCAGCTTATGTTGGTTTACTGAACTGCTGAATATGGATAACAATTATTTACCACAATTTAAAGACATTAGGAACTTGTCAGAATCAAATCAATTCTTGGTTAAGTAAGGAACATTAATAATTGCCAGCTGATGAAACTAATATGGATTTTATTTTAAATGGAGAGAGAAAGAAAATATTCATCATCCTTGTCATTTTTATGGAGTTATTCAGAGAATAAATTATTGATGATAGGCACAGGACTGGTGAATAGGCTGTAGAAGTTTAGGTACTTGTCAATTTAAGAAGTATGAATACAATCAAATGCAGAATTACGACAAAAATGGATGCAATGGCTGACAGTTCTTCACCAGTGAAGAAGAGATACAAATGATTTGCACAGAATCAGACAAAAAGAGAAAGGATTTGGTTCAAGACTCTGCACTATTTGGGAACATGAGAATCTGCAAGGCTACTCGGAAAATATTACCAAAAAAAAAAAAGATAACCTCCTGCATCTTCCATAATTTCCAAGGTAACTTGCAATACTTCCAGTTTGCATACTTGTGCCTTGGCTTCTACACTTGGGAAAACACTGCACTTCGTACAAGAACTACAGGGTACATCAGAGGATGCTGCGCAACCTGCATTGCCAGAGGGAAAAAGACCTCATTCACAGCTGGGGCACCAGTGCTGCAGGCTCTGTATCAGCACTGAGCTTGCAAGGGATGAGAGATGGCAGCAGATGGGTGGCCGTGTGCTTTGAAGCTGTGTTTTGACACTTTGATGGGTTGTTCTGCAGGTGAGTGAGCAAGCTGCCTCTGCTGAGGAGAAAGGGCTACAACTACATTGCTGTAGGCCAGTCTATATGATTAGGGATCAACCATTATTTTTTGTATAAGTGCTTTTATTTTTCTTTAATAATAATACATGAGGGAATTATTACCTGAGTATTAGAAAAAATTTACCTTCAAATGTTTCCTTTCTATCAAAGGCTACTGAAAGCTAGGCTCTACATTTTCAGCTATATGTTGGTAGCCATGATCTTTATTTGAATTATAGCCTCCCAAGTTAATTCTGGTTTTAATCTGTGCTTAATAATAGTCACACACTGGTGTGATTTAGGCAAGGGAATAATGATAAAATAAATTAGTATTCCTGGTTAATGTTATAATTTGTTATAATTTGCTTGTGAAGTTATGCTTGTGTGACTCAGATTCGTAATGCTGTGTAGCAAACATAACTTTTGATCTTTGGCTATGCCAGAAGAGATCCCGCTATTGACATCTAATATGGAACATTTTCATGTGGCTACTAAGAATGACAACAAACTGCTCTTTGAAAGGCTGTCTATATATATATACACGCACATATATGTATTGATCTAACACTTAGAGTTCTTTTCAGCAATCCAGAGACACAGGATTCTGTAGGCTTCCTTTTAAAGCTCCACAAGGGTTTCTTTTAAAACTGCAAATACTGTGTTCCCAATGCTAAATTAAAATTGTGACTTAATTTTAATTATGTGCTTGCCCTATAAGAAATATTGAGCATTGAGAAGAAATTTAGGCTTCTTTTTGTTTGGAAAAAAGAATCTGAAATTACAGCTCTGCTTTTGGCCACTGACCTCCTAATAGAGTTGAGTAATATTTTACTGTAAAGAATTTACACCACAAATAGCATGTTACATTCCAGTACATTTCAGATCACAGAACAGAGATTTTTTAAACCCAGCTATATATATATACAACTGAATTCATCTGAAAATTTAAGATGTTTTCATGGGAATTTACCATCTAATGAGGAAGATTTTAAAATTTCATTTGCACAAATACCATCAAAATGAGATAGTAGATACTTGTCAGTTACAAGTAAATAAATCCTAATCCATGAGGGGAAAATGGGCATTGGATTATCCAGTGCTATAGCTCACTTGTCATCCCTTGGATAAACTGATGATTAAGGAAAAGTACTTTGTAATGCATGGTTTAACCCTCCTGATTTCATTATAATGATCTGAATGAGATATGTACGATGAAGTGATTAAGACTCATGAGTCTCTAGACTGTAAGAGGAGAACACAATCTCTAAAAGGAGCTCTGGTGAGACATCCCAACTTGAGACCCCGATGATACCTTATAGGCTTGTTATGGAAGAAAGTGCTAAGTTCTAGAGTCTAAGGAAGACTTCATTGCCATCGTGGGGCTGTTACATTATTTAATGTACGGTGCTTGCTCCTCCAAGCTTGGTCCGTGACACTGACTACAGTGACAACTCCCTGCATGAAATTCTTACTCTTCCTAAAAATCCATGAGAAAACCATGTTATTTAGTCTGTCGTGTGCTCTTGTTAACCAGATCCTGCTGCAAGAGTGTTCTAGCCTCCATCCAGCTCTCTCAGAGTTGGAAGAAAACATAACAACTAAACAGCTTGGAGTATGCGCTGGGCTTAAGACTGCTTGTTCCAATCTCTGGTCATATCAAAAAGCAGATGCTTATGCACAGGGAGCCTGCAGCAGCACAGTTATGGTGGAGCAGTGTGGCAGCTCAGCTGCAGTCCTGAGGACTGCAACTTTCCATTCATGGTTTTAAGTTATGCTTATGTCAGCTTTGAGATCTGCATCTAAGTTTCTTTTTGTCAATTTCTCTTGAGCTTCTGCATAACTGGGGAGTTTAAACATGACCTGTAAAAGGGCCACTGTGGGGAGAAAAAGCAGTAGTTGCCCAGGGGATGGGAGACATGGTTGAAGGCAGGGGCATAGCTGGCAGGGGGCTTGGGCTATAGTACATCTTGAGGCTGTAGTAGCATCATTTTCAGGTGGCACAGACTTTTTCTTTGTAAACTCTACAGAAGCAAAGCCACTCAAAGATGTGGAAGCAAGAATCCTTCCTGCATCTGACCCATCCGCTGGTCTCACAGAACACCCCATTTCTACGTTTCTGGGTGCAAATTATTATCTGTCACAGGGTGTGCATTCTCTTGTGACAGATTTTTTCCTAGGAAGAGAAGAGAATTTGCACACTGATACATCTTTTCGGATATATATCTTGTAGGGTAAAACCCAGGCCAAAAGCGTAACTTACTCCCTTGCTTTATACGCACTTTTAGTAATTTCAAAACCTGTCAACCCTCCCTACTTTTTATGGCTGTTCTTCATGCAACTTTTAATTAACAATAACTTTTCACATTAAAATTTAATTAATTTTTCCCCTATAGTGAATCATTGGTCAACAATTCACAGCAAGTCTTATTAAAATCCAATGTAATTACTCTCTACGCATCCTGAGAACATTACAAACATTTGGTTCTTATGGCCACAATGATTAAAGAATTGAATTTACTGAACATTATTGTTAGAGCTTACATATCCACTAAGTCAAATGTATTGGTGCTTTGTGCTAGACTTGTAAAAACTACACTTCACCCAGCCAAGCAACTAAGCTAAATCCTTTTTATCAGATTGTAATTGGAAAGGACTGTGGAGTTTGTAGGAAAATTTGTAAGTGCCATTCTTCTTTTTGTTCTTATTGCTTGGATTGCTGATTGCACTTTCCCCTGACTGCCTCACTGGATTTTCCACCAGGGATTTACAACAGCTCACCATATAAAGAAGAAAATAACAAAATAATTAATGACCCATTGGCGCCTGCCAATTCTGAAGAGGCTTTTTACCTGGGGCTTCCAGTATTTCATAATTATTTGACACTACTGACTGCTTTTGCCAAGTCCACATATTTCCATAGCCTGCTGCAGAGTGCACAAATACATTCCAGGGTTCCAATTATGCACCAGCTCAGCCCTACACGTAGCTCTTCCACTCAATTTACAATGGTCACAGGTGTTTCTTAGGATTCAGCATGCACTGCACCAATCATCACATACCTCCCATTACTTCTTGAGTGTCAAAGGCTCTTTTTGCCTCCTTTGTCCCTTCTCTCTCCCTCTACTTGCACATGAATCACTCCTACATTAGCAGTATAAAAACAACCTGCAAGATTTTTGTTGCGATGCTTCTCAGACACCGGTTTGCAATAAGCTTAGGGAAATAAGCAGATAGAAAATTAATTAATTAAGACAAAGATCTTTGGCCAAGAAGCTGGTCTAAGTTTACAAAGTGAAAGTCCTGTATAGCAAGATAGGATTAAATGCACAAGAGATCTCTCTGGCATTTGTTTTCCAGATAGCTTTTGTGACAGAAGAAGCTCCACACTGCCACATGAAGATCAGTGACTTCCAGAGTCTGAAGGCAGATTGCATTTCTCTTGCTTTCCCTATCAATCACAGATGCTGCAGACACTTTGTGCCCACCCACCACCCAGCAGGTGTTCCCAGTAAACCTGCTCTCCATTCCAGATGGGCTTGATTTGAATTAACTGTGACCTTCTTGGCACCAGTGAAGGTATCCCTTTGGGCGTTAATGCGGGTGATCAGAACAGCTGAAATTCAGCTTATAGAAATGAGGATATACAATCTCATCTCCTTTCTCAAGTCAGCAATGAATCTCAAATGTATTCACAGTCCCCTATACTGACAACAACATATTATATTTCAAAGAGTAATCTGAAAGGGAAAAAACAAATACATCAAGACTGTCACAGTACTAAAGAAAAAAGGGAATTAATATGTTTCCCTTACAGGACTAGTCACCTGTTTCCGGGATTTAGATGCAGGGATCTACTTGTATGCTCAAATGATTCCAAAAACCGACTAAGAAGTAACCTTGACATTTCTAGCCCCTTAAAGGAGGGATCACACTAGAATTACTGACAACTGCACACACAACTTCCCATGAGCTAGCTCTTTCTTTTAAAGTAAGGAAAAATGTCTTTCCAATTTTTTGCCTAACTGCAATTTCAACAGTCTACTCTCCTGGGGCAAAATTATAGTGCATGTACGAAAAGATTACTAAAAGATGAAGGAAAAAAAAGGGGAACTGCTAAGTCACACTACTATGAAGCTTTCTTGCAGTCAAGGTCTCTCAGAAACCAGCTGCCATGGGAAACCTTTACAGCAGGGTTGAGTGCTTCTTGCTGTTGCTTTCTTTCTCACCAGTGCTTCAGCTACCACTTATGAAGCCATTCCTGACCCAGCAACATAACAACGAACTGTACATGAGCAGAGCACAAGAAGGAAATGAAACAGGGGAGGACAAGAACAGTTCATAACATACTGTGAAATTTTGCACAGTGATGTACTTTGGATCTAGGGAGTAAAGGTTGTTGGGAGGACAAGGAATTGAAGAGGGGGTTGTATTAAATATCACATGATGCTGTGATTTAACTCAGCAGGTGACTCAGCACCACACAGTTGTTTGCCCACTCCTCACTTCCCAGTGGGGTGGGGGAGAGAGTTGGGGAAAAAAGAGTGGAACTCATGGGCTGAGATAAAACTATTACTAAGGTAGAGAAAAGGAAAAGGATGATAGTTATGACTATATATATATGAATGTATATAACAAGTGATGTACAAGCAATTGCTCATCACTCTCTGACCAGTGCCCAGCTAGCCCCCCAAACAGCAGACGACGGAGATGAACTCCCACCCCCTTCAAAACTCCTTCTGTGTGGTGTTGTATAGTAAGGAATATCCCTTTAGCCAGTTTAAGCCCATTGTCCTAATTCTGTTCCCTCTCAGCTCCTTGGGCCCTTCACTGAGAATGGCCTTGGCTCTGTACAACACTGCTTAGCAGCAACTATAAACATTGGTGTGTTATCAACATTGTTTTTCTCCTAGAACCAAAGACATAGCATCATATCAGGCACTCTAAAGAAAACAATTCCATCCCTAAGAAACTAAGACACATGACAAATCAGTTGCTACCAGAACCTTAAACTAACTGATTTTTCCTTTTTTTTTTCCCAGTATTTCTTATTTCAACAAAAAGTCAGCTCACAGATTGGCAGGAATTCTTAGTCACAAAAGAAAGAAAACCTTTCCTAAATCACAGGTGGGATCTAGCATACGCATTTGCTAATAAACAGAAGAACCTGCACTTCGCCTGAGGACAGACAGAAAAGTGAGATGACAAAAGCCATGTAAAACTTGAAAATAACAACACGGACAGTTTGTGCGGCTGAGGTAAGAGTTTCAAACTGCTTTGCTGTTTATGTGAGCTCACAGTCCTTCAGCAACTTGCACTTTCAGTTTTGGAAGTTACAAGGGAACAATCACAACATTCAGCTTCAAGTGAGAATGCGCAAAGACACTGTTAGGCCAAAGTACATTTTCTGATGTGGAAGGTCTACTCTTCTATGTCTTCCGTGATGGGACCGGCCTTTTCTTTCAGGTAACAGCAGTAAGACAAGAGGGAACAGCCTCAAGTTGCACCAGGGGAGATTCGGGATATTAGGAAAAATTTCTTCTCAGAAAGAGTGGTGATGCATTGGAACAGGCTGCCCAGGGAGGCGGTGGAGTCACCACCCCTGGAGGTGTTTAAGGAAAGGGTAGATGTAGTATTTAGGGACAATACTGGTGGTATGTGGTTGGTTGGACTAGATGATCTTTGAGGTCTTTTCCAACCTTAATGATTCCATGATTCCACATCCACTAAGCAAGGTAAATCTCACACACAACACATTCCAGCTGATTAGGTCCTCCTTCATGTGCTTTCTGGCACACACATTCATGCTTCCTTAGAAATGCTCCCACAGTTAATTTTAATGCCTGTCACATAAAGCATTAATAACAGAACTCCACAATGCTGCCAGCACAGTCAGTCATAAGCCACATGGTTATATTGCTAAATACTAAATGTAAATATGAAAATGGGATTTGAACCCGCCTGGTTCAGCATTGCTTAATATGCTTAGTTTCTCTTCTTCAGAAGATTTGTAACCCCTTCCCTTCCCATCCTAGATAGGTAGGTAGGTAAATGCACTCTATAGCACCGTTGAGGCAGGTGCCTGTGTTATATCCTCATGAGGCCACAGTGAATCTTTAGAAAGAGGAATAAATGACAGCTGCAGAAACAGCAGAGCAAACGTAAGCTGGCTACTGCAGTATTGGCATGGTGAGGATTAGTATTTATGAAAAGTCTATAAAGGTTTGTCGTGTTAGTAACTAGGCAGCTGTGGAAACATTTAAGAATCCTACACAGATTTTTCATTTCCTGCCAGCTCACAAAAACAAAGCAGGGAAGTGGGGCACAATCTAAGTGATGTGGTAAATCTCAGTGAGCATGTTCAACTTTATGGCATATTGCATGAGGGAGAAGCTCCAGAGGTTTGCAGTCATCAGTTCTCCAAGGCGACTGGGTTGAACATCACTCAATGCTCCGCTGAGGGAGCTCTTGGTTTAGCATTGCAAGCTGGAGAGCTGGAGTGATTTCAGCACGCAAGCTCTCAGATGCCACTGTTGTGCCATCTTCCTTATTCACGGCCTTGAGGTAGCAGCAACCCAAGAAGAAAAGCACAACGAGTATCAGGATAGATGAAAGAAGAGGTCACTGCTGAACTCCAGACTGCCTTAGTTCCCTAATTTCCCACAAAGTTCTGCAATTACACCTTCCCCAGGTAAAGTGTGCACAGATACCTACATACCCACAAAACCGTAATCTTTTTACTAATGTACCTCAGTAAATACCCAACAGTAATTCTTAGTTGACTGTTTGATTTCTGATGGACAGAACATTCTCAGGAGCTTATTTGAATGGCTTTCTCAAAGAACTACAGACAATCATGAATGCTGGCAACTGTGGTTCTCCCCTAAGAAGTGTACAGTAGCTTGTATTCAAATGATGAAACAAACCAAACAAAAAGGAGAGACTCCTGTCTGTGCTTTTCTCCAATAGAACAAAATAAACAGATGACAGATGGTAAACACATCACTTAGGCAGTGTGGAAAGCCGCTCACAGGCCAAGGCTGTAAATGAAATATAAGACTCTGTGGAACAGAAAATAGAATAAGAGGCTGATGATTGTTCTGGGGTGTTGTTGATTTTTTAATTATTTTTGTGGGGAAATTAGAACAATGTTCCCCAATATTGAATTAAGAGGCTTCATTTTTCTCCTTTGCTTTTGTTGTTGACACTTGAACCTATTTGTATAACATTATTTTTAATTTCCTGATTTCAAGAAATTCCGGATTCCAGGACAGGTACCAGAAAGTCTAACTAAATAGCCTGAGATGATTCTAAGATGTCCTGAAGCACCACTGGACTACTATGCATTTGTTACTTTCTTTTAATGAAGTCAATGCAACGTGACATTCTCCCATTCAGAGCAGCAAAAGTCTCATTACATCCTGCAATAATTTAAGCTTGGCTATTTATTTTAAAGAGTTAATATATCGCCTCATTCTGCATTGCTCTGCTTCTTTTCTTTGGTCTCAGTGAGTGTGTCTATAGTAGTAATTTAGTTCAGCTGTTTCACTCCACAGATCTATTCCTACTGGGCTGTGCTCCCAACAAAGCAGCACTACCCAACACCAACTGTGAGACCTGTCCCAGCAGTTTTATTGAGCCTGCCCTGATACTCTGGGCCAGATTATGGGCAGTGCATTGCGGAATATTTGTTTTTCACATCTGTTCAATCTATCGTGGACCATGCCTACCTTGTTTATGCAGGGGACCCCATTATTGGTGGGACTGCTTTACATATTGTTTCCACATATGTCACTATAAAATATTATAAATAAAAATTTGTTGCAACTATTTTATGGTTGCAACAAATGCGCCAGAGAAAGCTGTTTGGTGATTCCTTCCTCTTTTTCTGCTGAAGTTTTCATCTGCACAAGAAAAAGTCTTTAAGGATGTTTTTACTCAGGCAAGGAAAACAGTGAGCAAAAGGTTGGATCAGAAAAAAATAAACATCAGATAAAGCACAGCAGAGGACTTCAGATAAATTGCAGAATAATTACAGCCAATAACTCATTATTCATTTTATTGTTGCCAACCTAGTGGATTTTCATTGTATAGTAGTGAGATAAGAGATTCCTGTTGGGAATTACAGGAAAGAAGACAAGAAAGATAACATGCAGCTAACCAGACTGTAAATAGTCTCAAAGTCAGGCTGCATTAGCAATAACCTGACAGTGGAACCACATTAGATTATACTAAGTTGGTGAGAGCAGCACAAGAATGCCCTGAATCAATCCTATGTACCTGTCTTCCCAACTGGAGTCTAAGCAGTGACAGATGCAGGGCAAGGACATGTCTGTCTCCCTTGGCATCTCCCAAGCGGCAAGCAGCCGTACTCAACCACAGACTACAAATAAAGTACTTCCAGACCGGGAAGTTGCTGGGAGAAGATCTGCATCCCAGTCCTCCTCAGGCATGTTACAGAGCCTTCCAGCAGTACGGACTGAAGAAAGATAGCAAGGCAGCTCTGTGTCTGTTCCCTGGTACCAAAGGAAAGAGTGAATTTCTGATGGGTCTGTGTCACAGAGGGCTATCACTGCTGCCTGGCAGAGCAAAATCTGCAAGTCTGCTGGCCAATCTGTGACCCACTGTGGTGTTAAACCTAATCACATGGCATGTGCATGCAAGACCAGATCCAGAATACTCTGGATTCGATCAAGGCTTTCTGACCTTCAGGGAATGCATGAACTTTAATATTGCTCTGCCATGAAAAAATAAACAGATCCACACTACTATCTGGTTTCTAAATAAGCGAAGAAAGAAAATATATCCATGTGTCCTTTGTGACCCTGAAGCTGAGGTAAGGCAATGCTGTGCATTTGGCAGTTTGAGTACATGCTCTCCACAAGAAGGCCTCCCCTGTGCCTCTCCCTGCACAGACCCTGGGACTTTAAAGGTAGGTGAAGCCCTTGTCCAGTCATGCACAGCTCCCAAAAGTGGTCGCAAACCACCTCATACAGAGGAAGGAACGTCTCATATGGGCTTCTTGCAAAGGTGTAGATACACTGCATGAAAAATTCCTACTGCAGAGTCCTGGGTTACCAGAGTGGATTAAAACTCATTGACTAAGCCTCATAAAAACTACTAGGTTTTTACTTCCCCTTCTGATGAATCTGCAAACATTAATTCATAACAAATAGCTGGTGAAGGATACTTGACTTAGAAAATTCTTACAACCACAATAGCAATAGCATGTGGGAACTTCAAGTTCTGACTTGTTTGGGGTCCATGTTGTACACCCACAGAAGATAACCAGCAGGGTGAGATGTAGGTTCAGAATTGTTAAGCTCTTTGCATACCATGCCGATGAGTTACAAACAAGTATTGAGCATAAAACTGGCTGAAAAAAAAAAAAAACAACTGCATTCAAGTGAATTAATAACAGTACCAATTTGCTCTGTGAGGATTCATCTTGTATACACCAACTTTCAATATTGTTCATAGAGTCATAGAATGGTTTAGGTTAGAAGGGACCTTAATGACCATCTCATTCCAACCCCCTGCCGTGGGCAGGTCTGCCCCCCACCAGCTCAGCTGCCCAGGACCCCATCCAACCTGGCCTTGAGCACCTCCAGGGACAGGGAACCCACAGGTTCTCTGGGCAGCCTGTGCCAGCACCTCACCACCAATAAACCATTTATTTTAGAAAAGATAACAGAAATAATGTTATTAATAGCCTGGATGATGGAAAAGATGGTCCTTCCTAAATCTACAGGTTACACCAATGCAAGAAAGAGTGAATGGGAAAAAATTCTGACAAACTAGAAACACAAAGGGAAAAAAAAATAGATCAATTTAATTAAGGGCAAGTAGAAGTCCTAAATTAGGCAAAACCAATCACCTACGTGAAGACAGTGAACATCTAGGCAGGTGGGTGTCCTGCTGAAAAAGACTGTTACGTGTCATATGAGTAAAAAACATTAGGCTGTTGCCAAATAATGGTGATGATGATGATAAAATAACAAAATAAAATAAAGCAGATTCTGCAAGAAGATGACATTTTTATTTTCTGTTCAGTGACTGTAAAAATTCCAGTGAAACACTATGTTCATTTTTAGGTACAATTTAAAAAAAGGGCATGAAGTACTGTGCAAAAAGGGCAAAAAAAAGTCAAGGAAAAATATATAAATACTAATAGCTGGAACAAACAGTAAATAGAAAGACCAATAATTGTAACTCAAGAGATTTGACATAGACATCAGGAAAAGCTTTCTAGTGGTAAATATAGGATAGTACAGGAACAGATTGCCTCCCATAATATGTTGGCATCTGTCAGCTAATGATGTAAGCGTAGTTGATCCTACTGTATGTAAAGAGATCGATGGATGATCTCTTGATTCTCTAATTTTGACAAAACACTGTATTAAATATACATTTAAGCAGTAGCAAAAAAATATTACTGGATAATAATGTTCATATTACATTGTATAGCTTGAACTGCAGTTAAATGAAAAAGGGACAAATTTTCCTTGTTTAGCCTTCTGCAACTATTTTGTTTTATGAACATTTAAAGAAAAAACTCAAGCACAATGAGATGTTAGTATTTAAATGACTCCAGCTGTGTACTAAAGCTCACATCTTCCAGGGAGTATGTAAGTAAGGTCCTCACTTAAATTGTCTCCATGCAAACATTAGTAGTCTATCTGTTCACATGACTGTAATCTCACCATGATGGAAAACCAATGGAACATGAAGAAAAATGGAGGACAAAGCGCTGAAGACAAATCTCTCACTTCAGTTGTGTTGGTTTTGTTTTTTGTTTGTTTGTTTTTTGAGTTAGAGCAAGATATGCGTGTGTATGTGTAAATACAGGAAGTAGTTCTATGCATATACCCATGCATGGCTGCATTCGTGTTGTACCAAAAATGTGTTTTATTTTATTGGTATTTGTTTTGTTTTCTTGTTTAATGGTTTTAAAAAATTCTGGCTTTACATCTTTGAAGAGTTTTACATAGCTGATCCCAGTTTGAATGTGGAGGTCTCAATACCAGTCTCTCATCCACATAAGCAGAGAAAAATTTTATAGGAACAGCTGCAAGTGGTTCTTTGTATGGAGTTACAATCTAAGCAAAACACTCACTGAGCACACACAGAGGTGGTCTTATTTTAAAGCCTTCTTCCTTCATCTCCAGCCAAAGAAATCTTCAGCAATTGCTATATGCAGGCCAAGCTTTCATCTTCAGCTTGTTGTGCAATATTAGAGTACTAAAAAAACATGGGGAGAATATTTGGATAATGGATTATACTTTTCAATCTGAGGTAATTCAAAAGGTTGGAGGGATTTTGCTCAGTGTTACATCCAGTAAACAGACTATCACCTTTCAGCACAGCCAAGAATGGAAATGTTCAGCTGAAAATGTAAACATTTTAGTAACTTATGAACGTGGAGAGGAAATGATACTGTTTTGCTATAAAAGTTCAAAATAACCACTGAAATGGCTCTAAGCAAACCTCATATCTTCCAGTCACATACCATTCTAAACACTTTTTATTCACCTTGCTATTAGAAATAAAGAAGAAACAGATTTTTCTACTAAATAGCTTATCTTTTAGAAAGATTCCAAAACACTTTATAGGGTCATACACAGCAGTCAAATACAGCCACAGAGCAAAGCCAGTTTCACAAGTGCACAGACTGCATATGCCAATTTTTCTGAAAGCTTAACTAAAATCTAAAGTTATAAATCCAGTAATAGCACAGGTTATCATGAGGGGGCCTGGAAGAACATCCTGTTACTGTGACATGGAGCCGTGGGCTCCAGGGCAGTGGCAGGTCATGTTCTCAACTCGTGTCAAGGATCCCTTGCTTAAGAAAATAGTCAGAATAAGAGATCATTCAAAATTCCCCTGGTACTTCTGGTGTCTAAGACTTCACACGAAGCAAACTTATACTGGGATGTAGGTCTTGTGAACCACTCTGTGGATCTACCTGCAATGCACAGATCATAGAATTGTTTGAGTTGGAAGGGACCTTCAAAGACCATCCAGTCTTGACAATGGACAGGGACATCCACAGCTACATAAGGTTGCTCAGAGCCCTGTCCAGCCTGACCTTGAATGCCTCCAAGGATGGGGCTTCCAAAACCTCTCTGGGCAAACTGTTCCACTGCTTCACTGCCATTACTGTAAAAAAAAAATTTCCTTATATCCAGTCTAAAGAAAAATGGTGACATCTGTCTCTGTGGCAGGTTACTACACAATAAGCTGATGGGCAGCTCCTGCTCTGACAGCACTCACTGCCACATCTGCTCAGATAAGTTCTTCCCATGTGCATGTACAAAGCCAGGGAGATGCCTGCTGGAAGGGACCTCCAGGGGTCATTTAACCCTACCACCTGCTCAAAGCATGGTCCTGGCCAACCCTAGGTCAATACAATGACCTAAGATAATACAAAATCATTACACAGCTGCTGCAATTTTTCTTCTTCCATCTCTCTAGTTCTTTGCCTCAGCTGGGGGTCTAATTTTGCCAAGAACTTCATGACTACTCAGAGCTGCAAAAATGTGTGCATGGTCTTCTGTACTATACACTGCACCCTGCATTCATGTTCATCACAAAGTCACCTGTGTGAATAAAGAGAAGGGCAAGAATGCACCTTGGCTATGTATTTATTGGGAATGTATGCATGGCTTCTCAGGTAGGCAGAAGAGACTGAAAATTTTCACACTTGGACCTATAGGGCTGTCAAACTGACCTCTTAATAGGCTGGCAGTGTCTGTATATCATTCACCCATTTTATCAGCTTATTTGTTAGAGCTTGAGTTCTGTCTGATATGTTTGCTAGTCCCTATTTCCAAAGGTCAGTTCAGCTAGCATGAATCATATTCAAGATTCATGGAATTACAGTCTCCTGTAACACTGCCAGGAAAACAAACTGAAAAACAGCATAACAGCCCTAGCACTAACATTTACTCTTCACCAGTTATTTTGGGGTTTTATCTCTAATACTGCCTGAAACTCCTTCTATTGCTACTGCAAGAAGCAAAGAGACTCAAATTCTGGTGTGCAAACTCTCTCCAATCTTGAACAGTAGCCGTTGTTCATCCATTAACTGCAGGTCTTGCTCATACTGTCCCTTCATGCTTACTGAGTTTTGATTGCTTTGGCTGGGTGTAACAGAGAGATTGTGGCTGTTATCAGTAAACACTGTCGATCAGCTTATTTGTTGACTTTGGTGCAGAAATTCACTGGCTTGGCTTTGTACTACACACACAGCCCTGGTAGTGTATCACTCTGTAAAACAAATGCGTTCCTCCACATTTTTCCTTTTTGCTGCCAAATCTCATCAATAATGAAACACTGTCCTGTATATAATAGAAAGCAGCACATAGGCAACACATTTAGTAGAGAGTATTTTGTTTCTTCATTTTCAGTTTACTACCGGCTGTTTCCAAGCTGTGGACATATCAGTGTTTACCTTCAAATTAAGAGATACAACTGCTTGGAATTTCACCACTAGATATGAAAGCCTTGTAGTAAATATACTGCCTTTGGATATGAAGTTTAATAAGCTTAGTGCAATTGCTCTGTCTCATTAGGGATTAACTTGAACACTGCCGTATTTCTAGATATAGAAACATTTGTCCGCTAATTGCCTGTTTAACACTGTGTATTAAAAACATCTACTGCAGCCAGGCATTAAGTAAATACTGTTTTCCCCTCCTCGATGCAGTTACCAGCAACGTGTTTCACTGGCTCACTAAGGACAGTCTGACTGCAGCCCCACAGCCCGTTGAGCAGCACACAGACTTGCACAAGTGATAAGCACCAAGAAAGCAGGGGCACAGGTACTGTCACTGTTCCAAGGATACCCAGCCCCTCCCCTTTTCTCATGAGACTCAGCTCTCAACTTGGCCATGATATTCCCTGCTTAGGGTGACTTTTCATGTTTAAACTCTTATTTTTCCTTTCAGTGTTACCCAAGACACAGCACAACCTTAGTTTCTTGTTTCCTTCTTTTCCAGGCACAAAGTCATGGAATGTCTTGAGTTGGAAGAGACCTTCAAGATTATCCAGCTCCAGTCCTGCTGTGACTGTATTCCTGATTGTATCCAGGCTTTCCTCAGGAATGTTAAGTGCCAATTTAACTGTTCCTTGGGAAGGGATTTTTGTTCCTAATGGGCTTCTCAAACTGGCCCCTGTGGAATTAGGAGCCAGTGCAGTAATGTGACTGGGCAGCTTGTTTTATTTTCTATAAAAGAGATTTTTCCCTCCCGTTACTTTTATGAGACTCAAAACTATATATAGTACTTACACAGAGGACACCAGGTGAAATTAGTGTATTTTACTATCAGAGGCAGTGGAAATGGAAAAGCCAGATCCTGAAGGAGCATTGGCTTTGATGACTCTCAGTAAGTCAGGGTGAATGCTGCTTCCTTGGCACAAGCCAGGAATGCTTGCTCTTCAGTCAAACTGCACATGGTGGCATCTAAATCTGTGTGTGAAACACTCTCACCTAAGTCAGAGAAGCACCTGAGCTCTTCCACATGCATACTTCTATCAGTGTTGCTTCCCCCAAGTTCCCTTTGACATTTGCAGGATTCCAACACCTCAATGTTTGCTAGCAATCCCCAGTGCTAATATTGAGCAGTTCCTCCAGCAGTAAGCACAGAATTATGCCAGATCTCTTCCCAGCTACGTTTAATGATAGTTAAGCCTACATTTCAATACTCAAAGCACATTGTAATAACAAGTATGTCAAGACCAAGGGTAGAAATTGGTTTAATCACATGGAACTTTTTATATGAAGAAACAGTCCAATGCTGCTTTGACAAAGCTAAGATAGCATTAAATCAGAGATGCTATCTTCATGTAGAGCTAATGAAATCTATTAAAATCCTGCTTTACATAAAATAACATTTTCCTATGGCATGATATCTGCTGTTGGATGAGTTCCACTGTATTCTTCCATCAGAAAAACCTATCCTTAGATTGATTGAGAACATTTCCAATTTGAGCCACATTACTTAGCAGACATTGGTTTTATTAGTCACATGATGTTATTCCTATTACCCAGATGAGTGCATATTCAACTTGAGCAACAGAGCTTGCCTGGGAAAAATATAATATTTGGTTTCCTAGGACACCTTTAAACAAACTGCTAAAATTGCTTTCCTACAAACGTGGAGAATGAAATTCTTTTAACTTGAATGTTCACAGAAAGCAAAAAAATAAAAATAAAAAAGGGCAGGAACAAGCATTGTTGCTTTTAGTTAAAAAAAAATATTTTATCATAGAATGGCTTGAGTTGGAAGGGACCTTAAAGATCATCTAGCTGCATCACCCTGCCACAGGCAGGGTTGCCATTTGCTAGATCAAGCACTAGATCAGGCTATTCAGGGCCCCACTCTACTTTGCAATGAGTGAGCAGAAATTACTTCTACTGTCTCAAAGTCCAGGATTTAAAACATGTCTTCTTTCTGGATTTGAAGACAAAGAAATTTCAAACTGGGATGAAAAAGAGGCCTGAGCACTTAGCAGTGAGCACCTCCAGTTATGTGAGATCAGACTGAGTCTCAGATACCCGTTTGTCTGCTCCACAAAACAGACGTATTACAGGAGGAACTGAGTGAACACAGTCACAATACAGTCAGTAGCATAGGGTTTTGCTATTGATTTGAATTAGTAACTCAAATCCTGAAATTTTAAGTTGCTGGTCTTTGTCCCAGCATAGGGTTACTGCTTATCCAAGGCTACATTATTTGTTTTTTTTCTGAAATACCTACATACTCCCATGAAAAGAAAATTAGTCTAGAAGAAGGAAAAAAAAGTCCTGACAAAAAACAATTTTGCAGAAGAACTCCCTGAGTGACCATTCAGGAATAAGCCAGCCTTTGTCCACCCTGTTGGGTCCTCCATACTTTCAAATCCCACAACCTAAGTAGGGTCATGCCTGGGAGACGTGTAGATAAGAGAAATTTGGCCACGTCTTGCTTCAGGAAGTAGATTAACTAACAAATCTATCAAGCAGAGTTACAAGTCCTTCGATTTATATTAAACTCGTGAGTTGGCGTGGTGCTAGAAGTGGTGAAGTGACACATTTCCTACAAGGTGTAAACCCAAAGGTTCTAAAGAGGTAAAAGAAGAGGTTGTGAGACTAGCTGTAATTCTATCCTCACAAGATATTGGATTTCATTTAGTTATTTCCCAGTTGTTTGAACTTCCCCTGAGGATTTTGCTGAGATCTGTGATCCCCACATCTGCTCTGCACAGCTATGATGTGTGCTTCCAGAGCTGCTGCATTATGGTCCAGGGAGAGCTCAGAGATGGAGGAGCTGCTACCAAGGGCAAGGTAGGTATTACACATATATGGGCATTGGTAAATGGAAGGGTGCTATTCTAAGGGGAAGAGACTATGCATTATGCGTAGACCATCTTACACCTGGTCTCAAGTTCTCAGGAGGGTTTTACCATTCAGTCCTGAATGAATGTCAGTGTGGCAGATAAGTCTTCTCATAGGAGGAGTAACAGTATTTTTAAATCATTGCGCACAGATGGCTTACAGTATCAGAATGACTCTTCACTTCAGAGACTGCATAAATTCAACCTCTCTTTAAGACTCAATATTTCCATTCATTGAAAGGCAAAAGGTCACTACTGGTATGAATTAATAGGGAAATACTCCACACGGCAACCACTCTACATGTTCTCATTTAACTCTGAGTATCTGTAAGCCACGCTGTTTATTAGATGAAACTGCTTCAGACACAAGGTTTGACTCAGAAAACATGCACCATTAATAAAATATGTTATTTCATAAATCAGGAAATTTCAGGCCATAGCAATCAGCTGGAAGCAATCACTTCAAAAAGCCCATGTTCCTGAATAAATACACGTGTACTGAAATTAATGTAAATGGATAATAAAATATTTTCACAATATGCAGCAAAAGAAGACAATGACAGTGCCCTCTACTGCAATACAAGCATTACAAAGCAATAGAAGACAACAAAGAAGGAAAGTTAGCTCACCCCTTCCAGCAACAGCTCAAGAGAAGTGCAATCTTTATCCAGAGAGATACAGCTCCCTTGGCTGCTAATGCTTAATTGGGGGGGGGGGGGGAGGAATGGGACGTAGATCCAGGCTCCACCCATTCTGGTCACACAGATGCATGGCTTGCACCTGAACTCCCTGGGTTAGCCATGCCTTCTCATCTGGTGCTCAACCATTGGTTCAGGCCATGACCTGGCAATTCTACTGCACACACTTTACTGACAAGTAATTGTAGATATAACTACTCCAATGAGTTATGAACATTTTATATTATAGAATGGTATTCTGCGGCAATACTGTAAGTGGCAGCAGATTTTATATTCTGCACTTAAAATAACAAAGTAGTGGACATTACTAATGCATAGCATCTCATTTCTTTGTATATTTTATGTTAACTACTAAGAAAATACAAATCATGTTTGGTCTCTCAGCAGATCTTAACCTCAAGCTTTCATCTGCACTAGCATAACAGTCACTCTAGCTACTCTGGAGTAAAAACTGCATGCGTTCTGTAGCACAGATGCTGGCATATCCTTCACACTAGTAGGGCTGCTCCCAAATGATGAAGCAAATAAATTGCTTTTATATCTTATCCACATCCACATCTGTGCCATAACAACAGAGTTTAATTTATTGGCAAGTGTATTGCAGCATGCATTAACTTCTCTGGATCAGATTTCATTTATAAATTTACATTAGTATTTTTTCACAAACAACTCCACACAAATGTATTAACTTGATGTTGTGTCTAAACCTATCACTGATATTTGAGGTGAGTGTCACTGTGTTATTGGGAACAACCAGTAGTGTTCAGAGGGACAGCTGCAGCAGCTCAAAAGAATCACAGTGGCCTACCAAACCACTATGACTTGGCTATGTTTTGAGTTGCAGCAGCCTTGAATTATGTTTTTTGCTGGAATTACTCGAGGTGAATGACCCTAAATTGACAAAACATACACCACTTCTGCCAGTAACACCCTAACGCTGTCAGTTACGATCTGATATCTTTGCCATTACATTTTAGTCTGATCTGCTACATCACCAGAAACCACCTACGCGTTGTACAGGACTCAGCTGTAGTTACAGATGCACACCATAGATACAGTCACAAATTAGGTCACGTTAGACCTTTTTATTCAGAGATCTCTGCCCACTCTTTTTGGGAAGAGGAACTCTTATACCAGCAGAGTTAATGTCTGTGAAAGGAATATGTTTTTACAGTTTGTAAAACAAAATATTCAGGGCCTCCTTAAAGTAAGGAGGAAGAGAGATCTGAACTTTCCAGCACTATCCTAGGTTGTTACTGACTTGGAGAATACAAAGAACTCAGCTCTCTGACAAAGAAAAAAAATGAGAAGGGAAAAGAAAGGAAGGGAAGATTTTCTTTCACATTTTCTTACTAACACAGTCATGTTAGCAAATTAATTCTTGAACAATTACAGAATTAAGTTAGACTGTGCTATAACCAAAAATAAAAAAAATTCTTTCAGAGCATCTCTTCTGAACAGATTCCTCACCCGCGTGCCCTTCCAGCCAGGTGACAGGGTCAGAAATGTTCTGGTGCTGCCTGTGAGGGCTTTTTCCCATTGCCATAGCCCCCAGGACCAGGGGAGGACAGAGGAAGTCACCTCCAGGGATGTGGACAGAAATAGACATTTGCGTTTATGGTTTTGTTCTTACCAGCATGATGATGCCTTTGAGGAATAAAGCCTAAATTACACAAAAGCATAAAAGCAGATCTCTCTTTTTTTGTCTGCAGGTACTTTCATTAAAAAAGTTCATGTCTGCTGCTTGCAGAGGCCTCTGTGCAAATGAGAGCCTGCCTTCCCACAGCTGTGGCAGAAGAAAGGAGTCTCAAAGCAGAAGTTAGCATGTTAATTTTAAAGCTCTTTACAAAGGCCATACAGCTAGCAAAACCCACATGCAGGACATTTGTTCCTCGTGCATGTCCACAGGATGAGCCCGTGTCCTGCCCTGGGCAGCCACAACTACATCCTGGTGAGAAAGCCACGCAGCAGCTCTAACCTGGCACCACAGGCAGACAACCCAAATGCCAGTAATTACATGGCCTTATTGTGAGGACTGACTCACATACAGCTTACTCAGAGCACAGTATGGTTCCTGCACCTAGATTTTTAAACATTCCAGCCAAGATGCTGCTATTATAAACAAGTAAATACTGACAGGCAGCTTTCTTCTGTAAAATTATCTCCCCTGACTCATTTCAGAGCTCTTTTGCCACATCAAGCCCACATGTCTTGCTGTGTCTCCTTGTTCCTCAGGAGACACGACAGAGTCCCTTCTCTCAAGAACAGTCTTAGAATGAGCGCGTACAAAGTAATTCAGAGGAAAGAAGAAAAAAAAATTTCCAGCTTACCTAAAATCAGACTTTTTAGTTAAATATTAATCTCCTGCAATTATCACTATTTCAGCTGACTCAGCTACTGGCTATAAACATAACTGTTACCAAGGGATGCCCATCTCCAGGATGGTCAATTTAACTCAGCAAAAGACCGTAGTCTTGCAAAAGCATGATTAGAATCGCAGCAGCATTTAATAGAACGTAAGAGAGGAATTGCAAAAGAATTCCCAGTGCTAACAAGCAATGCTCCATTCAATGAAAGAAGGAAATCTACCATGTATTACACAATTTGAAGAATAGGACAACAGGCAGAAGTTCTCCAGTTACTGCTCAGCAAGTTTCAAGGTATCTCTTCAAGGCAAAACCCAAGAGGAAAAAGGCATCAATTTACTTATATTAGAGACACAAAGGTCAAGAACTTTCTCTGCTAAGGCTTCTCCTGGTGTCAGGCTGGTCAATGGCTGTGAGCATCCTAGAGCATGTAGAAGGAAGTAACAAACCCAACCACATTCATTGAAGGTGATCTCTGTTTGGTTCACACCAGAGGGTGAGGTGCACCTCCAAAGAAAAATACACAGTTAGACATGTCACCAGGATCCTATTCAAGGCCATTTGACACATGAGTCTGGCTCCACAGGCACACATTTTTCCTCTTCTGTAGCTGTGTAACAGTTCAATCAGCTCAGTGAGATGACCAGTATATCTCAGATTTTCCCTGCACTGGTTCCTTGCCAGTTATGTTGAATGACCTGACTAACATTGGAGGGCAGTATACAGTGATGCTCTTCTGCTTTACATCTAGAGCAGACAGTCAGAGATTATACAATGCCTTCAGGAGTCTGACATGATTGATATCTGCTCACATTCTCCAGTGTAATAGTGAAAAATAAAACAAAGATGAGAGCTCTGATCAGAGTGTATCGTAAGCACAGTAGAGTTACTTACACTCCTGATTTGTGAAGGCGGGGAAGACTGGCTAATACATTAGTGGGCATGCTGCTACCTAGCTAGCAAAAACAAACCCTGCAAATGCTGCCATTAAAGAAAATAAAGAAACACAGCTAAGCAGTCTAAGTACTATCAAGAGAAGAGAAATATTGAGGCAGTGTCAGTCAGATTGCCACCAGGCATGGCTTGACGTTTGTGGAGAGTGACATTGTGAAAAGCTCCTGAGTAATCTCCCTTTGGCATGGGGGAGAGTTTTCACATTTACCCTAGAACCAGTTACTGAGCTATTTGCACTCACTGCCACAAGAGTTTCTGTCAAGAGGACAGCTGGGAGCTTTGGCAGGAAAATGTTTCTTAAGGTGCCATTTGCTAAGAAGTACATGATACAAGTAATCCAGCTTCTCTGAGTGGCTTTAACTGTAATGCAAGCACTACCCGGCTTGAGAAGACAAAGATGCTCTGGATGGAAAACAGAATTTTGATGAGATCAAAGGAGCATCCAAACCAGTGTACGGCAGGAGAAACGTGTGCTTTTTGTCCTGCATGGCAAGGATGAGTTACTACTTGAAGAAGCTTTCTCCATTCTACCATTCCAAATTGCAGTAAAAAAAGGGAGATACAAATATTTTAGTGAGGGTGAGGAAGAAACAGGAGCTATGCTTGTCTTTTTTTTTTTTTTAATTAACTCTTTGAAATAAAGACCTTGGAAAAGAGATGAAAGGAGTATTTCCAGAAACATCACTGTTTTAGAGAGAAATATCTACTGTTTGGTTTGTATAAAGCCCAATATCTCATTTTTCACTAATGCTCATAATCTGGAAAAACCTTATTGATAATAATAAAAAATAGTCAAGGTACTTCCTATATGGTGTTTGGCAAAATGATCTGATCAACCCTTTCATGCTATTGAGAATATTTTCCCAGGCTTTTAGCTACTAAACCATCAAGGTAGATCTTCATGCAGAAATGTACCTTTTAAAGTATTGTAAATTATAGCCCAGTCGATGTGCTTAAATGTTAAACACTTGCTTATATATTTCTGCTCAACTAGGTCATGCTGGAATGTTATCCAGCACATTATCTGATTGCATCAAGTTTCATCTTCCAAGCAGCAAAACTTCCCATGCATTTGGATGCAGAATCAGGCTTTCAGACCAAATTGCCTGTCTTCTGCAAAAATTATTCTGCAGAAGTGGGAGGAGCACAGCTGGACACGTTAGACAATGCCTTGCATTTTAATGCTCCCTCTCTTTCAGAGTTCTTTTACTTGGAAGAAAAAATAATCTACAAAACATGCTTTCTATTAATTAAGACAATGATTCTGGCCCTGCTGGCCTCCTTGTTTCATTTGCATGATCTATTGAAAGTTGCTCAGCTAATGCTAATCACATGCTGCCTTGTTGACAGTCCAGGTAATCTGATTTGCTGCTGAAGTGATTCACACAGATTGTAAAAACCCCAGATTTCAGGTGTCTGGCTCATAATTCAGCACTACCTGCAAGCTATTCACTAGCCTGAGAGCCTCATCAGTACAAGGCATTAGTTAACTTCTCAGTTATTGTCCTGTCAGAAGAGCATCAGATGACTCCTTTTTTGAGGCACTCATCCCAGATGCTGGCTGTACAATTCACATGCCTACTGCCTATACTGTCTGGCTGTTAAAAGGAAAAAGCATTAGGTTATATTTGCAGCTCTGTAACAGTGGGAATTAAATGCGCGAATCCTACCACCATGCAGAGGAGCTCTGTAACTAAGTCCCTGTTAAGTGTATGGAAAATTTGAACTAATCAGGCCATCACAGAGAGGTACAATTTGCAGGGGGCCACTCAGTACAAAACATATTATGACTTTTCAGGTTCATTCTCTCTTCCATGAATTTTAGACTTTTTGCCTTAGTTTGACCCCATCCTGCTATTTAAAGGATGTTAAAGGCTTTGTTCATTGCAATTCTCAGTCCATAGCTCCCATCTCATCTTTCATCTCTGAGAAGACAAGAAAAAAGGGGAAAAAAAAAACCCTCTGTCTTCTGTACAGTCATGCGGCCGATGCTAACGCTTTTCACAGAAGTGTCTCACCTGGGATGTTTTACTTGCTCCCCTTCTACTGATGTTGTTAAAGGTCTTTGGAGATACTTTTGTTTCATCCTTCTGTTCTAGTTGAGCAAGGGTGATGACATACCAGCTGAAATGTCTGGAGGCTTGTTAGCAAAAACCCTGTCACTGGGAGGGATCAAAGTGTTCTTGTGCGGAGTCCTTAGGGCACAGATCCTGGCAGTACAGCTGGACTCAGTGCAGCCTCCACATGGCCTAATGTGACAAGCAGCTGGATCCTCAAGCTACCGCACAGAGCCACATTCTCAGGATGAATCGTGTTTCCCAAAACCAAGGGGTAAAATGAGCATCGTTGCCAGAAAACTTTGCTTAATTTTTTTCAGTATTTGTTAACTATCAAAAATGGCAAAAATTATGTTTACTAAGAAGAAGAACTGGTTCTTTTCACTGAATCAGAAAAGACAGAATGAGGACTGGAGCAAACTCATTGCCGCACATCCAGATTTTGAGCAAGATGGGAGCAGGGAACAATTCACTGCAATGAGGCCAGCCCTCCTTGCTGATAAGTAATGGTTTTAAGCTGAAAATAAGCCTGAGACTGACTGTCAGATGTATATGCAATCATTGCAGCCTAGCTGGAGGATGACCCACAGACGCAAGCTGCCTGTACATCAGTAATCAAATAATTGACTGGCTGACAGCTCAGCCCAGTATCTGGCTTCATGCCCCTGCCTAGACAGGAAATGGCATTTCCTGCATCTTGATAAAGCAGATGTCACTTGGTCCCTCCAGCAAAATACAAGGCACTGGGGGCATCTTCAGGAAAGGTTCCTTCCCACGCATGCAATATTGTCCAGTTTAAAATATTCCCTGCCCTCCCCCTCCTCTTCCCATACAGCTTTATTAGGTAGTAGCTTTTAGCAGGCTAAAAATTTAGGGGAAAAGCTGATACAACAGATGATGTCCTCATATCTGACTAAATCTGCAGCTGTGCTGCTTCTCCTCAGTGGTGCTCCTGCTACCATCCAGGCTGTGTCCTTCCCTGAGAACACTCTCCCTTCTGCTCAGACACACAGATCCTTCCCAAGCCTGACACAGGGGATGGTGGCATTGGGGTGACCAGCAAGGTAACAGCACATTCTGGGCACCTGTAGTCCCAAGCAAGTTTTCCTCTCTGTCTCAGTTCCATTAACTTATCCTAGTAGGAATCATGCTTCAACAAGATCACATGCCAGGTCCTGCACTTAGGTCACAACAACCCCAGGCATCACTACCAGCTTGAGGCAGAGTGGCTGGAAAGCTGTGCAGTGGAAAAGGATGTGGGGGTGTTGGTCAACGCTCAGCTGAACATGAGCCAGCAGTGTGCCCAGGTGGCCAAGAAGGCCAATGGCATCCTGGCTTGTATCAGAAATAGTGCAGTCAGCAGGAGCAGGGAAGTGATCATCCCTCTGTACTAGTCACTGGTGAGGCCACGCCTTGAGTACTGTGTTCAGTTTTGGGCCCCTCACTACATGAAAGATATTGAGGTCCTGCAGCATGTCCAGAGAAGGGCAACAAAGCTGTGAATAGTCTGGAGCACAAGTCTTATGAGGGGCAGCTGAGGGAACTGAGATTGCTCAGTCTGGAGAAGAGGCTCAGAGGAGACCTTATCCCTCTCTACAATTGCCTGAAAGGAGGTTGTGGTGAGGTGGGGGTCAGCCTCTTCTTTCAGGTAACAGCAATAGGACGAGAGGGAATGGTCTCAAGTTGCACCAGGGGAGGTTGAGGTTGGATATTAGGAAAAATTTATTCTCCAAAAGTGGTGAGGCACTGGCACAGGCTGTCCAGGAAGGTGGTGGAGTCACCATCCCTGGAGGTGTTCAAGAAACATGGAGATGTTGCACTGAAGGACATGGTCAGTGGGCATGGTAGAGATGAGCTGATGACTGGACTAGATGATCTTTTCCAACCTTAATGATTCTATGATTATATGCTTTATGTGGCTTACAAGTATAGAAGTAGTAGTTGATACTGCACTAAATAACACGATCAATGCTTTCCAAGTTTGATCTCATGTTTGTGAATAACTTGAGCCTTTATCTGTCATTTTACTATGTAGATATAGATTAAACTTACATAATAAAGCTGTTCTGTGTGTTGCTTACTTCAATGCCACCACTCCAGAAAGTAGCATGGACAATAGGGTGGGATCTGTCAGAGACATCGAGGAAGTAACATGCAATACGTAAAAGCCTCAGAATCTTCTGTTCCTATGATTAGTTTTCAGCTGGTTTAATTCCTTGGACCAGCTTACATCAAAATCGCACAGAAGCCACATTGAGTGAAAGAGCAAATGTGAGGAAGAGATGTTGGAATATCTGCACCCCAGCCTGTATATCCTCTGTGAAGTTGGGAGCAGGCTCCCAGCAGACCTCCATCTGTAGCCTTTCCCGAGAGGAAGGAGGTAGCTCAGTTCTGTCTCTCTGGGGGAAATCACAGCACGTCCGCCTTGACAGAGCTTACTGCCACCAGTCTGCTTTGCCAGGATGCATTTGGGACTGCAGAGGAGATGCTCCCTTGATTAAATATAAAGAATTTGCATTACCAGATTATTCCCCTAATCCATCCAGCTCTGCATTCTGTCCCTGACAGCAGCCAGCACTGCTTCTTCAGAGACCAGAGTAAAATCCTCATTATAGACAATTTTACAGCTAATAAAATCCTAAAAGCCTATACGCAGAAAAATCCCTGAGGTTTTCACATTAGGAGTTTGCCAGAGTCAGAACTGAGAACTGACCACAGGATTTGGTCTAGCAGAAAATGTCAAACTCTTGTTCTCCGCAGAGCTGATGCTACTAATAAACAGTGAAAACACAGAAGTGTAACCAGAGTTATCTGACAATAACAAAAGCATATCCTTAAATAATATCACCCTTAGAATAACATTCAGAGGAAAAAAGAGTGCATCATCAGCAGCTGCCTCTTCCTCCCACACAAAGTGCAGATTTCTGCAATCATCTCTCCAGGATGAGCATTGCGTGCAGGAGTTGGGATGCAAAACCCCTGTGTAATCTGTCAGGCTGGTTACAGCGTTTGGTATGCTGCAAGGATACCACGCTGAACTTAAGGAGGCAAAAATCGATTCATAAACAACTTTTAGATTTGATAACTGTCCAAATGTTCACCGCTTCGGTGAAGATAATTGTACTTGCATTCATTTCTAAAATCTATGGCCAGGGTTAAAATGGGCATCATTCAATATCTCATCTCTCAACGGCAGCTGTAAATATACTGGCTGATCTATAAGGATGGCTGGGACTTATTTTTTTTGTATTGTTTCTTCAATTAGTTCTTCATTGCCTCTTGCTTCTGTTGCTCTCCACATCTCCTTGGAAGTAGTTTTAATTTACCCAGTCCCTGTAGTACAAGCATGTCGTATGTTTATACCACAGTCCGTTACCACCCAACATGATGAATGCAAACGGCTCAAGCTTGTTATAGGAATTAACGCATGCAGGCAACACCAAACACTGAAGGACTGCTTTGGAAGGCAGAGGCAAGGGAGGGCGTAGGAGGCTCTCCATTCCTTATCAACAGGACTGACAGAGATTTCTAGGCATGCCTTTGGGCTGGACATTTGTTTAGGCATAGTCTGTAAACAAGGGACAGCTGACTTCTGCAGGGTCAGGAGCAACACCAAGCACTCCGAATATTTAACAACAGCACCATTCCTCAAGAGGTGAGATTGATCCACATCAGCTGTGCCCCAGCCCAGTGCTGCACACACTATCTCTGCCCCAGCTGTGTTCCTGCCCCCTCCTTTGCTCCAAGACTGATCCTCACACAGCCACACAAAGAACTCTTCTGGGGGGGAGGGAGCTGGAACTGTGAAACTAAAATAAATGTTACAAGAATATTCACTTGTTTCAGATCATATGCCATGACTCTACAAGCAGACCCTGCAAGGAAAGGTGGGATCATAGAACTGGGAATGAAAGGAATAGAGGAATCAGAGAAGCCCTGTTTTAGACTAGTTTATGTGGCACAGCATTATGTTTTCACTCATTTCAAAGGACTTACACTGCTTTTGATAGACATGGAGACTTTAAGATATAAACCTGAGTCCCCACACTTCACAACACTTGGGTTCCTTGTGCCTTCATTGGAAAAACAAAATGTACACCTTTGAGGGAGGAATCTGACCTGACTTGAGCCTGTGGTAACTCTGAGAAGAGAGAAGGGCTCTGGGCGTCCGGTGTCCCCATACTGGAGGGGGCCAGAAAGGCATCTGCACGAACTGTGCCCATGCATCCCAGCTCCTGCAATTCCATTTGCCTGGGCACTCCTATCACTCTGTGCATACTAAATTACTCCATATATTTATTTATAAATTCTCTCCACTACTTTTACTGACCCATCCACTAGAGTAATTTGCAATCCATGGTCTGCAGAAACCTGGCAGTCTGTATTGCTTAATGACAGTCCACAAAGCAACTATGGCACTATGGCTTCTGTCACTATAAACCCGTATTCCCACCAGGTAATTGCTAGGGCAGCAGATATGCCCACTTGGGCTTCTCATTCCCATTCCCACATCACTGCTTCTTCCGCATGGGCTGCAGGAAAGGCCATGGTGCAGTGGCAGGACCAAGCAGAAGGACATGGCACTGCTTCATCTGGCTGTGGTACTGCATGCACACTGCTTGCAAGCATACATGTAACAATAGCCTAAAAAATGCAGGCATATTGCTGGAGGCTCAAATTTGCCGTATGAGGATCTCCTGTTCCTCTGAAAACATTGTTTAAGGGTTCACAGAATAGAGGAGGCTGTAACACCACAGTATTACTCTATCCTGTGTGTATCAGAGCTGCTTCAAAGAGGAGGAGAACAACTGCCATCTGACATAGTGCAATCAGACCTCTGGCTTCTCTTCCATGCTTTGGGATTTAAGGTCTTTTTCTTTTTTTTAACCTTCAGTCCTCCTGCAAACCTAATCTCTCTCTTATCCTACACAAGCATGTAAAGGTTAAGCCTGAGTGACACAAAGTTCATAGAGAGGCAAGCATCTATTATTACTTCTAAGCACAAAAAGTCAACTTGTTTCTCTACTATCCTCACGTTAACATTTCACCTTTGCTTAACACAAAAGAGTTCTGCAAGGCGGCACAAAAACACGTGGTGGGGGCTGAAGCAGTTGTACTCCCTGATAGTCTTGTGTACTGTGTGTAAGGTACAAGCAAAATGCTGCATCTTTTTTTGTGCATTAACCTGATTTGGTGTCAGTCACTATGTGGGAAACAAAATGATTGTAGGGGAAATACAGAAATGCATCCCTTACTCATTCCTCTCTAACTTGCAGGCTGATGAACAGCAGTTGCATGGTGCTTTAGACTGCCCACCGATGGCCTAAATCCTGGATTAAATAATCATGGACTGGATTGCAGACTCTACAACATTCCTGTTCAGCCCAGTGCTGCAGACATCCATCCTGCTATCACTTCTGTTTAATGACAAACACCTTTTCTGCTTTGCATTGTGCTACATGCAAAGATATACATATAAATAATAAAAACAACAGTAAAAAAAACATTATGGGTGCAAAGTCAACTGCTCAAAGATTAGTAAATGATAGGCTTAAGATTTCCTGTCCTCCTTCCACTTACAATACTGGCATCAGTTATAAGGCCACATGCTATTTTTTCCGATGAAACCTAGTGCCTCACTCGGTGCAATAGATGGTGCCAATGCACAGCTGTGGAATATGTCGTTTCATTCCCTGCACCTATCATGTCATTCCAGGCTTTGCTTAACTGTACACAAACCAAATCCCTTCCCTCTGCATAAAATAATTTCTCTCTTGGTGGGCTCCTCTGTGATGCTCTTCAATATGCCACCTGAATGCTTCAAAAGCAGAAGTTAATTTATCTCTAAATTAGAGAGGAGTTTGTATTCCCACCATTTTTGAGATGGGAAGCAGATGAAGTGATGCTGCACCTAGAAAACACAGCAACCCACCTAAAGGTGTCCTTGCACTCCATTTCCTCCCATCACCTCCCAGGCTGCACTGCATGCCCCTCTCACACAGGTGTGGGTGCCCATCCTAGAAAAAGGGCTGGGGGAAAGCAAACAACTCTGCTGCATCCCTCTGCAACCAGATCAGCAGCAGCAATCACCTCCTCCAGGTTTTGTTGGACTTGGTGTTCTTTCAGCTGCCAGTCTCTTTTATTTCACTTTCAGGTCTCAGAGCAGCCTCTCCTGGCCTTGCTGGATCCTTCTGTGAACTCTTTCCTTTCTACTGTCCCTCTTTCCTCCCTAATGAGCTTTGTTGGTCCCTGCAAGCTCATCTCAGGCTTTGCACCTCCCTGTTCTCAGGTCTCATCCTGTGCCTCTGAGCAGCAGGGGGGATACTGCCCTCTCCCTCTCTGCTGGAGTGCTCTCCAGGTGATCCTTTCCAGCCTTTAGTAACTCTGCTTGTCATTTAGTATTGCATTCTTCCTCCTGCTTTTAACTTCCCATGTTCCTAATACTAATGTTTGGGCACATTTTCATATATCTTCCAGATAAAGCAGCTGCTTTTCTGCATTCTGAATCTGTTTTATTTTTCAAATTCAAATATATATATATTCATTCTAGTGCTGATGTGAGAATTGCATCACTCAAAATGAAAGCATGCAACCAGCAACCTTCCCCAAAAAGCCAAGGTGCTCAGCAAGGCCATCATGTTCCCTCCACCCATGGTTTCTTGTGATCTCACTGACCAATCCATCTCCATTCAGACCTCAGCTGCTCCCAAGGCAGCTGCACTGCAGCCCCATGGCGCATTTTTGGGCATGGTGTCAGTGTGCAGCCAGCAGCTGTGTGCACAGCCTGGCATGGGGACAGCAGAGCTCTGTCCCTCCTCTTCCTGCTGTGAGCTCAGCTTGCTTGATGACCGACTGAGAGGAGCACAGGGTTTGTTTTGCTGATAAGGGCATAAGCAGAGAGAAGAATCAACTGATGCGGGAAGGAAGAGAGACGAAGGATTTAGGGGAAACAGTGGCAGAAGGAAGTAAGAAATAAAGCCCACCCCAAATGTTTAGACAGTAGCATAGCCTACCCCAAAACCCTGCCTATTGCCTCTTGCAGCAGCTGATAATTTCATCAGAACAATCATGAAATGAAAAAGGGGGGAGGATGGGAAGCTAGAAAAAGCAACAGCTTGAATCCTGAGAAAAAGACTGTGTTCATAACCTGGTGCTTCTCTCACAGGCTGCCTGCTGCTAGTGCTCTAAGATAGCAATAACCTTCCCCACATCCATTTGTGCGGAAGCTGTCTAATCCAGTCAGCTCAGCACAAGGAAAAGGCTGCGGCACCCCCTCCCCCAGTGTGAGCATTTTGCCTTCCTCCTTCATGTGGCAGCAGCAAGATCTCAAAGTATTCACTTAGTCCCCGCTTCTCTACTCAGGTCTCAGAAGTCATATTTCACTGTATCAAATACTAAACATTGGATGACATTTAATTTTCAGCACAGGTTATGTACCATTGCAGAACAGCCATCTATAGATGTAACACCCTGATATGTGCGAGATACCTGTGCAGCACATAACCACACATTTAGAGGAATACCATTAGCTAGCCATCCAGCTATTTAAAATGAATTAAAAGCAGCTTCAATTTTCACATTTGCTCCCAAATCTCCTTGCCAATTTGCAACCTCAGTTTTCTTAGACACTTCTTTATTATTATTCCTTCTCATAGATATCACCCTTCTCAGAGTACAAAAGCTGCAAGTTAACAAATTAAAACTATCTATTAGGAGAGGAACAGTGTGAGTGATCATTCTCACACATACGTGGCACTGGCTGCCCTCCATTTTGATGGGCCAGAGCCCCATGATATTGTTTGGGGCTCACCTCACTGTGAACATCTGAAACCTTTAGAGTCCAAACAGATGCTCAGCTTCACTCCAGCTTTCAAAATGCAAGCCCACTGCAGGGGTGCAACGTATCTACAGTGTCTTAGTGCATATGCCCACTCCTCCACCCCCGCAAAGAGTAATCCCGATCTTTCCAGCCTCAGACTCCCAAATATTGTTGATTCTTTTCATCATCTCCCAGGTAACTAGCAATAGGATGAGAGGTAATGGCTTTAGGTTGCACCAGGGGAGGTTCAGGTTGGATAATAGGAAAAAGTTCTCCTCAGAAATAGTGCTGAGACACTGGCACAGGCTGCCCAGGGAGGTGATGGAGTCACCGTCCCTGGAGCTGTTCGAAAACTGTGTAGATGTGGCACTTGGGACATGGGTTAGTGAGCATGGTGGGGATGAGTTGATGGTTAGACTAAGTGATCTTAATGGTCTTTTCCAGCCTTAATGATTCTATGATTCATCCAGAGGCATCCAAGGGACTTGTGATGGTCAGCCCTTGCATGCTTTTTCTGCTCCTGAGCTTCTGTACTAATGACTTGAGCCCTTACAATGAGCACCAGAACAGCTGTGTTTGGGTCAGATCAAAAGTTCAGCAAGTCCCGTACCCCCTCTTTAACAGGAGGGGATAGCAGATGTTCATTATAAGCTGCTATCAGTTTACATTAATATGCCAGGCTGCACAAATCACAGCTGAATCCTCTGATTCATTTTCTGTCTTGGAGGGAGCTACCCTCGTTAGAACCCTCACTCCTGCACTTGGGAGTAGTTGTGGTGGAGAGAAGGTAATCTTTAGCTGCACTCTTCCACATGTTTTAAGTGTGACCTCTCCCTTTTCAGTCATAAACTGAGCCAAGCCTGCAAATTGATGTAGATATATACCTAGCCTTGTTCCTCTGCTCCTGAACCTAAAAATGAAAGTATTCCCTCTCAAGCTTTTTGTATAATGTAAATTTATCTAGAAAAACAAAATGTGATTGAATGCATAAAATAAACAGTAGAATTTTAAAAACAGGTTTTTTTTCATATTTGTCATATTGTTCATATTGCCATATTGAGCACATAGGCACTCCTTGGAATTATAAGAAGTGGAAAAATCTTAGGTCATGATGGTATTTATAACTCTCCCCCCTTAGAGGACGGTTTTACACATTTGAAGGGGTATGAAACCTCAGATAAATTCACATGATTTGTCACAGCTTTCCGTTGGAACAGGCATTATCATTTGGCAATGGAACTGGGCAGTTTGGATTGGTGTTGTCTACTGGTATGGAATAGGAATAGCTTGGTTACTAGCAGATGGTAGGACAGGTTAATATTTTGACTTCAAACTAATGAATGTTATGGGCAAGTAGCTTATCTTTAGCACTGGGCCTGACACCACCTCTACTTTACCCTCACTTGGTCCAGACTGATAGAAAAGTACAGGAGAAAAACACCAGCCAAAATGTGAATGCAGTATTAAATTTAATTAGATTAGATTCATTTCAGTTAAAGCTATGTTTTTCCAAGAGTACCCACACTCTTGTAATTTGCTTTTCGTCATCAAAACACTAAGTGCTGGGACAAACACAAAAACTCTCAGTGTATCTCTGAAAAGTATTATTTCCCCCACCCTTATATCCCTACATCCCATTTTTTCCATGCATGGAACCGAGTTTTTAGCCAAACTCCCTAGTAAATATTTTTTTTTTTTTACTATTTTTTGCATATGTGTAAATAACTATGCAAAACAATGAAGATAGGAGATGAGGGACTTCTGTGTACTCTAGTTTTTAAAATCCATTATCCTCCATGGTTGCAGTATTTTAATTCTGTATACTCCCTCTGCCTTCCTTTTGCAACTCTGCAAACATAGAAAAATACTTAAAGGCAAAATTCATAACAACAGTGGACTGGAACTACTGCCTGCTTTTAAAAAAGCATTGTTTAATTGAAAAGTTATAAGGTAAAAGCAAGTAAATGAATTGTTGAAATTTTCTGCATGAAACATTTATAGCAAAAAGCTCTCTTCCATAGAGATAGATGGAAGGGCATCTCTTACATGCAAAAATAAAACAGTTTATTTGTTTGCAAAGCTGACATCTTGTAAGCATGCCTCTGGAGAGCAAACTGGGAGAGCTGCAGAAAAATGTAAACGTGACTTGCTGAAGCATTCCCGCATCCACATGAGTGACCTATGGGAAGGGATGGGGAGCCAAAGGTGGCACTGAGATGTAATGAATTAACATGCCTCCTCCCATCTGAAGAAGTGTAGACACAAATCAAAGGGATCATTTTTCCCACTGACAATATGGTATGCAAGGTCACATGGCCTAATATTTTAAGAGGATTATTGCTAAATCTCCACAAACTTTGAAATGGCCCAACCAAGCCTGTGAGCTTTTCAATTTAAATGGGTGCACAGCATGACTTCTACGATCAGCTGGAATTTGGCAGGAAGAGATATAGCAAAGTGGACTAAAACAATTCAGTCCTGCAGTGATAGATTTTACAGGGTATCTGTTAATTTGGAGCTGTGCAAGAGGTGGAGACAAAGTGGGTCACCGAAACAGCTCAACACTTGCGTACAAAGTTTGTACAAAAATGAAAAATAAAACCTTGATATTTATTAATCAGTCAGCAAATCAGGAGCACAATTCCTGTAGTTTTGTTTCACTTCCAGGAGAACTGCAAGCACCCCAGCCGAACTGGAGCACTACAAACCACTTAAACAGCACCTCCACCACTCTCAGAAAACCATACTTCCCTGAAAACATGCAAAACATACAGGAAAAAGCCTTGTTCTGGATAGTGAAGAACAGCCTTTCACTGAAACATCTCTATTTGAGCCTCAGACATTATCACATGCAAGATGCATGCGGAGTAAATCTATTCACCAGATGGGGAAAATTGCTAATTGTCCTGTAGAATCCAGCCACCAGCTGGCAGGCAGCTACCATCACATGAACAAGAAGCAATCCCAATAACCACACATAAAAATAGCAGAACAACATGCATTCAACCTGAACCATCAATTGTCGTTAGGGGCACAGCTGACAAAAAAAAAATGCATCTGCTCTGAAAGCAAAGCCTGTAAATTCATCTGCTTGTGTTGTAGGAGCACTGCAATGCATTTATATGCTAAAAACGGTGGTAGTAAAGTAGCCAGGAAGCTCCATTCCCCCTAATGTGGATGGCTGACCTTTGAAGCTCAGACTTGACCCCCCACATATGGGGAGATGTGAACATTTGCTTTCCGGAGCTGTATATCTCAAACACTTGTGCCATCACAGTAATTGCAGTTACCCAGGAGCTGGATTGCTGCTGCATAGCTGGAAAGTTTGGAAACATTTAACAGTTTTGGTGGGAGCACAAGAATCCTTCTAAATCTTAAGAAGATTTTCGTTTTCTGAAACAATGAGAAGAATTTAAATCACCGATGGAAAAGACTTGCAAAGAAGATGCTGATAAACCCAGTAGCTCTGTACCTGTCATCCTTTTGTGCAGAGACACAGCTTTCTTTTTCCTTTGCCACAGCCGATGTTTTCTTACAGCTCTTGCATGTCCACTTTCTTCCAGCCTTCTTGTTGCTTCTACTAAAAGAATTGTTGAGTTAGCCAAGAGGCCTTTGGATGCAATAGAAAACTCTGTGGTAGAGACAGTGAATTTTCCACTAGAAAATATAAAGAGATTTAACCAACCACAAGACCCACTTGGAAGGTAATATTTCATGCATGCAAACTTAGACTCTCTCAGTAACTCTTACAAAAACAAAAAAAATATTCCTCTTCAAAAGTTTGTTGGATTTTTTTTTTCCTCTTAACGTTATTTGGTGCCAGCATATTTGCAAATACTTCCCCTGCAAAACACGTACAAGGCAGCAGGACTGGGAACTGCACAGTAGGCTCAGAGTTCTCCAGCTGCAGTTCATTAGATCAGACTCTCCCCTGTACACCTGTTTGTCCCTGAGAGGTCAAAACAGAATTGGTTTGGTTTTTCAAGTTTGTTTTTTTTTAAAAAAAAAAAAAACACTGAGAAAAACTGCATTTTTAGAAAGCACAGTCAAGTAAGCAAGATTCTACATAATAACCCAGTTTTAAGCACCTATCTGAAGATCTTAATTAGCACATTCTGCTGTTAATTTCACATATCCCCTCATTGCCTTCAGTATCTTTCTGGAACAATTTACAGGCAACTGCATCTATGTTTAAATCCATATCCATCTAGGCAGGATATGATTATGATTATTTATGATTAGTTCTCCAAGCATTCCCACTAGATCAGCGTATGAATGCTGAAAAGTTAACTCCCTGCATCCTTGCCTCAAAACAAGCCCCAGCACCCTACTAAAATAATGAATGGTTTCTCCCAGCAGGCCATTTCTGGACGGTGGTTTTTTTTTTCCTTTTCTAATACACTATTCTGCCCTGTACTCTTACACTGAACACCACTGGCTCAACTGCAGCACAGTCCCAGGCACCATTTACCTCCAGTCTCAAAAATCAGGTGAGGAGATCATACAATCATAGAATGGCTTAGGTTGGAGGGGACCTTAAAGATATCTAGTTCCCACCCCCTGCCATGGGCAGGGCTGCCAACCTCTAGATCAGGCTGCCCAGGGCCCCATTCAACCTCGCCTTGAGCGCCTTCAGGACTGGGGCACCCACAGCTTCTCTGGGCAGCCTGTGCCAGTGCCTCACCACACACTTATGGAGCAGTCAGCATGCATTCATGAAAGGCAGGTCCTGCTTGACCAACCTCATCTCCTTCTATGATCAAGTGACCCGCCTGGTGGATGAGGGAAAGGCTGTTGACGTAGTCTACCTTGACTTCAGCAAAGCCTTTGACACTGACACTCATTGTATTCTTCTGGAGAAGCTGGCAGCCCATGGCCTGGACAGGTACACTCTTTGATGGGTAAAAAACTGGCTTGATGGCCAGGCCCAAGGAGTGGTGGTGAATGGACTTAAATCCTTGGTGATTCTGTGATTCTGTGATGTTGTTTTCCAGCTTATTTTTGCTTTTCCATAAGTAAAGACAGAAGTTCCACCTTTCTAAAAAGCTTGCCGCCTCCCACATTTCTCTGGCTAGTTAGCACAAAGATGGATGCACTAAGGGGGATAAGTACAACAATTTTTGAAAGGCCCTGAGATAAGTAACTTAGAACTTTATCTATTTTTGTTCACAACACAACAAAATAACATCTGGAGGAAACCAATATATTTTCAACATCAAAGAGGCACAATACTTCATTCTAAAATTACAATATAGTGAATTTGTATTTATTCGTAACAATTTGAAGCACTAGCTTCTGCTGTGGATGTCCAGACAATATCTTTATAGAGTAGAAAACATTTTCTCTTATAAATTTACATGATATCAACATAATCTCGTCTAACAAAATGCAAGGGGAAGAAAATAAGTGCTGTGAAATTAGCTTCTCTGAGGTCAGAACAGCATTATGGGTAGCAATTAGAAAATGCCTGCACGAACCATGAACCAAGTGAGCAGATTTAGCACATCACAGTAATTAATGAATCCGCATGTAAGAGATGATAACAACTCTTCCCTCAAAACTACCTCATTGTTGGCAGCACAGCAAATGTAATTGAAGTTCTTGAGGCCACAGAGATGGTTCTCACTGAAATGTGGGGAGAGGTCAAGGCAGGTGTCTTGTTCCCTAATGAAAGGACTGCAGTAATGCCCTCTGCTTTCCTTCAGCTTGACCTTCCTGGCCAAGGGCATCTTATCTGCAGCTCTGGCATATTCTGTGTGCTATGTCCCTAGAAAGATACACGTGTATGTGTATATATATATATACATACATGATGAAATTCCTTTCGTGCTTTCATCATCCTAGTAGCATTTATGGATACGTCTGTTACCTACTTGAAAAAAAAAATGTTGGGAGAGAACTAGCAAAGGGAATAAAAATAGAAAGCTGAAAAATAAGACAAAGTGCAAACTGGATTGTGACATCAAGAATCCCACTCTGGTGTATTTCCAGCCAATATCAAAGTTCCTCAGGCCATGTTCACATGCTAGAGATAGTCTTTTGGGAACAAACAGCCCATCTCCTCCTCACTGAGAAGCTGCCACAGGGCCTAGAGAACAATCACACACAAGAGAATTAAATAAAATGATGAGAAGAAGATAGGGATCATAACATCAATAGAAACACTGAACCAAGAGAAATCAGAGGGGTCTGGAACATCATCATCCTTTGAAAGGAAGACAAAAGGAGAGGGCTAATAACACCCAAGGGAACAACCTCTGCTTAGATGCTCAGCACAGGTTGGGGCTTGAGGTGGGTCCCTGCCACAAAGCAACTGCTTTTCGAGTTGCTTTCCTCTGATCAAGCAATTGGCCATCCTTCCCAATAGGAAGAAGGAGCTGAGGAGTGGCAAAAAGGGCTAATACAGAGAAAATGAAAGCAGAAATGAAAGAGCTGGAAGACTGTAGCTTAATGAATTGAAAAAAAGAAAAAAATCACACACTCCTGTTTCCTGACTCCCAACAAAGAGACAAATATCCAGGGAATAAGAGAATCTCATCATATTGATGCCCAGGTCTTGTTACAAGGAGGAGTTACAAGGTCAAGAGTCTGCCTGAAGAGGGATGAGTGGAAAACTGATCTGAATAGAAATATCTAAGCATATTCAAGAATTCAGATTCATTAAAGGAAATTCCTCCTTTGCTTTCTTATTCTGTTATCTCCAGTGTCACTGTAGTTCTGCTGTGGGAGGAGGTGTTCCTAAGGGTCTTTTTCTCCATGGGGGGGTTCTGTCTTTCCCGCTGTGGCTTTTTCTCATTAATCACCCCCAGCCTCTCCTCCCTGTCCTCTAACTGTCTTCTTTGGATGGACTGCCTTTGCCCCTCCTGCAGAGCGGCTCCCTCAGCCCAGCTGCCTTCGCACCTCTCCCCACCTCCTGCGGCCTGCACAACCATGCCCTGCCGCTCCGATCACTCAAACCCTTCACACCCACAGCAGTTGGCTGTGGAATCCTGGAATTAAACACGGTAGTCTGCAAGAGGGAGATTAGAAGAGGGCTGAATGTTCACACCAAATCGAGCTGATCGCTGCAATGTATCGTTCAAACAAGGGAAGGTGGTGGCAGGAGTGTGTATGCTAAACATACTGTCATGGGGATTGGAGGCCCCCCTCATTAAAAGCCTTACTGCTCAAGAACAGTTGAGCAGCTTTCTTTGGCTCTGACAGAGCCTGCTGCTTGTCTGCCAGCTGTCATACTGTCCCTATCCGAGGGAGCTTATACACTTGGAGTTCATAAAATGCACTTCTGAGCAGTGCTCTTTGCCTTTATAACGAGACAGATTATACTGTGCTGAAGACATTTTCAGACGTTCTCAAGGAAAAATAAATCTCCAGAGAGAAACTTTGCCTTCAAACTGAAGCTGTGTAGCTTTTCCCCAAAACTGTGCGTAGCACACTGCTGCAGCAAAGTATGCTGTGGTAGGTCTTTACCGGTTGATTTTGCCTCCATAAAGATGAGAGGGGCATATGTGCTTTGTTTAAGAGAAGAAAAAGCATTAGCAGTTCTTCCTGCCTGGAGTACCCACACACTTCATTCTGAACATGTACCACTAGCAAAGGACTAAATGTGGTGGGAGTTCTTGGTATACCAGAATTTCATCACCAAAATATGTCATGTCTTTTACGAGCCATGAAACATACAATACATTATACCTGCGTGTGGTTTTACCAAAACCAGTGGAGGAATGAAACTGTTACTGTTTGCCATTCAGTAGCAATGGTGGGACAACTTATTTTTAACATCTCTCCGTGAGATAAAAACAGAAAAAAACACATTCATTTCAACATAAATAAGGACACATGTCCAACATTTCCAACCTTTTGGCTTACCTGGGCCACATCAAGTGAATAGGAATTGTCTCGGGCTGCAAACACAGACGTCGCTCTGAAAGTAATGTCTCCTATTTATTTCCATGAAAACTACATCTAATAAAAGAGCACAATAGAACTATTTGTGAGGGAAAAATCTCAGCTACAAAACACTATTTTTCAACATAGTCAGCACCATTTATCTATGCACTTTTGCCAGATGAACATGAGCTGCATGCCACACCCATAAAAAGCTACACCAGTGGAGGTGACCCACTCTTGCTGTCGACACTGCTGAAGCACATTGCCTTCACTGTGCGCACATTCACTGCTTGGTCTCAAAAAATATTCAGCAAGTGTCAATGAATGTCAAGGGTGCCAAGGGTGCCATTTTTTCCACATGGAGGAGTTCAGTGACACACCTTTGTTTCATGTGCACTTCCATTTCAGATGCCATTTTGTCAGACTGCTGCCATCTGTCACAAGGCAACAAAATGTAAAGGAATACTGGTGGTAAAGTTCAACCCCTACTGGCATATCATCAACATCTGCCTCTGACACCGCGGGCCAATATAATAAAACAGGAAGCATTATTTTTGGAACAGCCCTCATAAAATATATAATGTAGTTCATGTATACAAGTAACAAAACTTATTTTAATCTTTAATATTTTTTATTAAGACAAAAAAAAAAAAGAGAGCATCAAAAACACAGAACAAATGGGATGTCTGACCCTGTTTTTGTGAAACTAATGCATCAGTATCTGTTTTAATGTCAGTGGCTGCAATTCTTAGTGAGTTCTCAAAGCGTTCATCAGAGATTTTTGATTAAATTTTACTCTTCCTGTGCTTCATCCTGAAAATAGCTGTTCACAATCGTGCGTACTGCCTCAAAGTGATGACATGAATAAGGCGTGACTGTGAAATGAAATGTTTTTCTGTGGTAGGAGAGGGCTTATAAAAGTAAAGAGATACACTCAGATTTTTGAGTTGAATGTCTGATTGCAATTCTATACAATCCATTTGAAAACTCGCAGGTAATGTATTTATGTTGACTGAAAATGGAATTGCAAATATACAAAAAAAAATAATGATTTTTTTGGCAATCTTGAAACCTGTTCTCAAATTCCTTTATCAGAACAAAAAGCAGGATTGCACATGTTTTGCTGTTCACAGGAGTGCGTTTAGCCAATGAATCAAAACACGTACAATTATTTGCTATAACTTGAGCTGGCACTGCACTGCACCCTCCCCGTGCCCTGGTTCCAGCTCAGACAGCATTAATAGCACAGTGATGTTTGTCTGCTACTGAGCAGTGGGTGTTCTCCCAGGGCTGGGCTGGGGGCATGGGGCAGCAGCTGGGCCGCAGTGCCAGCTGTGCCAGGCCTCATGCAGCCTGCAGCCTGCGGGTTGGACATGCCAGAATAAGGACAAATTATACCAGCCTAAAAACTTAGACAAACCACAAATAGCTCTCAACCCAACTACATCTCACATAAAAAGGGAACTCATCCAAAAGTTGGTCCCAGACTTTTGGGACACTCCATGCAGAATACAAGATGCCCCTACAAAGCGGCTGAGGCTTACAAAAGAGGATCACACCAAATCACACGTCATCCATTCCTCCACACAACTCCACAGTCAAAGCCCAAGCACTGCTATGTTAGCACCAGGCACATCATGAAGACTGCAGCAACACATCAGGAGAAACTATATAAGAGTTTCTTCTGCTGCCCCTTCCAACTGTGTGGACTGGTCCATGTCAGTCACAGTACCAGAAACCAGAGCAAGAGAATCTTCCAGGGAAACACTCCCCAAACCAGGTTCAGGTTAGAAAGGAAGGAAATAACAGCCATAAAATTATTGTTTTACAATTATTTATGACTGTGCTGAGAAGAAAAGCAGAGTGTCAATGCTATTTGCACTATTAGATCATTGCCGAAAGCATACCTATTGTATTCTCACAATTAGAAACCAGAAAGCTCTTTTCCCAATCGTTTGCCTTGTTCCCTGTTAAACTGTCACACTTGCCTGAGAAATCTTATTTCTTTGTTCGACAGAAGAGGCAGAATATCACCCCTAAAACATTCTGTCAAGATGCTTTTGAAGACCCTGATTCTTCGGAAAGGTGCTGCACCCAAGCATCTGACCTCCTGACATCCCAGGCATCTGGCATCCTGAGTGGATGCAGTCACTACTATGTAATTACACAAAATTGAGGTGGCTTTCAAAACCTCAGTGCTACTTAGAAAAAATTGCCAGAGTCCCTAGTAGGAAAAGTAAAGAGCAGATACATCAGGGAAGCTGGCCACAAAGCTCCCACATTTGTTGCTCCTGAAAATTTAGGTGGGAGGCAGCTGATGGAGCTTTGCACTGTCAGTGTGGCAGAAGCTCCTGGGATTGTGCAGAGTGTGCTTTGTCACTGAGTTACTCCCAGGCCAGCAGTAACTCCCAATCACAGAAAAACAATGGTGAGCAGCTGCAAAAAGTGACTTACCTGAACAGGTAGGGAACTGTATCACAAGTATATGATCCAGCATGTTAAGCTGGGATGTAGCACTGAAGAACTTTACACAAGAAAACCTAACTGACCACAATTTTTCAGGTGCAGAGTGGGACAGACTTTCAGTACAAAGTTTTTTTTTTCTAGTCTAAAAAGTCCTTTTGTGGGCTTGGGTTCATGACATTTAGTTATCTACTGCCATAAAAAATAAGAATAGGGTATGTTTGACATTCCTTCACCCCTTCCAGTGCCTTGGAGAGGCTCCACAGACACATGACAAGTTTTGTCAAACCCTGCCTTACACTGACCCAGCCAGGTGGTGTAGGCAGGCAGGCAGGCAGTCTTCACCTTCTAAAAGGAAGCAGTAGGCTTTTAGAACCTGATAGGTCATTTGCTGGGGCTCACTCCTTTGCACAGCTGTGCTATTTTTTACTTTGAAACTTTTTCTAGACCTAAATGAAAAGTAAATTAAACTTCTATAGATCCACTGCTATGTGCTGCAAATGAGCAAGGTTCAACAATTCAGCCAAGCAGGAAAAGCTCCACAGTCTAGGATCCACAGTCTAGCCAGACAGTAGTCAAAGCTCTTGATTTTCCGGACACTTGATGAGATAGGCCCAAGCTATCTGGAAAGGTACTAAAAATACATGGAAGCAGTGAACTTCCCTTAGTCCACAGTAACATCCAAGATAAGGAGATGGGTAAATATTTCAGCATGTATGCAGGAGGTACCTTAGTGAGTTAGGACATATTGGATTTCTTTGCATGAGTGCATACCTTTCCTGCACTGTCAATACAACTTGCATTGAGAGCTCATAGTAATTGGCATCCTTGTTCATTTTCATAATCTGTAAATGTTTTGAAAGGCTTTACCACAAAAGGGTACAACTTCTTGGATAAAGCCCTCTCCAGTGAATATTGCTGATTCTCGTGAACTACTGGACTACAGACAAAATAGATTTTAATGAATAAGTAATATATAGATAAATATGACTGGAATTTGTTTCTATATATACACATATTTATGATCCATAAAAATATTTAATTAAATCCCAACTCCATGTAAGATGATAACCAGGAAAATCACGAGTGGGACAAACAGGAAACAGAGCTTGCTCCAAGAGGCAATCTAGACACAACGATTGTACCTTTATTCCTCCAAAACTATTCAAATCCTGTTTATTCACATGACTGTTTTTCCTTGCTCAGATTTCAGTCAACTGTGGTACAAATAAATACATGAAATAACAGAGTTTTCCCTGGACAATGCTAAATTACCATCTACTGGAAAGGAACATTGTTTTGAAGAAATTTGTGACAAATGCAAGGCTGTTGATCTACATAGGCAGGAAGACATATCATGCCAAGTTTTATTTGTGTATGTTTTTGTTTTTTCACTATTTTGTCAAGTACCCTGCAGCACAGTTCAGTGATAGCGGGTAGTGTTTGAATGAGTGGGTAAAGGATGTCAAACTGAGCGTACAAGAATGACAGCATTGGCCTCATCTATGGAAGATCTTTTCAATTTCAAAAGCTAATTCAATGATACAAGCTTTCATGCAGCTGGTTTGCTGAAAGAATGCAAGCAGACATTTTCTCTTCTTCCTTTTTTCTTCCTGCTTTTTGAATGTGTGGTGCAGGCCCCCAGGCATCTGTTCACAGGCTTTCCCTTTCCTACCACATAGAAAAAGCTTCTTATCTGCCTGAGAAATTGAGTTAGGACACCATGCCATCCTAATTAGCTGTAAAGGAGTTTTCTTGCTTCCTTTTAGTGCCGGGCATGCTTTTTTTTTGTCAGTCTCATGCTTCCTAAGCCTCCCTGAGCTACATTGCCTCAGGACACTCTCAGCCCAGTACATCACGGTGTGGGATGCTCAGCGTTTGCCTCTGATCAGCACTGGTCCTCTGAGAGCAGGCAGTGTGCCTCAGGGAGGATGGCGAGGGCATGAGGCAGAGAGGGAAAGGCTGGCTGCTTGGGATGGATCCGTCACCTCCTCATTAGCTTTGTTTCCAGCCTGCTGGCCTGCAGAGTGACAGTCTGGAGGTCACTTGCTGGTCTGGATCTCCAGCTGGGCTCATCGTGACACCTAGTCAGGAGCAAGAGATGTCTTATCCTGTTATAATTGGATCAGTCTTCTGGCTTGTCTGGGAAATGGAGGAGTTCTGTAACATTTTAATGTATATTCTGATACTGTGTGTACTTATTTATCTTGTCACAAGTAAAGTGACTTAGTCATAAACGAAGAAAGGAAAAAAAATAAATCCTTCAGAACCTGCAGGATAAAAATGGCCTCCTTGAATCAATCTTCATCCGACGGTAGTGTAATTATGGATTATTTACCAAGATCCAGTCTCCTACTCAGAGCACAAAAATTTCCAAGGTGCCTGGTGCTAGTAAATTAGATAACACACAGGGTGATTTGTCATTATTACAGATCATTAGTTCTTTTCATGTTTAAACTTGCCCTTTCCAAAGACAGACTTTTTTTGTGGGTGTCTGGAAGATACAATGTGCTTCAATCATGACTCAACTGGTGTGCTAATCATTGCGCTGGATTGATTCTCCGTACTCCCCCAGAAAAGAAAACAGCATGAGAAGCTTTATAAAGTGAGGGCAAAGAAAGGAAGCCACAAGTGGACAAATACGACTTGGCTAATAGAGATAACGAGAGGAGGAACTTGATCAGCAGCCACAATATGAAAGCTCTTTTACCCGATCCTGTGATCAACACTGTCTCCATCTCTTGTACCCCAGGCCTTAAAAACACATCTCTCAATGGGGGATCTATGAAAGGCATGGAGGTCTAACAGAATTGTCTGAACTGGGCTCCTTGGAAGTGATGGCATCCTAAAACCCTTTTCTTTGCGGGTGGGAAAGTGTTACTGTGCTGCCCTCTAATGCTCACTGCCGTGCATTCGCTCACAGATGGGAAGGTTTAAGGTTAGTCCTGCTGAATAGGCACAACACCATTTTTTTCATCTGCTCTCATTACATAAAATTGGAAAAGCAAGGCTTTATGCTAAATTCAGTGCCACTTTTCCTGTGCAAGCACACTTGTTATTATGCAGTGAAAGCATGAATTACTGAGCGCTTTGGGGCTGTAATCCAATTTGTGGATATTTCATTTAAAGTGTGCCATGAGTGAATTGTCCCACATTGATGAATTGATAGGCCCTGGGCTGATAATGTCACTGAGAGGTAAAATAAGGCAACTCAGCATGATTGGAAAAGATAGGGGAACTTTTCTTGAAGGAAATCATGATAGACACGTTGGGTTCTTGTTCCTTTAAATTTTAGACCATATAAATACGATGCTTCCTGCACTATTGTAGTTTGCAGAACCATTTCACGGGGATCACTTAATCTTTTTCAGGAGCTTCCCTGCTCTGAGTTTCTTATTGTTCTCCTTCTGCATCAACTAAAACCCTGTCAAAACTTAAACGCACTATCCTAATCCAAGATTGACCGCCTGAGCTCTGAGCTTCCGTACATCCCGTTTTGCACTTAAATAGATACCAGCAGCTCCCCCTGCTCTTCTCCTTTGCAGAGAGGTGCAGGGTGGGGGTAGATGCTTTGCAGCACGCAGCTCACTCCCAGTGGCACAGCCTGACCGTGGAGCTGTGCAGCCTCACAAGCTGCTGCCAGCGTGGGGTAGGAGGAGGGAAGGGTGGGCTGCAAGTGGGGAATGTAACATGTTCACGGAAACCCAGTGAGGGACAGGGTCTAAATGAGCTTATCAAGCAGCATAAATATTAATCGCGTCGTTTAAGCTGACATCCTGCCCCATCTGCAGAGCTTCGCCATAAGAGGTTCCTCTAATAGGGCATGATGTCTCAAAGCTCCTTTTATTAATAATTGAAATGTTGTATCTTGAATTACCAGCCAGTTCATGGAAGATAACGCTGTGTCAGCAGTGTCAGGCAGGGGAGATCCCAGTGCATAATGCTGAGGTGAAGGGGTTAGGTATGCAGCCTTCTTCCTTTCTCTTCATTATTTACATTTCAGTGCTTCCTAAAAGCCGTGAGAGCATGCTCTCCTTGTGCTAGGCTCTACTCTTCACCCCTCTTTCCATCTGTAAAATGACAGTGTGTTTGCTTATCAAGCACTTTGATTCCTACCGTTGGAAAGCATCGTGTACGACCAGGCCCAAAGGCTTCTTTGTCAGAATACACCATGGGGTTGTTAAATGCTAGTGCCAACAAATATTGTCTTCTCTATCCTTGGATTGTCACATGCACACATTAAGAGGTGGTTCTGGAAAAATAAAAGACATATTTAGGAGTAGTGGGTACCCTTCAACCAAGGAGGGACAGAAATAAGCACAGCACGGTGACCCAGCAGTGCCTCAGGCAGGAGAGCTGGTGGGCACGGGACAAGAGACTGGCAGTGGACTGGGAATGTCAGCGCTACGGATTGGCCAGAAAGGTGGAAAAGTATGGCACTGAGTCATCCTGTGGATTGAGGCACAGAGATGCATGTATGACCTGCAAACAGCCCTCCTTCAGGGATCTGAGCTGCAGGGAGCGCAGAAGAGTCGTAATTAAGAGGGAAGATATAATCAATCCAGATATGAAATGTTTTAATTGAGAATTTGTTCTGTTTTCCCTTTGGAGGCCAATTTCCATCTGGCAACAGGAATTAAAGTCTGTGCAAAGACAGATCTGTGGCTACTGGTCTGTTGTGGTGATGAAGTGCAGGGAATGAAGTAGGAAGCACAGACAGGACTGAGTCCACACATTGCAAACCAGTGTGTGGTGCAAAGACATCTCAGACAACGACAGTCCAAGCATTAATGTTCTCGTGTTGTAACCCATACAGTGTCAAGAGCATGTCTGGAGGTGTGGCTGGAGCAACCATGACTTGGATGGGCTGTGACAGAAGTGGCCCTGCTTCTGGTCCAAAATGAGCAGAGCAGCTGAATTTGTTAGCACCTGCAGGCGGGTGCATCCTCACCGGTGGTCCCAGTGTTCACATCAGAGCAAGCAGAGCTCACACAGAGGTGTGCTTGAAACCCCTGGTGTCAGACATCTCTCTTTGTGCCTAGAGCAGTGTAAAACCATTTCAGAACTGAGCTCACATTATTTACCAACTAATGTCTTCCACATTTTTAATTACTATACTGATTTATTTTACATGTTGGGAAAAAAAAAAAGACACCAGTGGGAGCAGCCAACAAAGATTTGAATGCGCTTCCAGATTTTTCCAGGCATGGAAACTTTCTCCAACCATAAAATTACATTAATACTAAAAGGAACTTGTGCGTCAGACTTATTAGTCAAGACATCTGAAAGAAGAAAAAAGAAAGCAAGAAGCAGATACTGATGAAGTTGTTTGGAAAAAAAAGTTGTGCTTAGTATTAAAGAGTGGGAAGTACAGCAAGGCAGTCACATGAAAGCTGAACCTTTCCATTTCTTTTTTAGTAACTATTCGAGCACCCATTGTCACCTTTTCTGCTTTCTTTTTGTCACTGTTGTCTAATTCCCTGTTCACATGATAGCCGGCACACAGGAGGCTCTTAATCTTTTGGCAAGGTGTTGTAATTGTTTGAAAACAAATTAGATTGCTAAACATAGGGACAAGAGAATTAAGAGACACGTCTGAGGTCACACTTTAGGTTAATGGCTAATCACAGTTTGAATCCAGGAACTTCTAATTATTAGACGTATCTGTAATTGACTGTGTTGTCTCCTGCAACTCCGGAGTGCTATAATATCACTTGGAAATTGACGTAAGGGTTGCAGAGGTGAAAATTAAAAATGTGGTCAGGAAACAAAAAATTGAGCTATCAGGAATCACTAACAAGCATCAACTGATTACTTCTTAAACAAACAGTCTGGATTCTGCAGAGATGTATTTGATACCCTCGGAACAATTAATCAACCCACAGAAGTGGCAAGTGTCAGGAATAATAACTTACCTGCAGATCACAGGATTCCCAGTGAAAACTGTGCTTGTGATAAAATCATTCTGTCTTTTGTTTTCTCAGCGGAATTTGTTGGCACTTACTACCCTGCTGAGAATGTTACGTGGGAGAATTTCTGGAAGAAGGCAAAGTACTGCTCTCCTTCACCTGTCTCCTTCCAATTAAACCTCCGTGGATTTACGTCTTAATAAAAAGGCAGTTATACTTTTTTTTCCAATTTGTCTTTGCTGTTAAAATCCACTGCTCCAAACATAATAGGTATTGTCTGCAATTGCTTAAATTGGGCATAAACATTTATTGCCTCCCTAGCTAACGAAAGCAGCCTTGCTGTTCATAGGAATGAGGAAAATTCCACTCAAGGTCAAGTGCCCTGATGTTTTCAGGCAGCCTCATTACCTACATTAGCACTGTAGAAGATGAAGCAGAACATCTGGTAGTGCCATAAAAATGATAGAAATGTATGTATATTTGCTTTAGCTCTCATGCCAGCGTTCAGCCTGTCCTCCTATTTGGGGTCAGCACTCCAAAGAACTGTCAGAGTCTCGTTGTTTAAGGTTCAGCTCAAAAAATTTTTTGGTTTCTGCTGTTCCTTATGTCTGAAACAAAATCACAGGGGCACCGAAATGCATTCCTTGCTCCTTGTCAGCACTATCAGATTTCAGGCAGAGATGATTTAGCCAATCTGATATGCATTTTGTCTCATGTCTCTGACATCTGGGAGGTAGCTGTTTATTATAGAGCTGTCAGTATTCCTCTGTCGTCATGTCTATCATGGAAGTTTGCTCACCACAACAAAAACGAGTTACAGAACGGGAAGAGGAGAGGATGAAAAATTCTGTGCTCCTCTTACACTGCCCTCAAATGAGCTGCTGCCGCAGCGGCTTTGCATTGTGCCATTCAGTTTTTGGAGGGCATGGAAGGGCAGCAGCATCTCACCAAACCCCTGCAGGAGGAACCTCTCTGCCCACAAAAGCTCATTATAGGTGCACAAGTGGAATTTACTCAGCTCCTTGATTTTCTGCCTAACTCCATCAATGTCGAGAGTAGTTCTGGGTCTATTTTGCATCAGCAGGTTATGATCACAAACTGACAGCTGAGAGACTTTGCTTTCTGGCTTTGCTTTCTTCCTGAAGTCTGACACATCTGAGGTATGGAAGAAGGGAACTGCAAGATCCCTTCCAGGAGCTCTCCAGCTCCTTGTCATATGGAAACACCGCTGTTCAGAATATCTTTAGTGAAGAACCCAGGGAAGCTTCACCTCCCTTCGATGCAAGGGATCACTGCAGAAGAGTGGTGTAGGGCTTAAAAACTGCCTGCAACCAAGTACAGCATGGTCTGTCCACACAGTATGACTGCTTTGTATCCCATTAGCACTTCTGCTCATTTCAGTACATTACAAATGACTATACTCAACATTTAGGAACTCCTACTGCAGGTGCCAAAACAGTCAACAACTAGATTTTTGCCATTCAAGGACAGCAGAAATCCAGAGCTTCAGAACCAAAGAAGATGAAAACAGAAGGATATCTACCAAAGTTATGCTGTAGTGCATATTGTGTAAGTTTGGATCTCTGATGTAGAAGATAGCCAGGAAAACAGAGAAGACCATGGTTGGGAAGCATCAGTCTCCTTCACAAAGCTGGACCTCTCCCATTCCCATCCATTCCTTCCTGACATCCCTGTTTTCAGCTAAACTGCAGAAGGGACACCAAGGTCATCATCCAGTGAAAATATTTTGGCCTCAGTGGTCATTACTGCTGTGGCCAACGATAATAAACGCAAGCTCTGTGCACTCCTTGTGATCAGCTGGAAATCTCAGCAGACCTCAGAGCATAGGAACAATACAGTGATCAACAGTAGGCAGGGCTGCTCTTTCCAAGGTGGCCTTAGTGATATTTCATGCAAAGATGTGAAATAGAAATAATCGAAACCCACCACCTCACTCAGTATGCCATATTGCCTGAGCACACTTCCTTGCGTGTATTTTAAAGTGCTCCCAATTCAGAGTAATTTAAAACCTCATCAGTACTCACTAGAGGGTTGGGGTTTAGAACCTCAGTCAATTAAGTCCATGTAGATGAGTAATGGGAGTAAAACTCACAGTTTTCAGTGCAGAAAAAGAAAGAAAAAAGAAGAAAAGATTCCAAAGCCTAGCTATTTAAAAGCAATTATATTTTTAGTTACATAGAGAGACATTTTCAGACTTCTAATTGCTCCAAATCTGTCTGCTAAAGAGTCATTACATTCCATTTTAACCCCTCTCTGACACCAGGAACAAATGTTGTAATTGAACTGTGTCACCAGTGATCTCAGTTCAAGATCATTAGTAAAGTTATTCTTGTTCGTATTTGCTCTAACACTGCTGCTCATTGCCTACAGGCATGGGGCCAGATTTGCTGGTAGCACATGTGGGTACAACACCACTGAGATTGGTGGTAGTGTGCCTGTGGTGAGGCTGGCCCTATGCGCTATGAGCTGCTGTTAACCAGTGTATTCCCAATACATACTGTGTCCTGTTCACCCAGCTACATCCTCTTGTACGCAAGGCAGAGGATAGAATTCAGCAATATTGTGCAATTGAATTCTCTCCAGTTATTTTATATCGTAATATCATTTTGGGGCAATTTCATATCCACTCACATGATTCTGATTTCAACTGTGGACAAGAAATGAATGATGCATTTAAATAATTTGGCCTGCAGCGTGCTTTCAGAACTGTGCTAACTTCTTGGTATTACTGTGTATATGTAAATAAAACTGGGATCATCTCATTTCTCTCCACAGAGTTTAGCTGAAAAAATGAAAGAAACTGAGTCAGAATATCACAGTAAACATGTTTAATAAGGTTACATGCAGTTTACATATCAAATTAAAATACAGATTTTGTCTAGTAAAAAAAAGAAAATGAAATATAGGCAATGGTGCTAAAGGAGGCCTAGAAGGTGATACTTCACTATGCAGCATGATAGTTACTGGCAAGTGATCATATGAGTCCTATAACAGTTCTATAATTAAGATTCTACTCACATTTCTACTTTAAGCCCTGGCATAAAAATATGCTTTGAACTGTAATTTGGCAGAGGTCTTAGCACAGCAGTGTGTTTTTTTGTTTTGCTTTTAATTCCAAAAAGTCATTCACATTTTATAGCAGAGAAGGATAAAGAATGAGTTGGAAGTTTCCAGGCTCTCTGTTATGATTTTATACAACTGATATGAGCCCAAGATTAATGCTCACAAATGCAATAACTCAATCTCATTCTCATGGCACGAGACAGCGCAGAGCCCAGCATTTAACCAACAGGTAGTGGAAGAGTTTGCTCGTGCCAGTGTCATGATGTCAATGTCTATCAAACCAGTTGATTCATAATCTGCCTCACTACTCTGAGCACACATTGGCCAGATAGATGGCATTATTTATGGTCCAGCTCTGCTTGTGCTCTCATTGATGGAGCATACACCGTTTAGCTGTGTTAGCACATACTGCAGAGCTCTGTCAGTACAACTGTCCAGCCTGAGCACTACCATACAGCTGACCTTTACAGGGCCACAGCTGTCTCCTACCTCATTAGCTCAGAGGACAGGAGAAGGTGGTTGGTGACCATCTGCGTATGTAGACAGCACCTGGGGAGAAACTGCTTTCTGGGCCAAACTGTGGCCTGTGACCCGTTAGGAGGGTTACACTGAGACAAACAGTCCCATTTACATTTTTACTACCTCATATTAAAACCAGACTCTCTCTAGAGAGAAAACTGAGCTTGTATCTGGGCCAAGATCCTGGTAAACTAGGTCACCACCATGCCTGTGCCACCTGCAGTCAGCTCAGCTCCCAAGGGGGAGAGCAGACGCCATGTGGCAGAGCCACGGCTCCACACAGGCCTTGAACATGGCTGCCAAAGGAACAGTCCAGATTGTCCGTGTCTCCAGCAGTGTTAATGAAGGCACACAGTGGTATGGAGTGAGGATCTGATCCTGGATAAAACCAACCTGGGAGAGAGGGGGAGAGAGAGAGAGAGAGAGAGAGAGAGAGAGATGGGTTAGTTATAACTTGCTTAGGTTCCCGAAGTTACTTCATTCTGGCCACATGGATGCTTACAGCCTCAGCCATAGGGAAAAGCTGCTGCCAGCACAACAGAATGAGTGACCGGAGCATAGGAGCTGTGAGGCAGGAGCATCACTGCTAGCTAAAGGCAACTTGAAGGGTATGGGAGACCAGAGCTTGAAAAGTCAAGCACAATGGCTTAATGTCAACGAGAATCAATCCCAAAACCACTGTAAAAATCCTGTGTCTGCAATGAAAGCCCAATTTCTGAGTCATTCTATGATCAATATGTAAAAGCTTTAGCCTTCTAAGGAAATAATAGCATTAGAAATGACTAACACCCTAAACCTTTAGACTAGCTCAACATGTATGCACATGCTTTTTCCTCTGAAGATTAATAAGAGTTTTTGCGTCATTATTACAACATTTAATCTAAATTTACGTCAATATTATTATTATGTTCCTAACAAATCAATAATATGATCTATTTCAGTATTCAGTTAGCATAATAAAAGCTGAAAAATTAACTAAAAACAAAATGAAAAAAGTTCTCCTAGCACAAATCAAATCAACAGACCATAAAGATGACATGCTCCCAGCTCCTTCCACTTTAGCCAGACATGAGTCTGAGTTTTCCCAAAACACTCTGTACTGCGTTAGCTTAGCTCGCCAAGCTCAGAGCCCACCCACATAAATATCCCTGTCTTTTTCAACACAAACAGAGGGAGGCTGTATGAAGTGCTCCTACCAGCACTCCCCTACCGCATGGCACAGACCTGCTTTCCCCCCACTTTCCTCATTCATTTTAAAAAGATATATTCATGTCAGTGGTATTCTCTGTATCTAGATCATATAGGAGGCAAGACACTAATATAAATGCTGATTATTCTTATTAGCTGTTGGTGAATAATCATTATCATTACATTTCCAAAATTAGGTTCCACATTAATGTCTTCCTGTGGTGCCCTTTATATTAAACCTTGGATGTTTAATCTGCAACTACAATTTTTCTTGCTTCTGTCAGATTATTTTTTAGCCTTAGTGTTCCTCTAGTAGATGGTATTTGGCATGTAAAATGATGAGTGTGTATTGTAAACCAATTAGGTTTTATTTTTAAAAGAAGTTGTGATTGGCAATGGAAAATATCATGAAGCACAGAGAAATGCTTGAATTTCTTGATAGTTCTTGCCTCAGAAACTGTGCTGTTTAGTCAATCTGGTAAACCATTGGAACAGCTTTATTTTTAGATGATGTGGCTCCTTTGCTAACATTTTTCCTTGCTCTGTAGAGCTAATTACTATCCCATACACTACTGCACATACCTTCAGTTGAAATCAAACGTTAGGTTTTTTCACTGATTCTTTCTAAGGTAACAGAAGACAAAGAGATGCATATCTTTGGACTGATTTTATCCCGTGGAAAATTTCATTTTACCTACCATTATGTTTTCAAGAGTTAATTTCCATTTTGACTATTTTATTAATAGACCACTGGAAGCTTATAAACATTTCAAGGCTTTTAAGACTGTGTTTTTGAGAAAATGATTAATTATGCAGTGTTATGGATTATGATGCCCTCCTTTTCCATGGTTTTCTGACTTCCTGCTTGTTGTCATGTAGCTCCAAGAGTCTGATGAACACAAGAATGTTTTTTTCCCATTTGTTCTAAAGGAAAGTGTGATTCTTTATAAAGGACATATTGCAAACTGAAAATCTGCCACTCACGCAGTCAGGTTGTCCTATAATGCATATGACTACTCAACATTTTTTTAAAGACTAGTTAAGTACTTCTGCAAAACCCCAGACTATCAGCTGCAAAGACTGACAAAACTAGCAGGGTCAGTGACAATCATCAAAATTGATTTCCCACACAATACAGACCATATACATTCCCTCACTATTTCTTCTGAAGGAGAGAATTTTTCTTTCTGGAACACAAGAGATATTTGATCTACGAGAGCAAAGGAACAGTGTCACCTTCTACTGTGTCGCTTCAGTTTTTGACCAAACAATGTCTGAGTAGTTTCTTTACAAAAGTAATTCTTGGATTCTTCATGGATCATGTGGAGTAGAGCTAAGCAAATCTTGAAACAAGGATTCCTACTGGAGGGTATCAGTTTCATTTCTTAATGAATGTAGGCAGTTTGTCCTGATCCTCCTAGAGTAGACATGCATTTTCTACCGTCTTCCTCAGAAAATTGCAGTGAATTACTTTATTCCCATGAATATTAGTGTTCTTCTCAATACACAGACAATGGAGAGAAGTTGCACTTTTGACTTCATTGCAAATTCCCATATCAGAAACCTTATCTAACAGGTTTACTTCACTCTGCTTGGAGGTCACTCCCTTATTATAATGAAAGAGGTTTTCAAAAGCAGGCAGTGAACAACTGATATGGCAGGAATTTTGCACTGATACTGTCTGTCTGTAAGGTAATCTGATGGCCAAGTGCTGCTGGGGGTGCTTCACTGATGAGGCATGAACAGAAAGCCTTGAGGATTGTGAACTATTACATTCTGACCTGGCCTGTCCATCCACATAAAGAGGCATGGGGATAGTAGAGAAACTTTTTGTGGTGGGGAGACAGAGAAACTTTTTATTCCCCCAGGGATTTTTCTTGTTACAGGAGATCAAGTATCATAAAATGATGAACTTCCCAGAAACCAACAATCTATGTTTTTCATGCAGTAAATAGGAGGACAAGGGTGATCATTCTTCTCGTTCCTAGTATAACAACAAGCCCAACTGAGCTCACATGGACAAGCAAATAGATCAGCCTAGAAGGCAAACATGACCTATCTCCTCCCTAGTCAGAGAGTGGAGGTGGAAGGAGCTGATGTGACCTGCAGCCTGGTATGCACTCTGCATGCGCAGCTCAACAGTCACATGGAGCTTTCCTCAAGGCACACTGGAAGATGCAGTTTTTATCTGCCATGATCACTTAGCATGGAAACCAGCCATTTACATAGTTCCTTGGCTAAAATGTAGTAGTTATGTTTCTGTGGCTAAAACACAGTAGTTCCATCTACCTTCATTCTCTGTTAGGATCTGATATACCAATTTATAAATATGCTTTGATTTTCCTTTGTGCTTTTCACTCTTAATTTTCGGAGTACTTCAAGCACATTGATAAATTCTGTTTTGCATGAAATGCACAAAAACATGCACAGAAGGGAGAGGCAAAGTATGCTGACCAAAAGAGTGTGGATATGTATAGTTTCCATACAATTAAGTGAACAGAAGGAGCTCCTGAAGCTTACCCAATGCTAATCATCCCCTTCTCCATAGTAGCTATTGCTCTCCTGGGCTGCCTCTGCAATGCATGGCAAAACTTCCCAGCCCATTTCAGCCTTAAGAAGAGGTCCTTGATTAAGAGGGTGGTGAGCAAATCTCTGCTGATTTCAGTGCATTCAGGAAAGCAGCTCGGGCTGGGTTGCCTCTGGCGAGGATGGGTAGCTAGGAGGCAGGGTTGGGCTGGTAACCTCTTCAGCTGGCAGGGCTGCATCTGGAAGAAGGAAGTGTGCTCACACAGTGACTTGCCCAGGGTCAGACTGTGGCATAAACAGCCTGAGAGTTGTGTTAGTGAATAAGTAGAAGATAAGCACAGGGAAGGTAGGAGAAAGTTCACAGCAGAAATTCTACAGTACAGTGAAAAGAGAAGATATAAGAAAAGCCAAGGGGGATAACAGTTTTCTTTGTTAGAATAAAGTCCTTTATTCAATATTAGAAGAAAGCACCTTTTCTGTGATTTAACACTTTTTGCCACAAAGCTTTTATACAAACAACTTCTAGTTTTATGAGGCAGCAACCAAGCACTCTTCTTCCAAAACTGTCAGACAGTGATAATTAAAGCTGCTATTCAGGAGACTGGATTTGAACAACTGCTTGACAGGGAGAGTGTGTTATGGAATATCCTGCACTCCCTCTGCATTGCACAGCCTTTCTTTTGCTAGGAACTCACTAAAAAATGAAAGTTAAATCACATCAGACAAATGCATAATGAGCTTGTGCTGCAATGTTTAATAAGTTAATCAAGTATGTTAATGATACATATTTACAAGAAAGGGATTTGACTTGAAATCAAGTCAGGAAACAACAAAGGCTGGTAATAAGAACAGCTTTGCATTGACAAAGTCCAGATGAATATGAGATAATTTGGGAATCGAAAAGAGAACACAGAAACTGGTGATAGATGGAGCTATGAAGAAGAGCTGAATTTCACAGCATATCCAATTACAAAAGTCATTACTGATAGGAATAGCAAAACAACTTGTCTATACAGGATATGAGTAGAATTCAGTGGACTAAATTGCCTACATTTATGCAACATTTCATATTTATTTTTTAAAAAAATTGCTTGATACTGTGGAATTTGAATCTTATTTCCAAAGCCTTAGAACATCTGGAACGTGTCAGGTCTTTGATTGGTTCATTAGAATTAAGGCAGTTGTGAGGTTAGGATTTCAGACTTTGCAAACTCTACAACACAAAGTGTGTTTGGAGTTCCCTGGGTTAAAGTTTCTTTTTTTTCTGTTTTTCAAATTTCATTTCTTCAGAAATAGAATGACTGGAGAAGAATCATCCCCCTGTTAAAGCCCCTGTTTCAGATAGGAAACAGCACCTTCTCTTTGATCTCCTCAAAACTGTGAGACACATGGAGATGGCTAAAAATGAAACAAGACCAAAGTTCATCCCAAACTGGGACTTGGAAACATGACTTTCACTGAAGAGATTTTTGTAATGGATAGAAAATCTATTTTCTATTTTCTTCCCTTAAAGAGGAGAATTATTGTCTCTGTCTGTATTTATAGTTGAGAGTTCCTAATTTCTAAAGGGGGATAAAAAGATAATCAGTAAGCCTCATTGCATAAGTGTGAATTATTTTTTTCTCATTACATCAGTGTGTTGGGCTGATGAAGAGTGAGGCACCACAAGGCATGGTGACCTCTCTTGTTGTTGCACTGCTGTGCTGCACTCCAGCCACTGGTGGTTCAAGGTGGCATGCTCACAGGGTGCAGTGTCACGCCACGTGAGGACACTAGCTGGGATCAGAAAGCTGCATGGTTATGCCAGTCCACAGAATCTATTCTTCCGCATTCAGTGAGATACCGACATAGGAATATTTCTTCTAGTTCCGGTTCTAGCTTGAGCTAAGTTCAAGCAAAGCACCCCCAAGCTCAGACATAAACCTATTATACTGTGTAACCCATTTACTTGCACACATTGTGTTCCTCCCCATGCCTACATCATTTGCAGTCCATCAACGATCTCTAATGTCTATTAATGTATAAGGTCAATTTGACTAACTCTGGCTGCGCCCACTTTGCTCAAAAACACACTCCCTAGAGTCAACTGGAACTGGACTTTGAAGGTTTATTTAAAGAATCTGCATTACTTTTCTTTAAAAACTTTTGCTTCTTAAAGTTGTTTAGATTGATTCTCAGTGGTACTCATTCCAAATTCACTAGTTTTCAACCATTTTGAATTTTTGCATTTATTTATATTTTCTTATGGAAATACATGTATTTTAATTTAGAAACCTGATTATATTTTGCAGAATTTGTTGTCCATAAATACCTATTGAGCACCTTGTATAAGTAATTACCAGACTGAGAGTGGTGATCTCAGAGAAAGTGCTCCTGGTTATCTGAGCTCTGTGAATGACTCCCTGAATGACGCAGTTTCTTCTCACTTGCTGTTGCAACTTGGATAGTAAAGAATGGAAGAAATCCTTGGATAACCAAAATTATTTATACTTGAGTCCTTACCACTGTGTTTTTCAAGGTTAGCACTCTTTAATGAAGTGTGAGTGCTATCTGATATATCTCAGAAATTCAGTTTTGCTTGTCTGAGGGGTTGCACTGCAGCTACTAGCTGTTCGTCAGAAGGCTGAACAGCTCAATGAAGGACAAAAGATTGTGTGATTGGAGTGGTTAATAATGTTTTTCTCTGCTAAACTGCATAACATAAGTATTAAAACTACCTGGAGCACTAAATGAGGACCCTTCTCAAGTTACCATGCCTCATCTCAGTGGCTTTCAAATCATGGCTGCACAAAGTCCCAGCTAGGCCCAGCAGCCAGCAGGGTAGCTCATCTGATGTCCCTGAAAGGTTTTGGCTGGGCTCCTTTGATGGCCTCAGACCTTGGCAGTGAGGGAGACTCTGAGTTACTGTCTGTACAAAGCAACAGAAGGTTTTCTAGTGCTGTTTCTCTCTTCCTTTGTTCTTTTCCATTCTCATCACAAGGACCACTTTCTCTTGGTCTTTTTGACAGCTGCACTTTTGCCTCCCAGTTCCTCTCATCAGTTGTTCCACTTTTAAAGTAGAACACATAGATGAGGTGACAAGGAGCCTTTCTGTGGACTTCAGTGAACATCCTTTTCCTTCAGGGTTAACCTCATTGCACATGCTGAGGTTTTCCTGCACTGTCCTTGGCTCCTCTTTTTACTTTCTCTACAATGAAAAGCTTAAGCCTCAAAGTGCATCTTTCTCTCAGACCTTGCAGCAGTAGAAAGGCAGCTGTGCCATAGCTTTATTTTTAAAAGTTTCTTACAGCTGTTGGAGAGAATGTTTCTTTTCTGCTACAGCAGACTGGCTGTCTGTGCCAAGCTAAGAAATAACTGAAAATAATAATAAAGCAGTTTAACACATTGAATATCTGTGCGAGGCACTTACTGCATCCCGAGTCTTTTCTCCTCTTATGGACTCCTGTTTAGTCCCTGTTATTGTTCACTCAGCATTTTATAATGACAGGCATATAAACATTATAAAGCCATGCAGCTGGAGCACGCCTGAATGCAAATTACCTCACACAGGAAATCGTGCAATGCATTTGGTACCTGAAAATAGAGATCCACATAATGAAAATGGAGATAGTTGTGTGGATGCAAGAGGAATCGTGGTAATTTATGGCAGCTAAGGATTTGCCTATGCAGATGCCTCAACAAACAGGTTTGAAAAACAGCTTGTCCTATGCATAATTGGCACATTTTGTGGCACTGTCCCTCCCCCCAGTCCTCCAGAGCTGGGTGCAAATTGTTCTCCTTACCTCAGGACTGAAATACTAGGGCTTGGGGGATTTGAATTGCTCACGGTTTGGGTATAAGGCATTTTTAAGAGCTCAGATATGTCAATCCAGTGCAAAGCTTAAATTTCCACAGGGAGAGAATGCTCTGCAGTCTTGTCCCTTGCCTTGAACTGATATGTCCTGCAGATAAAATTCCAGAGAATTCAGGGTGTAAGAGCCAAGGGGCAGAAAATTACAATGAAGGTCTCTACCAGAGAAAGGAAGTCAGTTGAGCTATGATGACAGAAATGGAGTCCTACTCAATAATTCCTTTCTCTACCTGTCCTGTGCAAGATTTAAAAGGGATTACTATGTCCTCTGGACACAAGTTAAAAGCAGACCTAAAAATTAATTAGTTTCCAGCATCCTTTCAGAGAGCCATCAGGGTTTGCATCAAAGAGCCCCAAACAGTTTCTATCTTAGAAATGGCAAATGGCAGTAACAAATAGAGAGACCATCTTGAGCTAAAACTCCCACACGAAGATTTTGCTTATACTGAGTGTGTGCTTCAGTTTAATTGCTGCTTTACGAAGAACTCCAGTTACCTCTTGTCCCATACAGGCCTCAAGGATGCATTTGTACTGTTTCTTGCCCTTCAGTTTCCCTCATGGAAAATGTTAATCTGTCTGCCTGAAGAGCCGTTGATGTTCTAAATCAACTCAAGGAAGGAACAGAGAATACCCAGTGCCTCACATCTTGAGTGGTTATTTACACCTCAATGGAAGCAGACTAAATCAAAATGATGCTCTTTGATATTTTGCACTATGCAAATTGTTCCACAAGGGGTAATGCCAGCACAGAGTGAGATCCAGGAACCCACAGGAAAAGACTTGCACAGTAATTTAATGTGAGCTGAGTGAAAAGATGATGGTAATTCATAGAGCAAAAGGCTAAATGTCTTCATTTTGCAGCATGTGGAGGAACATTCGGGAACAAGGCAGTCACAGAGCAAAACACAGACTTCACACAAACCTTTAAAGACATAGTGCAGGCACTTGCAGTGAAACAGCCACATAACAGAAGAAGATACCATTCTACTGTCAGACAAAAAAAATCCTCACACCTTTAACATTATGAGTGGAGATGTCTTCAATTGATAAACATGCATTCTTCTGCTCAGATTTGCCCAGAGCGTTGTCTCCCTTGGCTCACTGTGACAGCAATAAAACCAGGTTCTATACAAACTAAGGCACATATCAGTGTGATGTCTGACAGAGGAACTCCAGCACTCCCCATACTTGCCTCTACTCTAATATTATATTCATTATTTTTCTGTGAACCCATAAATTCACCCAAAGTCTAAGAAAGAGTGTGCACATAAAGAAAAGAGAATTAAGCCCAGAAACTACAAGATACTACACACAGCCAGTAATTAAGTGGTATCTGAGCCATACCAAAATGGAGTCAAGGACTAATTAGAAAAATATTGAGGTAGCACACATCAAAATCTTCAGCAGCACATAAATAATATTCAACCATGGCATCCCTCTATTTGATCTGAGAAATAACTGCTGGATTTTCAGCTGGACTTGTCTTTCATTATTCCTTATCCACCCTTCCCTAAATGAAACAGACCTGAAATAAAACGAGCTACAGAAAGAAAAGAAAAAAAAAAGGAAAAGCCTATGTAATTGTTCTCCTGAATATCTGTCTGGGTATCTTGGTAGTGCAACATCAGTGTTGTTGGTTTTAAATTTCATCTGTGCTCATCAAGAGAGAAATGCAGAAGGGTCAAGGTAGCACAAAGATAATACCGGTTATATTATTATTTTTGTCCTTATTAGCTCCCTAACTGGAAGAAATTGCTACCTCAGCCTCAGTGTAGAGCAAGAAAGGAGCAGGGCATCTCTCAGAGCCTGTGCTCCCTGACACATTCATCATTTTGGTTTATTTCAGAAGCCTCCTTTAGTTATGCTGCACTATACACCAAGACTCTTCAGCTGGCTTTTGGGGCAAACTGCGTATTACATTATACTGTATTGTACCGCATTGAAAAGTTCATATATTTCAAGGAAGTCAGCAGAGGAAGGCATTATTAAAAAGATTTGAAGAACTGTGTGAAAAGCATGGCATCTTTCATGGTTCCACGACAGTTCTGAATCCTTTAAAATTTATGCACAAGTAGGGTGTGATAAGCAACAGCAGTTGGCTAAGGTGAGAGAGATAACTGGGAAACAACACAGGCATCGAGACCCATTGTAAGATGAAAGCTAATGTCCCTCCAGCTGTGGGGAAGTTTGAGGAATGTGAAGCAAGAAATTTGAATATGGGATTTTTCTCTTGGGTCCCATCAAATTCCTGTTCTGTTTCACTTGATTGAATGGGATCTGCATCAGGGACTTCCTATATTCCTGCCTAATCAGGTGAAAACGCAGTGAAAGATGTGACTAGCCGTCTGTAGGGAACAATTTCTGGGCAACAGATAGGAGCACACATTTGCCTTGCTATAAACTGATTCAGCCCAGTATTCATCACCGGTCCTGAGGCCCAGCTCAAAAATTCACTGTGATGCATTATATACGCCATTAGCAGAAACATCTGAGAACATGTCTGCAGGCTACATTTATCAGCACAAGTGCAAGCATCCATTGTTATGATGGATCTCACACCTGGTCTGGGCTAGAAGTAAGGGTGTAACATCTTGGTGTTCATGGGGGCAGCGGAAGGAAGTCCAGGAATGAAGGTTTTACTGTTGATTTCATTTTTAAGTTGAGAAAGGAGGCACAGGGCAGCGACAATAGATATCCCATGAGGTCAGATATGAAATGATCTCAACTCAGTCACAGAACGGTTACTCGAGATGGTGGAAAGAATGGGAGGAAAATATCTACCACCCACTGTGGATCAATATAGGAAAAGTAGCCCAGTGGGTGCAAAGAATAGGTTGGATTTGAGGGGAAGAAATCTCGCTATGTCTTAACTGGGTAAGATAAAAGGATTAGATTGACTGGAAGATTGATATGCAGAAGTTCTCAAGCAGTAGCTTTCCATGCAAAGACCACATTTTGCATTCTCCCGTTGTTTCTGCTGGGGATACAGGTACCTTCTCTGTCAGGATGACTTGTGAAATAACACCACAAGACAGCGCACAATATGACCAAACAAAACTTTTAAAACATAATCCCAACAGTAAATGCCTCTTTTTTTTTTTCTGCTGTTTTGAAACTGTCTTCTTTTGCCATCAGCACAGCACATGATGTGGCATCCGTGACCAATTTCCACAAAAGACAACTGCATAATCATCTTTTTTGTTTTAAGTCTCTGCAATGGGATTGGAAGAAGTAGCAACTCACAGAATCCCAGCAGTGAATTGATGAATGATGCATGAAAATATCATACTCACATATCTTATTGAAATACGGCTACCACATTTGCAAAGGAGATCTTTTACTTAAAAACAGTGATCTGTAACCTTTCTAATAATGATTTTTTTTCCATATTACTTATACTGTTAGAGGGATCTGAGAAACTGTGTGAGTTGTTTCTGTGGTATAAGAATAACCCTGTCTTTAAACCTAACTTTATCTACAAAATCTAGCTCAGGAGTTTGAGATACTATTACTACAATAGTAATAATTTGTTTTCTGCTATAAATTTCAGCAGAGGCCACCGTTTGTTACCAAAACCTGTTAAATGGTTAACAGGCATTTGTAACAGCCTAAAACTGAGTTGCACTTTCCAATGAAGAGATGTGTATGACTCAATACACCTGGCAGTTCCAGCAAAGATGATGAATTAGCTGGCGGAATAAGTCATCCTCCTACTCTCATAAAATAAGCCAGACATGGAAATGTATGTCTTGATGTGGATACACCATCCACATTAATCTGAAATCAACTCCTTTTATCTCCAACTTCCTACATCTCCACAGTGATGATCTTCAAAACATAAGACTTAAGACTGACTACATTTTCCTGCATTTTGTTAAGCTACAGGGTTGTAAGATATTTTATCATTTGTTAGAGTTAGTAAACAACTAGACAAAGAAAGTGACATACACTAGCAGGGAGAGAGCTGACAGAACTTATGCCTTTACAGAAAAATAAATCATTCATGTCTATGAGAACAGAGAGTCTGTTGGCAAATTGTAATGACAAATGATGTAATATCTTCATTATGTCCTGTTTTAGTATCCAGAAGAGTTACAAATTTTAATTCTAAACTCATTATATGAAGTGATTTGTAGACCTCCCTTGAGGCCTCCTACTTGGAAGTCAGAGATGCTTCGTGAAAAATACCCAAACTAAAGATTTCTATCCTTTATTGATTATCTGCAAAAGTTCATGTTTCCGCATACTGATGATTCATTTTCACAATGACAGCACTGGCTGCATGGGATGTCACCTTTCAAGAAGAGTGTGTGTGAAAGAAAAGGATTTTGGTGGGTTTATTTATGGGGACATTATAGATGTATACACTGCATTGCCCTCGGAAGATGTGGGCTCATTTATTAAGAATTAGGGTGTGGAAAGTTTTTGTGAGTTTATTGAAGATGAGTATTGCTTGAGAAGCAGAAATGAAGTTTCTGGAAAATTGTATTTACTTGCATTGTTTCTAAGAGTTTAATGCATTTCTGTGCAGTCCTGGTCTGAGACAATTTCTGGCAATGGAGCACTGTATCTATTTAAGTACCAGTCTGTTCAAATACATGATAAGTTTCTTTGGGAAAGTCATGTTTGGGTTAGACTCATCTTTGAATTGGCGAGTAGGCAGGGAAGAGTTCTCATAAGTGTAAACACAGAAGCAATTGATGGACTATTTATCACAGCCTATTTGGCCTACTACGGATCACTCTGTTTTTATCTTTCCAAATCCCTGCACCAACAGACTATTTTCTTCCTGTTTTACATTCCATTTCAAGTCTACCATCCCTCCTGACTGAGGATAATATCCATCCCTTTTCCTTGACTTATCTCTCATCTGTTCACGCTACACCTCTGACTCCATCCTCAAGACAAAATTAATCCTCCTTCCTAAACTTTCTTTTTTTCCTCTGGAAAAAAAAAAATGTGGGTGGAGATGTGAACTGTCCCCTTACATCTGTCAGCAAAATATCTATAAATGTGTAAAAAAACCTCAAGCAATCAAACAAGCAAACAGTAGCAGAGGAAGTGTCAGATGTTGCTCAGGGAGCATACCCAAGCCTGACCGCTATCTGCAGCCCATTCCCCCACGCTCTTTATCTTCCACAGTTGTTACACCAGATGTCATAGGGTGCCTCCCCGCCTTTTCTCTTAATGTCTGCTTATGGATTTGTGGTCCATGAATTAGTCTCACCTCTTTCTGAACCCACTGAAAATATCTGCCACCACAACATCTCTGGCAACAAATTTCAGAAGGTTGTTATCACTGCATAAAAATCTTTTATAGAAGATTTCTTTTGTAGGAGAGAAATTTCTTTTATCTGTCCTAAACCCATGTCAGTAAGAGCTCCAGATTCCTCTTATTCACAGCCTCTGTGATTCTGTGAACCTTCATTCATCCATTCATTCTCCCCCCGTCCCATTTCTGCTGTACAGTGCAGAATGCAACGAGTGTATCTAACAATGGTCAGGTAGGGCTGCGGTTGGAAATAAATTATATTGACAGATAAAAACAGTACACTCCCTGCTTTCATATATCAGTCCGCAATTACATTTGAAGATTGGCCCTTCAGTGAGAGCTGGGTACCTATTTGTTTTTTTGAATTATTTCAAGGGAACAGCTGCTCATTCCTTTGTCTGTGGAATGTCTATCTTGTTTGAGGCACTGAAGCAACAGAAATAATTTTAATTCAGCAGCATGAATGCAGATCAAAAAGCAAGCTGAAGGCAGGAAATCTTGGGGCAGCTTCTGTAACACAGGTTCACAGGAGGCCCTCCAAATCTGCTATTATTTGCTTGGAGAGGTAAAAAATCAAAGCTAAACACTACATTGTCTCTGGGTATTCAACATTTTCCCCTGGAGTGAACTGAGCTGCTGCTTTCAGCAACCCAGCATTTGGAATGACTGATACAGGATAACAAACTGCTTAGTGGCCAGGAGAGAGGCAGAAAGGAGAACCTGCTGATGTAAAGGCAAAAAGGTGAGAACAATTAACCTTTGACGTACAGTATAGCGTCTTACGGTCATCACTAGCTTAATTAACTATCATGCCTACATCAGGAATATTCTCTTACACGTGCATAGGTCTTGGCAAGGTTCATTTGCAAAATGCCATCTATTTGCATTGTCTGGGAGCAATTTGCATTCAAGTTCCCCAATCATTTTCAGACAGGGGAATGCTAAGGAAGCTCCCCAGGTAACAGAATACTGAGAAGATTTAGAATGAGAAAAAAAAAACACAATAAAGTTAAGAACATCTACTAGTTTAAAGGAGGAAAAAAATACTGATGGGACTTTCCAGTGACTGGCAAAAATGAGTACATAGGATGCCTGGAGACCCAGGTCCTCTTCCTAGACCCATCAGTCACTTCACCTTGTCAAGCAGGTTGTTTTGCCATTTATCCTGAGGACAGGGAGAAAGGCTGTACACACTGATTCTGCACCTGAGCAGACACAAGCTCTGTCAAGCCGACAGACACAGAGCATACTTTTACAGTAGGGGTGGTGAGGCACTGGAACAGGTTGCCCAGAGAGGTGGTGGATGCCCTGTCCTTGAAGACACTCAAGGTCAGGCTGGACGGGGCTCTGAGCACCCTGATGTAGCTGTAGGCGTCCCTGTTCATTGAAGGGGAGTTGGACTAGGTGACCTCCAAGGGTCCTTCCAACTTAAGCTATTCTATGATTCTGTAATTACAGACTTCAGCAAGCAGGGAAGAAGGGTTTATTTGGTACAAGTATGAATGAGCTGGCACAACAAGAATAAATATCTGATTCAGATTTCTTCACATTCCTCATCACTAAAAATGAGCCATTGGCATTGCACTATAACACAATTTCAGATCACAGAGGTAAAAGCACCACAAAATGTTTGGCATTGCTATGATTGTCCATATTAATGGAGTAGCCTGCCATCTGCTTCCCTGCCCACGTGCATGGGCTGTTGCTCCATATTTGAGCATACATTCACAAGAGGAATGCTTGCATGGCAGGCAGATAGGGCTCTATTGTAGAGATCTTCACAAACATTGCATTGCATTTTCTCAGCCATTTTAAAGTCTATCTCCAAACAGCTTATCTGTGCGTTGTTTTTCTTTTCTTAAAGAAAACAAATTTGATATCTTTACAAGACACTATCTACATTTTCCAACTGCAGACATGCATAGATATGCATAATATTTATATTTCTATATATCCATATACACTTGTATAAAAGTGCAATGACAAAGAGATGGGATGAATATCAGCTTGGGAATTAGACCCTGCTGTAACGCTGACTCCAGAGAATTGTGGGGCAATTAAATGTTATTTTTGCTGACAAAACTGCCTTGGGAAATTTCTCTACACTGCCCTGACCCAGTTGCTGCCCCTCCACAGGAGCTTGCTGTCTCCTTGACGGAGGCAATGCAATTTTTTGCAGAACAGTCTGTGTCCGAGACCCTTGAGACAGTCCAGGGCAAAGAGAAAACACCAGAAGAAAGGCATTTGAGGCTTTTGTCCTTGCTTTTTGTGTGTGTTTGTTTGTCTACTTTTTTAATCCTGATCTGGTCCATGAAATGATCCGGTTGCGCTGGCACATGTGCGTGGGAGCAGGCAGAGAGGGCTGAAGGGCAATGGAGGGAGGTTAGGCACTTCTGAAGCTAATGTCGCCACGAAAGAACACGTATCATGCAACTAATCCTACCAACATTCACCATTTTGCAGTGCTGTACCAGAACTTCACCTCTTCAAATCTGTTCACTGTACTCGATTCATGTATTTCACTTGCTAAATATTCTAGGTGTGGGTGTATTGTTTTAAAAAAATGCTTCTCTTTTTTTTCACTAAAGCATACTGACAAGCAACTATTCATTTCTTCCAAAATAGAGTGTCAGACAGTGAAATGCAGCTTTAAGCTAAAAGATTTTTTTTCTTTTTTTTCTTTTTTTTTTATGTAACATCTTTCTTGTCAGTGGAATAAACAACCAGCATGTATTTCCAGCTGGTGCTCAATTCCTCCTCGTGTCTGATTCAGCCCTTGTACATCATTATATGAGTGCTATTGTTGCTGTTGAAAGTATGTGGATTGTTGGGTATTTGTTTCCTCAAAGAAGCAATTTTTCTTCCCCTAGGATAAATAATTGTGGGTATTTTATTTATGGAAAGCTCAGTACTGAACATGCTTACACCAGTTCAGCAAAGAATGTAAGTGTGTGCTTAACTTCAGGAGTATAATTTCTACAACACTCATCAGGGACACTACTTACCTGCTGAGAGCAAAGCAAGTGTCTTCCTGGATTAAAGCCAGAACGTTCAGAACCTCACAAAATTGAGCACACTGCTAATTGAAGTTACTATATACGCTTCAGTAGGAGTTAGCCACTTAAATCCCGTTGGAGATCTGGTCTAAAGTCATCCTTGGAATCCTACTAACACCCTTTTTAAGTCATGGTTACGGCAGTCCATACACAGCTGCATCCTATTTATGCTTCCAAAAGCATCCTTTTAACAGTTTTAAATTGGTTTCCTCTTAAGTGATAACTGATTATCTGACTTGGTGATCTTCAAGGTCTTTTCCAGCCTGGATGATTCTGTCTTTGTATAACTTTATAATGTCTCTGTATTTTTCTATTGTGGAAGTGAACAGGTGCTTCTGTCTGACCTTCTCTGTTCCAGTCATTGTCGGATATATTTCTGTTACGTCATAATTTATTTGTTTTTCTCTAAAGCACTCACCTTTATAATCACCGTGAATACTGCAGACATCTTGCTGTTCCTCTGATATTTTTTTCTTGCCCTTCTCCAGACCCACTGACTTTCTGGTTTTATCTTTTTTGAATTGTTGTGCACAGAATTGCAAACAGCATTCAAGGTGAAGGTACACTCTCTGTTTACATTATGATACATTCTTAGCAGCATTTGTTTCCTTTCTTGTTTATTTAACTTGATTCTCAGCTTCTGTCAATAGATGGTTTTCATCAAGGAGATTATGATGAAGACTTTTTCTTCCTGCAGACACATAAATTTAGAACCGATCAATCTATAGGCAGTGTTTTGCTGCTAGTCTCCTTCACTGCCAGCTGCCTCTTTGACTACCAGCTTGAGGTTAAATGTCTCCTTCTCAGGCCCTTCCCAACCCATAACCTGGAGAAGCACTGGTAGTAGTCCATACACCAAATCACTGATGTGTCACTGTCTAATTTATCATTCTCCACACACATATACATCTGAGGTGATGGTCTCATTGAAAATACAGGTAACTTCCTTTCCCCTTCCATTCTCTACGGAATGCATATGGATAAACAAACAAGCTGAAGCTCTACAAATACAGTTCACATCGCTATTTTCCTGCAATGCACAAAGTTCCCCTGCTCAGGAGTAAGGAGCTGCCTTGTCCAGATCCGTGGCACAGTCTGTGCTCCTGAAACAGTTCTTTTCTGTCTTGCTGTAACAATATTATTTTGCATTGTTTGCAAGCTTTGCTGTATCGCTTTCACTTCTTTACACAAATATTGATGAATATGTGGGAGTCTCCCAGTCAAAGGTATTTTTTGGCTTATTTTGCAGGTCAGCCCCACCCCAGGCTGAAAACAAACCGCTTACTATAGCCAGTGCTGCTGACAACCTTGCAGTTTCTCATCGATTCTATGACCCTTCTTTCTCACCCCACAACTGCATGGCTGCCCTTATGGCCTCCCCAGGGACGCTGTCAGGAAATGCACAGCAGGTGGGAGATCTCATGTATCATCTCCTGCAAATGAAGGCTAAGCAGCTCCTTACCCAAGCTCAGGCACAGACAAGTACCCTAAAATTATCTGGGCATTTGGCAGCAGCAGCTGTACGTAGCAATGCACTGCAGACCAGGCAGCGGCGAGGCACAGAAACAGATGGCGCAGCAGAAAATATGGGTGTTGTGTTTGCTGTCTGGAGGCCTCCCTGCTTCCTTCCGTTATCGTCTTTGCTGAAGTTATTGTGGATAAAATGGGATTCCCTTTCTACCCCTCTTCCTGCTGCTTCTGTAGCAGGCTTTTTCCTGGAACTTCTCTCCATTTATCTCTGGTCACTTCTACTGCTTCCTTTCCAGTTTTGACATTTTTGTACCTTTCTCTTCAACCTGTACTCTTATATTTTTGGCTCATCTCCACAACACTCACTTCACATGATAGCAATAGTATCGTTCCGACAGGTTTTTGCTGTTCATGAGGGAGGCGAGTGTAGGTATTACCATTTACCTCAAAGGAGTCATCAGAAAAATTTTAAACTTTTATGCTACAGAATGTGCATGGATGTATGTCCTGCCACAGCAGTGTCAAAATACCCATGAAAAAGCTTTTACTTTTTTTCCCTGAAGAAAATCATCAATCCAGTGGGAGACCAGTAAAGTCCTGGCAAAGTTTCCATTTACTTCATTCAAGATGAAGGGATTTTTTTGTTCTTCTGATGAATTTCAGGGCAATACAGCTCAATGAACAGAGATTTCCTTAGCACGAGTCCCTCTTTCAAGCACAGGGAGCTCTGGACCTTTGACACCCACTGGCATTCTGCTGCAATAGTGTTGCACAGCACTAGGGGAGGAAAACAAAATGCAGAAAACTCTGGTGATTAAAACTACAAATTTAAGAGCAAATTAAGTGGAAGTATGTAATGTATCTTGAAGTGCAATGGGGCTGTGGTATGCATACAGTGAAGTAACTGCTCCGTGCCCTCCCAGACACGTTCTGTAAAGCACAGAAGTTAGCATTGTACACCCAAAAGGGACACAGACTGGGGCAGGGACACTCAGAGAGAGCCTGTCAGGAAAACCAGTGGGCAGCAAAGAAATGCAAAAGTCCCTATCTCCACCTCCTGTGCTGTCCATAGCCTCAGCAGGGAATAAATAATGTCATTTGAGACTGAGGATAGGTGTTTTATTTATGTAAGTGCTCATATCCTCCTTTTTTCTTTCTCTGTGATTGTTAAGTTTCTTTTTATTGGCAATAAATTCATTAAAATTCTCCCACTTGGGACTGCTTTGCTGTGGACGCTCAGGATTCACTTTGCCTCTGGGACCTCCACATTACCAATGCAAACTAGGCAAAGGCAGGAGATGCATTCTTATCTCCATGCCCTAGCTTTCCCTAAGTACTTTTAACCTATAATAGCTATGGATACAAGCCCTGTGCACTTGTAAACTAGATGACAAACTGAACAGCACTTGTGCTCACATACTCCTGACAAACACAAACCGCAAAATCCCCAGGCATTCACCAGCCTGCTGAAAATTGTTTTGACCTTCACTCTGACATGGGATAAAGTGGCTGGGGGCAGGAAGTAGTTGCTGATCTGTGATTGCTTTTGAGGCAGTGAATCATAGTCATGTTATCCCGGGACAACAGGGTTGCATATCTTTCAAATCACTGAAAATACTGGTTTCGGTCCATGGGTAGCGTTGTACTGCATGGCTTGAAAAGAGTTTATCCCTGCCTTTCATCTACTGGAAATAATTGAACTGCAATCATTAGACTGTGCATTTTTCTTTGCAGTTGTTGCCTTCTTTTCTTCTTTTTAAAACCTGAAAATGAGATTTACATTGCATTCCAGAATCCAGACTTCATGTATGAAGCTGTATGCTAGCCAGCATGGACATTAGGGACTGCAGCAGCGAGTCATTGCTTTCCAGTGAAAAGCAACTCTGGCAAAGTTTGGGGCAGCAATTTAAAAGTGTTTTCTTCCTGTTTAAGTTAGGAGAAAGATTGGGGATTGGTACTTGTCAGGAAGTGATAGGGGTGACACTGTTTGCTAATGCTGTGGCATACATAAAACAAAAATTTACATCTTTCCCAACTTCTGCCAGAGTACACAATGAACAGAGAGGTGAAAGATACTTAAATTTATAAGCACAGGCACACCTTAAGGAATTGGATATTGAGGTATAAATGCTTTCTGTTCCTTAGGAAAAAATATAGGTGCAATCACAGGCTGTAGGAGCTAGCAGTTCTTCTGAAGCTTAAAAGAAACTTGCTTTTTGGCTATAAAATATGTATTATTCATCTTGCCCAGGTTAACTTTATTTTTCTTTTAAAGGAGCTTTGACACTTGAAACTGGCATTTGTGAATTACTATAAATCTCTGCAGTATTAACCAGGTGGCAAGCTGGCTGTAGAAAATGAGAAATATGACCTATGGAATAGCCTGTTTAAACAGGAGCTGGGTTCAGCCTACTTGAAAGCACTAAACCAGGTGCTCAGACTGCTCTGCACTGCCTATCTACAGACATTGCTCCATCCCAGTGTCACGGTAGTTCTTGAGTAGGTTTTAAAATATTTTCTATGTAATTGTATTTCTTTTTTTTTTTTTTCCTATCTCTTTCCTAAGAAAACAGATTGAAAATTAGAAGAACCAAGTGTAAATTTCCTGAGGATAGTCATTTGAATACAAAATTGAATTAGATCTGGCCATGTTTCTAACCCACTTTATGTTTGTCTTTCACATGCCTTTAAGCAAGTAAATTTTGCTAACGTAAGTGCTCAATAAAAGTTTCAAAAATCACAGTAGAACTAGTACATTTTAGGGCATTCAGTGTTGTTTATGCAGAAAGTGCCTGACCTTCCAAAATCCTTTCACACATCCTTAGCACAGAGACCAGACTATGATTCAGGAAATGTTTTGGCCACACCTTCTTGTAATTAGGAATGCAGATGCAGCCATATTACCAGAGAGTTAATATGTTCACCTCAAAGTTCATTTGGGGAATTAGCATAAGAAAAGATGAGTAGGCAAAGCAGCCAGGTTGAAAAGCCAGATCATGTTACTATCTCTACCGGTGATACACTTGCATTGTTGTTTCTGGATCATATATCATTATTTCTTAACACTGCTGAAAGTGAAGTTGTTCCACGTTTCCTGCTCTACGAAATGCTGGAGAACCTGTCTTTTTGGACAAGATAATGGAAGATAATCACAGTAGTTTAGAGTTGGCTTTGTAGAGGTTTTCCAAAAATGGCTCTTTAGATGCACCAACAGTACAGTCATAGAACCATAGAATGGCTTAGGTTGGAGGGGACCTTAAACCCCCACCCAGTTCCAACTCTCTGCTGTGAGCAGGGCTGCCACCCACCAGCTCAGCTGCCCAGGGCTGCATCCAACCCGGCCTTGAGCGCCTCCAGGGATGGGGCACCCACAGCTTCTCTGTGTAGACTCTGCCACGGCCTCACCACCCTCTGAGTAAAGAATTTCTTCCTAACATCTAACCTAAATCTCCACTCTTTTATTTTAAAGCCATTCCCCCTTGTCCTATCACTATCAAGCCATGTAAAAAAGTTGATCCCCTTCCTGCTCCTAAGTGCCCTTCAAGTACTGGAAGGCCACAGTGAGGTCTTGTGGAGCATTCTCTTCTCCAAGCCTAAACAAGCCCAACTCCCTCAGCCTTTCTTCATCAGAGAGGTGCTCCAGCCCTCAGATCATTAATGGGGAAATACCACAGATACTGATGAATCCTGCTGCTGCTCTTCCTTTGTGGTAGTAAAACTGTTCACCTCTCAGATAAAACATGTCTTGCTTTCGAACCTTAACATGGATCTCTCTGCTTCCCACAGAAACAGCAGGATGGGACCAGTCTGAAATTCTGTGTGAATGAATCTGGCTGGTTTTGAGAAGAAGTATCTCTGAAACAACACACAAATCCATTTCTCTCATTATTATTATTTTTTTCAGTATAAATACATTCCTGAGAAAAATTGAGAGCTTGAAGATGAGTGTTGACTGAAAGCTTCTTCGAGCTGAGTGCAAATAGATTGCCTCCCAGTGTTTAATTCTTTCTGCATTAAGGGCTGCATGAGTAAAAAGAGATTACCTCAGAGACACCTGGGTGGCTCTGCCACCCATTTTTACCCCTCAGAACTCTGAGGCCCACAAATCTTGGCAAACAGCAAAGGTCAGAAGAGTCTCTTTGTATACTAGTTGAAAAATGAATGTAAATGAGGAAAGCCAAAGGAAGACAGATTTTGAATGGTAAGTGAGAGTAATAACAGTGAGTGGGTGAAATTATCCACTCAAGCAGTGAAAGCAACAAGGAAGTCAAGGGAAATACTGAACAAGCCAGACAGAATATTTCAGTGCACATCAGCATGAGAGAAAAAAGGCTCCGGTGCAGAAAAGCTGAAAAGCTGAAAAGCTGAGCTCATGCTGTGTGGGAGAATGGGATTAACATAATTCTTTCACCTTTGAACTTGCGGAGAGTGCACGAAACAAATGTTCCAATCAAAATATTAGAAGATCATTGCACCCATATGAAAACTCTGTATTTGGGCCCTGTGAGTTCAGCAGTTGGGGAAAGAAGTCAACGCATCTGATTGCTCCGCAACAGCCTTTCAAATATCTTTCGTATCGATGTTGGAACATCTTGTAGAGGGAATAATTTGTAATGGAATTACAGTTGGTTTTAAAAGTGAGGAGGGTAAGGCAGTGATTGCACACACCAGAGCAGCTATAATCTCAATAAAGTGCGGGGAAGCACACCAGGCAAAGAAAGATCTGTGCGTGGCAGAAGAAAAAATGCAAAGGCTGACATAAGATTGAACAGTAAGCTCTGTTTCAAAAGAAATTTTGTGATAGCAGATCAAGGAAAGTAAATGCATTCTGGTATTCAAGAAAGAGAATGAGCTTAGGCAGAAGTCCCCAACAAATCTCAGAGCTGTGAGCAGCTAACAAAATCCTCATAGATGACAGCTTTGAAGAAAAATAGTTTTGCAGGGGAAGGACCGGGCTGAGCCTCAGGAGGTTGGTGTCCTCATTGCTACACTGCTACATGTGCTCTCTGGGACTGTGAAGGGGAAAAAAGATTCACCAAAGATTTCCTTTATGAAATGGAGTTAATATTTCCCTTCCCTCACACTGCATCATCTATTTATGAAAAAATAACATTTTTGTATTTATTCTGAGCTGAGCCTGTCAGGTGTTACTGTGGAAAATAACATTCTAGGGACATCTGAAAGAAAAAACTTGTGTACCAAGAGAGATGTCCTGCAAACCTGCATATTCAGAAGTAGAATACGAGGTCGAGGCCATGTATGCCACTTACACAGAGGCCATCTTTTATGAGGTGGCAAGGAGGCGGAATCCACTTGGATTCTTCATGTTAGTCTGGAGACTTTTATGCTCTTCAGGTTGTCAGCAGGTCAATCTTACAACCAAAACCAATGTTTGTGGGTGTTTTCTGAAGGCCACTGGAAAATGTTTAGGGCCGGTAGAGCAATCAAACCTTTCAAGACCTTATCCTGACCTTTAATGGTCCCTTTGACCCTGCTCTGAGCAGACTGTATGCTCCTTGAAGTCCATTCCAACACAACTGATTCTGTGACTATTGTTCCGTGAAATACTCAAACTAAGTAAAAAAACAATATTGATGACATGACTTCTGACAAGCATTTGGGCACAGTTAGGATCTGGTTTGATGGTATGGCTTGAGACAAAGTAATAGAATAGTGCTGCTGTCCTGCCCTGATCCCCAGTATCCCCACCGCTCCCACTCGTAGCCATGCCCTCCCACTTCTCGCTTTCAGGTGACTGTCATACGGGTGTAAATCATATAGCAAGACACATCAGTCCTTCAAACAGCAAAGGAAGGACAAAGTGAGCCAGTTTCATTTGAGATGAGTGATTGTAAAGGAAGCAGGAGTAATAAGTAGTAACTGGGAACAGAGAGATGGGGAGAGGAGAGAAGAGAGAAGATGAGAAAAGTATAAGTGATAAGAAGAAAAAATAGCACTTTCCCCCTTTTGTCACTGACTTTGTATGTAATTTGGCCATATGGTGAATACACAACCTAAAACAGGAATAAATTAGAATCGCTATTGCTCTTGAAGTTATCCACACTATCCATTCAAAACATTGTCTGGTATATGAGCACTAAAACAAAGGCTTCAGCAGAACCTCAGCAGAACTTGAAGCATGGGAATTAAGTAGTAGTGACAATGCCTCATACAGCGCAGAAAAAGCCAATGCCCTTTTGCACAGTACACTGTCATGAAGCACTATGGTGAAGGAGGGGCTGAGAGAATGAGAATGGCAGCAAAAGTACGATCTTGATCCGTTACAATTCCGATGTGGTGTTCTGAGCAAGGATAAAGGAGAAACAGATCTTTGCAAAAATCAAATTCCTACCAAGTAAGAAAAGTAAATGTGAAGAGGGGAGAGAACACACTCCGATCTACACTACACATTCTTCAAGGCTTTCCAGTATCAGCCATCTGAATACACACAGTACTCCTAATTGTGCACTTTCCTCTCTGATTTATTCTGAACAGGGTAACACAACGACCGCAATGCAGTGCTCCATACCCTCATAAAAGGATGTGTTTCTCCTCAACGACCTGCCCATTGCAGGCAAACAACCCTGTGTTATATATGTGTCTTTGTTCCCAAGGCTCTGGAGCAAAAATCCCACAACTCCAAAATGTACTATAAGGGTAATAAATGGAAAACAACAAGCCTTTGACGCAGGAAAATTGCACGCTCAGACAAAAGCTCAGGACAATCTAGAGTTGGTGAAATCATGATGAGTGCTACAAAAATCCAGCGATAATGGACACAGAGCTTGCTACACAAAAGAACACATGCCATATAGCAATGGCCTTATGAGTGAGTGGCATTCAAACCACAGACACAACTTGAAAGCAATAAGAAGTGATTGTATTGCAATGAAACGTCTTCCCAGACGGAGTAATCCCAGAGCTGCAAGTATACTCTTTGTATTATTAAGGAACATTAAATCCCAAAGAACTGAAAATGTCTCATTCCAAAATGAAAGATAGCTTTAGATCATTGTGCTTGCTATTAAATGTAAAGGTCTTCACAGTTTAAGGCCATACTTTTTAAGCTGATCTCTTCTACAAGAGTTACAGTTAACACTGTGTTAAATGGCAGTAGAGACTAGCTCATCCCAGCTTTTGAAGGGAGAAACATTTGCTGATTGTCTTCAAGTTCTTCTCTTTAGTCTGAATACGTGGGATAGCTAATGCTTGGCAGGAATCCAAACCTTTTGGTTCAGCAAACCTTATTGTTTTCTCAACTGCTGCAGTCTAGATTATTTATTTTCTTCACTGTTTCCCAATTGCACCAATTTGTGCTAACAAAAAAGAAGCCCATGGGCAGCACCACATAGCCTTGTGAAACTCCCATAGTTGAGCTGAGACCAGTTTTGCCTGGTGGATGGAAAATCTGTGCCTCCGGTTGCCCACCTTGCCCTCCAGCTGTCCACCAGCAGCCTCAGAGAACATTCCTCGTGCCTCAGTGGCACCACTCCATAGTACATGTTCATTTGGTCCATTAGGGAGGAAGGTCTCAATTGCTGCAGAGATCTGGAGTGGCAGCACATGGTCCCTTCTATTCTGAGGTGCAAGACTGTGGTGGGTGGACCACCAACAGCTGTGGCAGTGGCACCTCCAGACGCCACGAGCATTTTCTCGCTGAATCAGTGAGATACATCTGTGTGGGACACAGGGACAGGGTTGCTGCTTAAGCAAGTGATTTCTGCAGAATTGTTCTGCAGTTCATTCTTGCCAAGAAATAGCACTAATGTGACTTTGCGAAGTTTTTCCCACCTCAGGTCAACTCAGATAAGTGTTCAGCAAGCCCAGAGCTGTATTTCTTTTCTCTGGATGAACAGCTACCCTAAATTGTTAGTGAGGTGCAATTTAAAAGAGCTGGTAATAGATTTGCCAAAGTCTTCTCTGTAGAATCGATATTAGCTTGTACTCATAATAGCATTTCAAACCATTGCATACTGAAGCCCTGACCATCTGGGCCAGGAAATGGCAAGGGGAATTAGCATTTCTCCTCTGCTAGCCCCCAGTATGCTACCCTGTGGCTATTACAGCCATCTATTTTGCATTCTGGTTCCCCTGTGATATTGACAATAAACAGTAAACAGTGCACTTGGTAATAACTTCTCCAAAGGAAAAAAAAGGTACTCAACAAAAAAGCGTAATGTGGACACACTCTGTAGGAGTTTCCAAGATGGTTTGCAGCAGCCATTCAGGCATCAATGCCAAACAAAATTATCTGAGTGGTAGAAAAGGTCCCCAAACAGCTGCCACCAGCTGTAGCAGGCCAAGCTGGAAATAATGAAAAGGAGTTCTTTTTTTTTTTTTTTTTTCCAAGGCATTATTAGAAATGGGAACAGAATGATGTAGAGTGTCTGTACCTTCTAAAATGTCTTTTGTTGTTCATAATCCTTACAGCAATTTACATATGTCACCATCTGCTGGTTTCCTCCATCACTGTGGTACAATATTATGTTACTCTATAACTTCAATAAAATATTTCATAAAATTCCCATGATTCTGCTTAGAAAAGAGTGGATTGGAGGCATCACTGTAATGGAAATAGCCAAGCCCTTGTGAAACCACCAGAGCTTGAGGAAGCTTACAAAGCTCAGCCCACGTTTTACCTGCAGAACCAGACAAGTGGTTTCTGGGAGTCGTGCCTGGGAACAGGGAAAGAGATTGCCACCTGGAGTGACTTGATGGAGGACAATAGAAGGATTGGTTTTACTGTTAGGAAAGAGAGAGGAATCCCAAAACCACGGAATGGCTGAGACTGGAAGGCAACTCTTGGCCTATGAGGTCCAACCCTGCTTGTGCATGGACTCATAGAGCAGGGAGGCCAGGAAATGCTTTACAGGCAGCCAGTGACAAAGCAGCACTTTAATCAGCTTACTGCCCAGTCCTTAGGATCCTAATTTGTGCCTTCCCATTCTTTTTGTCTCATTTCTGCCTGTCTGCGTTCTTGTCTGAACTCCATTCCTCTAGTCATCAAGTTTCAGTGTGCTTTTTTTTTTTCCAATTTTTTTTATACAATGATCTTCTTTGGTTTCTTTTTTTGGGTGATCTTGAAGGATAGTTTGCAGGTCCACCTCATAACTCATTTTGACATTAAATCTGTCTGGTAGTGTTTCCTTTGTCCGGAAGTGAGAACAGTCCCTTATCCAATTCTTCACTATGGATCCATGTAGTGCTCACTTTTTAACACTTTATAATCATAGAATCACAAAATACCCCCAGTTGGAAGGGATCCATGTGGAACACCAAGTCCAACTCCTGTAATGGTGAATGCGTGAATATAATGGTGAATACGTGGATATTTACAGGCTTTGTAAAATGCCTTCCATAAAACGAGTCTCTGCATGAACAGATCATTTTGTTATTGGGGTGGACAGATAAAAAAGAAGAGCAGTAGTTTAAAAGTGATCATAATAAAGGAAATGAACATATAGACGAAGTGTATGGTGAGAGGAACAGGACTCTGAAAACTGTAGTGTACTTGTCTGTATCTAATCAGTTTATTATTATATTGTATTATATAGCAAGCTAAACTATTAGGGCAATACACTGGACAGGGTTAAATAAATGCTTTTAAAATGCTGGACAGTGTCTTACATGAGGGCTAGAAATATACTACATAGCTCTCAACTTGCTGCATGCAATAGTTTTGCTGAAAATGCCTCATGGCAGCTTTGCTCTGCTGCATGCATAGGTTTGATAAATCCATCTACTTCGGGGCTTCTCTTCATAGCCAGAAAGGCAGCATTTCTAACTGCAGGGAAACAAATAGAAATGAGCTACTCTGAGGAAAAAATACAGGGAGGACAAGCTATGTTATATTTCCTTCCAGTTACATTTATTCCAAGCGTAACTTGAACTGGGGAATAGTATTGATGTAGGTGAAATTACCCTGAAACTTTAGTATGCTGTTTCATTATGCTCATTCTTTGGACAGATGATGCTTCTTAGCTCAAGATAAAAAACACCACTTGCTTAGCAATGACAAACGCAGAGAAGAACTGAAAATAGAAAATAATAGCCAAACAGATCTTCAAAGGGACAAAATATCAAAAAATGCAGCACAATTGCTTGGTTTTTGCCACCTTCCTCACCTTCTCCTATATTGTCTGTCCTACCACCTCCTTTCTTTGTATCTTTTTTTTCTTTTTTCGTTTGTTTGTTTGTTTACAAAGCTGCTAATTGCCTGGGTTCCTGGCAATGCTTGTCCATGTGTTAATCTTTGAAGTATAACCGAATTAAAGAGCTCTAGGTTCTGTGTTTTTAACCACATAAAAAATAAGAACACTTGTTGGCAGCAGTGTGATTCAATGTGAATCTTTCTTCAAGAAAAAACAGAATTATTGTTTGGGGCTCTTCTCTGCAGGTGCCTCTGCACTTGGCATTAGTGCAGGAGCTCACAGCACTGCTGAGGGCTTATCACTGCCTCGACATGCACAACAAGGAGTCTCGCAGTAATAAAAAAGGAATTTAGAGATTATTCTGTGGTGACGGGGTAGCTGTCTGTGGGCTTGGGTGGAAGATCCAGGCTGGTATCCCAGACTTGAACTCAGCTGTTGAAAACTGCAACTCTGAAGCATCTATTTACTTTAATCCTCAGTTTACAGATATTCTCTTCCATGTCTCATTGTATGAACTTTTCTTGAGCAGCATTATTTCATCTTCCTGCAGTCTTTTGCATTCAGAAGACATGCTCTAAGCTCTGGTTAAGATGCAGAAGATAAGAGTTAAATGCTGTACTTTATTTTAAGGAATAAGTCACGTCTGATAAACAGTTTTATCTGGAGAGGAATTTGAATTTTTTTAGCTTATCTTGCTTCTGTTCTATCCAGGCAAAATGTCACACATCGACATCTATAGGGGAGCTATTGCCAGTGACCTTTACGCTGCCTTGAAAGAGCCTCAGAAACTGCTTTTTTTTTTTTCTTTGCCATTTGTTTAAAGAAAGAGGAGAGGAAATGACTCCGAATTCTTTCATTAGCAGCCAAATCTTCACTTCTTAACAACACACCTCCGAGCAGGTAACATGGATCGCAGTCAATAGGAACGGCCTAAGTCTAGCAAATGTCTGAGGTAACTTTAGAGTAAAACTGCATTGTTCGTGGCATAAAAAGACCCGTGTATTTTGCAAGCACCAATATATATTTTTTTCTTTGTGAGACTGTGACTCTCCACGTGGAGAGACACAAACCTGAGTGCTCCGCTGTTTAAAACAAAAATTAAGACCAGTTTGCACAGCACTGTAGATTAAACAAGAGAAAATGTTGGGTAATTAAATGCTAATGATTCAAGCTGGGTGCTTATGTTTTAGATTACTTGCCTAATAATGTTAGCATTTAAATGGTCAGCTATGAAGTTAACAAACAGCCCATTAGGATGCAGCCGGGGAGCTGGGGCTCTTTGGGTGCCATTGTTTCAGTCTGGCTGGCTGCAGACTCAACAGAACAGCGGTGGTGGGATTTACATAGCGAAGAGCATTTTTGCAATTGGAAGAGCCAGAAGTTTTTTTTTTTTTTTTTTTAATTATTTATTTTATTTAGTGAAAGCTCACATTATTGAGAACACAGCATGTGGGAACAGCCTAACTCTACTCATTTCTCCTGAGCTCTGGGATTTCTATTGTCCCTGCTGACTGCTTAAATACAAATCCTTTGGTTCCCAAGCAGTGGCTCTGCACAGTGATCATCCTATTGCAGTCATCAGCACCGTACCAGATTGTGCATTCCTCGATGGTATTGCTGGAGGTTTGCAAGGGTTAAAACAAAAATCCGCTCCTGTCAGTGAAAGTTAAAGGAGCCTCAGTGATGAAAATTGCACCACATAATGAAAAATCCTCAAAGTAGCGGCTACTTAAAGGATAGAAATAATTAAGACATGATTGTCAATGGAACAGAATATTCTCCACAATAATGGGCTCCTGCAGATGCAAGAAGAGCACAGCAAAGCCAAAGCATTTATGGAAAATAAATGGCACGGCGCAACTCAGGCTCTTTCTTCTTCAAAGCACACAATGCTGATCCTGTGAAAATGGTCTGTTATTCCAAATCATTGATGTAGACTTAATTATTTTGTCTAAATGGAGGCTGATGTGGGAGTTACTTACTGAGCCACCGTAGACCTATTGGATTTCAAATGCCTCCAAAGAGAAAGGCACAGTGGGTTTCAGAGCCTGGGTTTCATCAGACGTTTTGTTATCCCTGCTGTGACTGCTGTTCCCTGCTCTTACCGTGTGGTGCTCACGGAGGAGGCCTAGTTTTGTTTTATCAAAACGGGAGTGCAGTGAAAGTTTGATGCTTCTTGGTGGCAACTGTAAATATTGACATTTCAGTGACTACCACGGTGGGAACTTGATGCAACTTATCAGAGCTAATGGGGCTTTTCTATGGAATTTAAAGGGAATCATTTCAAGCCCTGTTTGATGCATTAGTGGAATTGTTCTTAAATTGGCCTTGTTTTCTGGTGTCTTCTCCATGAAGTATAAATGCCAGAACAGTCTCCTTGTAAAATTATCTTACATGTTCATTTTGATCTTTTGTGTTATTCTAAAGAATTTATTAGAAATAACTTCCACAGATACGTGCTGCTAGGTCTCAGATCGTAATTGCAGAAATCATAGAATCATTTGAGTTGGAAGGGACCCATAAAGGTCACCTAGCCCAACTCCCCTGCAATGAACAGGGACACCTACAGCTACATCAGGTTGCTCAGAGCCCCATCCAGCCTGACCTTGAGTGCCTCCAAGGACGGGGCATCCACCGCCTCTCTGTGCAACCTGTTCCACTGCCTCACCACCCTGACTGTAAAACACTTGTTCCTTGTGTCCAATCTAAATCTCCCCTCTTTTAGTTTGAGACCATTTCCCCTTATCCTATCCAGATCCTAGGTGATCTGGATGTTGAACAAAAAACTTCTTGATGCAAAAAAATGTGAAATAGTAAAATAGTTCTTAGTTAGAAAGATAAATCTGTTGGGCTAAAACAATTTCTTCCAGTTATTCATTTGCCATCTTCATTCTTGTGATGTCATTGTAATTTATTATTATTATTGTTTTCTCAGAAATGTTAGATAGGATTTATTTATGTATTCTGATCTTCTGTTCCATCCTGTGTTAACTTAGGGAGGACACCCTTCAAGGCAGGGGACATCTCTGCATTCTCCTGCCCACACATGACACAACCAGGAGAATGATGTCTGTTTTAGCACTGCATAGGCAGCATGTAGCTGTACAAAAGGGCACAGACTTGGCCTTCTGTCTTTCATGCAAAGGCTGAATGAAATAACTTAGCAGGCTGAGTTAAAAAAAACACAGACAAGAGTCCAAAATACAATAATGACACAGATAAAGAGAGATCAATAGTATGATTAAAGTACTAAGATCACAATGAATTTTTTTCCAAGTGTCTACAGCTGTTAGAATGAATGTCTGATGATTTTATAACTACTCCAGTTTTAATTGGGAAGGTGTCTGAGAAAGTGATGTAAAGCCTGCATTTCCTTCTGTCTTCATTTTTGCTGCAATGACACTAACAGCATGTGATAAGTTCTGTGACCTAATACATCTCTCTTACTTTAAACTTACCAAAGCAAGGACAGGCAGCAAGGTCCCCTTGCCTCTGCCAAACCTTTCTAGCTGTCTAGTCTGAGCAAATTATCTTCTTCACAGATATTCCCATCCTGACTGCTAGGTAATTAGGCGATCACTGCAAATAATGTGTGATTTTCACGCTAAAACACATTTCTTGTTATTTTTGAAGGGTTTGATCCTTCTTTTACTGTAATAAGAATGCCCATAAACATTACTTAGCAGTACAAAGAAGTTTACTGTGTCTAGCAAATGCCCTATATGTAAACTTGTCTGTTGACCTTAGCCAAGACTCTGCCACCTGAATCCTGGATTTAGTCTGGATTGACCCTATGTAGACTGATGAACACTTTTTAGTGCAATGTATTTGCTTTTTTGCATATATGGTGTTTTTGTCTATCTCTAAATCTTCGTCTGATATTTAAAAATATGTGGACTCTTAATTCTGAACAACTTGATAAACCTGTCACGCTTACTACAATTTCTGTGGCCTTGCAAGTGTCCATTGTGTGGAAGACACAAGCAATATGGACCACTGCAGTTTTGCCATACTTAAGATTTATTACTATGTGTTACAGCATCTTAGAACAGCAGCCATAATCTGGGATCTATCTGTGAGTGTCAGGAAAGGGCTGTTACAAACTAGCTCTGTCTGTCTCCCTGCTGAAACCGTGTGATGTATTTCACATCGAGGCTGGAAACAACTGCTCTGGCTTTGTAACCTTTTGTGCTGAGCATGCTTCATTTCCAAGCCTGTCGCACAAAGACGCAACTTCTCTGCCTTGCCTAAGAGCTTTGAGAGGAGCTCCAGACCACCTGAGTAGCTCTATTTTTCTTGGGACTTTTTCCAGACAGAGAACTTTCAACGCACTTTGCTGCTGACACATTTATCCACTGAATGATGTGCTCCACACCGCCTCTTCTCCAGGTCCTTGTGCCTGCTGGAATAGCAGCCTGCAGGATTTACACAGCTGCCTGGAGGAAGTGATAAAACAACACTCCAAAGAGCAGCTTTAGGTGGGAAGGTAGGAGCCGTCTGTCAGAGTGGGGCTGCATGGCATGCAGAAGTTTCTTTTGCTAAATTTGGCACTGAACGCTTTCTTAGATCTGCCTAGTTGATGATGATGCCACACTGTATCTATAGAGTTTATGATACTTTTTGGAAGAAAGACCCTATTGTCCTTCCTGTGTCTGATGATCCTGCTTTGAGCTCTCTACAGCAGCTATTGACTGTCCATCATCAATAGCTCTATGTGAAAGTTATGTACGGCCCTGCCTTTGTTTGCCTGTTACCACACAAGGCAGTGCAAAACCATCCATACATAGCCAGAACTTGCCAAAACTTTTCCCTCTAAACCTGCAATAACCATGATTTTAAAATAAATTTTTAAAAGTGGCAATTTTAAAAATACTCATTAGTTTCTACATTCTCTGTTTTACTGAAGAAGAATGCCAAAATTCTCTGGATGTTTTGTGATTAAGCTGAGAAGAAAGTAGTCATGACTCTCATATGAGAAACTAGCAGTGCTTCAGTTTTAGATCCAAACTCAAACAGATGTAAATAATAACTGTTCATCCACAACAATTAAACAAACAAACAAAAAAAATCAACAAAATTAAATGCTTCAAAATGTTATGTTCTGGGGTAATATTTTCAAATGTGCTCAGCAGTGGGATTGTTGTGATGGCACCAGTGGAAAGAGTCGGGTAGATTTACTATTTACCAATTCAGTAAGACAGAGGTAAAATGGGAGAGGCCATGGGCCCAGAGGAGAGCTGTGGCCTTTGGGAGACCACTGCTCTGGTATCTGAGGAACATGCCATGGAGGAGAGCTTCACACTGTTGTGTGTGATGGGTGGGTGGGGAACCAGCTGTGCCTGTGACATTAGGACCCTTCTACAATTGAATTAAGTTAGCAAAGTGCTCCAGTGGATTCTGCAAAGCAGAAGTGCTTGAAGCAAATTCACTTTGCTGGTGCTCTATTTGGATTGATATGAACAAGCTTTATCTTCAAAAATATGTACAGCTAACATGACTATTTCTATAATCATTTCAGATTACATCTTAAAAAAGAAGACAATTTTGCCTCCTCCCTGCCCCTCCTCCTCCTCTCTCGTTCCATCCACTCTGGAAAAGTCTTATGTACGGTTAAAACATATGCTAAATGTGGGAGGGAAAAAAGTACCTTCCAAATCTTTCCTTCATGTTCTTTGACAGCAAAGCAGCTGTATATATCTCTCTTCTTTAGTGGTACGAATTAGAACTGAAGAAATACTACTCCAAAAACTCTTACTATTTGACAGAGCTTTCTTAGTGTATAGTGGCTATGGCTGTTAGCAGTTCTTTGTGAAGGATCTCAGAATGTCTGATATTAGAGGGGAAGTCCATCTTTTCTTTTCTTAAAAGATGGGGGAACCCAGGCAGAGGATGATTGTGTTAGTCATGCACAGCTATGCGTACTTTTCAGTTCGACTCATCTGATCTTGCACCCTTTATTCATGGATCTTGCAGACTCTAAAAGGCATAGCTTGGCATTCAAGGATGAAATCCCTTATCTCTATCAGTCTTGGTACAAATACTCATCTCTTGGCCCAGACAGGGAGACAGTGCTAGAGGAAGAATGTATGAAAAGAAATTCCTCCCCCAGCATATGTTGAATGTGGCTGTTTCAATACAGGGACTGAATCCAGACCTGCATTTTCTGAGTAGGTATTAGTCTGATTTTTAGGAGGGCAAAAGATGTTGTATTTAGAAGCTGATTCATACAAAGGGGAAACAAAACAAGACAAAATAAAGCAACAAAAATACCCAACAACTAAATATCAGGAGCTGGCTGCAAAAGCTTTGTGAAAAACAAAACAAGAGACCAATAGCCACAGGAGGATAGAAATGTGCAGCAGATTTTGTTAAAGGAAAAAAAGAAGTTAAAAGGATAAACATATTTAAAAATAAAGAGGAAGAAAGTAGCCAGAGAAATAAAGGGAACTGACTCTAGGCTAGAGCCAATTCACCTGGGTTGACTAACCATAATCAATCGCCCTGTTAGTGGTCTTTAAATAAAGGTCACACAAAATTGTATCAAAATCCACATGCATGGGGATTATTTAAGTGCTTATTTAAGACAGTGGGTTGCCTGCGGAAGGCAGTGTTCAGTGCTAGTTTCACTGTTATTTTTAATAACTCTTAATTAGTTTGCTGTTCTATTTAGAATGTTTCCTTTTTAAGGGACTTTAAAATCTTTCTGTACTATTAAAAACTCACCTCCATCTTTGTTTCTCCCTTCAGCTGCAGCAGAAACATAAATGTTTCAGTTCAAATTCTGCATCTTGTCAACAGTGCCCTGGCAGTGGAACTGTGGGAGTACAAGAACCTCAGCTCAAGCCAGAAAATTCTCAAGACTCATCAAAAAGCTCCTATGGAAATGATCAATCAAAGTATTGCCCTCTCCTCTATTTGTCAGTGGTCTTCTTCTGCCTCAGTCATTGAAGCAGAATGCCACGAACTCCATGCACTTGAGAACCTTGTCATTCTGAGACTGATGATGAAATCATGGTTGTTTACCCTTTGGCAAGCTTAGTTATCAGGCACGAGGTGACAAAAATATTTATCTAGTATGGTCTGCTGACCTTCTGTTCCCACAGAAGTTGGATAACTGGAAAATGTGCAGTGACATTGTATGGTTTCACAGGCAAAAAAAGTTGGTACAACTTCTGAGTGTAACATATGTAGTTCAAAAACATTTTTTTGAGTGGGGACAGTACTGTTGTATACACTCCTCATTTCTGTAACACACATACAGCCTTAAATCACGTGCACAAGTTTGTAGACCATTTTCTCAGTGGCTAAGAATGCACAGTATCCCTTTTGCTAAAATAATTCCTTACCCACCCCAGGGAGAAATGGAGATCTTCCAAAAGTTAGTTCTATATACGAATTTAGCTAAGCCAAAGTATATGTATTTTCCAGTCTTGCAAATCAGGCCTGTCCAAGACCTTGCAGCTGGACCATTTAAATCCTCTGGATAACATATGCCAGCATAGTGGTTCTTCAGAAGGAGGCCTTCTGATAAACACTGCCTCAGTGCTCTCACTACCTAAGAGCGCCTTGTCTGTGGCTCACGTCACCTTCAGCACCGTCAGCTCTGTTTTCAGCTCTATGCTGCAGACACCAATGGACACAGGCTGCCCAGAGGCTGTGTGTGGGGTCTCCTCCTTTGGGACCTTCAGCAGCCGCCTGGACATGGGCCTGGGCCCCTGCTCTGGTGTCCCTGCTGGAGCGGGGGTTGGGCCTGATGGACCCAGAGGGCCCTGCCAGCCTCAGCCATTCTGGGATTCTGGGATTCCATAAGGCACTGCTGAGCAGCTGCTGTCCTTGCCAGTCTGAGTTCCTTTAGGAATATCTGTGGTACTGAGGAGAAGATTGTTTTTAGGAGTGCTGATGTGGAAAGTGAGCCCTGACTTGTGGAGGAGAAAAACAGGCTGACCAGCGCTCTGCTGTGCAGAGAGTACCCTGACCTGCTGAAAAAGCTTGATGCTTGGCTTGAGCTTGTGCATGTATTACAGGGTCCAACCGGGACTTTCAAAACAAAAATTCTCCAGATCTGAACAATTAACTTTCCTTTATCACTACTGAGAGCTTAATCCTAATTTATATAGACCTCGAAATGGGAACACCATTGGATCCTTGTACTGCTCACTGCAATGTGAATATATAAGGAGCACAGCAATGTACTGCTTTAGGATTGAAGCTACTCTGAAAAGTATCCTTTAAGGCAAAATTGATTTCATAATACGTGAGTGCTGTAGGGAACATTTCCACTCTGTTCTATGGAGAGTGTGCAAGTTGGTCTCTATCTTGCATGAAATGGTATTTGATATGAACTATTATTAGCTGAAAAAAGATAATCTGTTCAGCGAAACATATTCATTTTCTGGTCTTAAATTGTTTCTGCTCCTTAAAAGCACCAGTCCCGCAGTAATTCAGAATACAAGCTCTGCTACTGTTATGCTTGACTCACATATTTATCAATCTGATAATTATGCTTAAAAAAGGGAGGGAAACAAGAAAAGGCTGACTGAGAAGGAATTCTGATCGAGTGCTAGAGGCAGGCACTCCTCGTGCCTGCTAGCATTGAGGTTTACAAGAAAACAGAAAGAAAAAATGCAGTTTCACATTTTATTCAGTGCTGTTTATTCAGCTCTTTTTCCCTAAGAATCATTATCAATATTCTGTAGTTACTTGTGCTTCCATTTCTGGTGGAACTTGGGTCAGCAAATCTTTTCTACAATAAAGTATTCTCTGTTTTATATCTGCTCACAGATGTTTTAGGATGAGATATTGATTATCCTGTAAATGGACAAGAAAGCAGTTGCTTGTGAACTAGAAGCTTGTTTTCCTTGTTACAGCTCTAAACAACTTGCTGGTTTTTAAACCTATTCAATCCTCTGGTTCTGTTTCATCAGCTTCCCAGTTTTCTTTTTTCTTTTTTTTCTTTTTTCTTTAGGCTTCTTTCACATCCTTGAGGTTGCAAAATTCCTAGGATATTTCACTATTCATGCTGCATATAAATGAAGGAACGAAGGGGCCAGTGTGTGTGTGTGTTTCTATGCATGCTTTGGAAACTTAGCAATGCAGTGATGCTGCCACTCACATATTGTTTGTGCCAAGCTGTTGTGGTAGGTTCACCTGGGCTGGCTGCCAGGCCCCCACCCAGCTGCTCTCTCTCCCCCCCTCCTCAGTGAGACAGGGAGAAAACAAGATAAAAAACCTCATGGATCAAGATATGGACAGAGAGATCACTTACTGGTTACCATCACGGGCAAAACAGGTTTTACTTGGGGAAAATTTAGTTTACTGTCAAATAAAAATGGAGTAGGATCGTGAGAAGCAAAGACAAAACTCCAGCAAGTTTGCTCCACCTCCTTCTTCTCAGGCTCAACTTTACTTCTTCGTTCCGGACTATCCCATGTCCCTTCTCCACATGGCACAGGGGAATGGGAGCTGTGGTCAGTTCATAATGCTCTATCTCTGTCACTCCTTCATGGTGCCTCCCTTCCCCTGCTCCACATGGGCTCCCTTGCATGGATGCTGTCCTTCCCAAACTGATCCTGTGTGGGCTTCCACAGGCCACAGCTCTCCCAGCAGTGCTCCAACACAGCCCTGTGCCACAGGGCCCACCCTTCAGGCACTGTTCCAGCATGGGTCCCCACAGGCAGCAGCTCCCTCAGCCCTCCTGCCCCACTGTGGGCTCCTCTCCACAGGCTGCAGCTCCAGCCTGGGGCTGCTCCTGCAGGGGTATCCATGGGCTGCGGCTCCTTCAGGCCTTGTCCACTGCCACACCACAGGCTCCTCTATGGCTGCACATGGAGATCTGCTCTGCATGGTGCCTGTGGGCTGCGGGGGGACAGCCTGCTTCTCTGTGGGCTTCTCCTGGGCTGCAGCTCCAGCCTGGGGCCTGCTCCTGTGGGTCAAGGAGTTGTTTTACACAAGTTACACTTGTGTAAAAACTGTGTGACTAGAGGTTATCATTTAGAAAGTGATGAATTGAATGATTGTAATCTTTAAAAGGATTCTTGAATGGAGCTTGAGGCATAGCATCTCGTAAAGTCAGCGCTTGCTAAAATGACACTCTTAATGAGTGCATGACAAAAGCATTTCATATCACTCACGTCAAAGAAGAGGCATTTTGCATCTTCTCATGTCTTCCATGAACAAAACCAACACTTATCTGTCACAATATGCTACCACATACTTCTCGTCAGAGACAACAGAGCACAGTCCAGTTCATCTGCTGAAGCAGAGCACCTCACAGGGTGGATTGTGGAAGGCCGCTCCTTCCTAGAAAAGAGGAGGCTCAGGGGAACCCCTACTGCTCTCTACAACTGCCTGAAAGGAGGTTGTGGTGTGGTGAGGGTCAGCCTCTTCTCCCAGGTGACAGCAATAGGATGAGAGGGAATGGCCTCAAGCTGTGCCAGAAAAGGTTCAGGTTGGATATTAGGAAAAATGTCTTCTCAGAAACAGCAGTGAGGCACTGGCACAGGCTGCGCGGGGAGGTGGTGGAGTCACCGTCCCTAGGGGTTTTCAAGAAACATGTAGATATGGCACTGAGGGACATGGGTGAGTGGTATGGTGGTGATGTGTTGATGGTTGGATTAGGCAATCTTAGTGGTCTTTCCAGTCTTTATGATTCTGTAATTCTCTCGGAACAAGTACTACCTAAGAGGCAGCACAGCCTTGCTAAAGGCTCATTAGTGTCTACAGCTTTATGCTTTATCCCTTCCCTTTCCTGTTTACAATGGGGCTGTAACTGGTCCCTACTGCTCCAAACCTCTTTCCCCTCCTGAAAGTCGCTGAACAGCTTGCAAGCTCTGGTGGGTCTGTCTCCCCACTAGGCTGACACTTGTGCATTGCATTCTTTGTCAGACACTTCACACGCACGTTAGAAGAATTTGAAGAATTTGAATAGCAACAGATGATTGGTTTGCTTAAGCTTTTAAGCTGGGTATTGTGGTTCACTAATGTGCTGCTTGCTAGCTTTGGGGCTATCTCATGCCCACTGCAAGCCAAAGGAAACAAAAAGAGGATACACATTTGTTTCCCAATATCTTGAGGTATATTCCAGGCTGAGCTGTCAGTGTGAGAGAGTGAGACAAAGACTTCTCAGAGGAATGCAATATGGTGAAGTAGGGATTCATATGCTCCATTAAAGAAGACCATTCTCTGCTGGGTCATTAAAGAAGAGGAGCCAACAGGAGAAAATTCTGTTTTTTTTTTTCCTGTAGTGTTTTGAAGTTCTAGAAAGCACTTTGTGATTTGGGGTTCCCACTGGAGTCTGGAAGGGCAGTCAGCCTTGGCAATATGGCTTACTTGGGCACCACCATTCTGGGGATGGACTCAGTTACCATTGTGGCATCCTGTGTCACTAAACCACACACTCAGAACTACTAATTGATACCTGTAAATAGAAAGCAATTTAAATAAAATAAACTTCTCAGCTGGTCTAAATTAGCCCAGTCTGAATGGTCTCAGTAATTAGCAAAGCCCAAACAAGAGGTGTGAGAATCTGCTCCAATATATGAAACATTAAATAGTATATAATGTGCGTGTACACATCCACATAACCAGAATACAGTCATAGCGTTATGTCACAATCTTTTAAAACTCTACCTCAGAATGGACCAAATTGATCGTATTTCAAGGATTCCAGGTGTTAAAAAACACTAACAGGCAGAACCTTTTAGTCAATGCAAGATGCTATACCACATCACTACTGTTTGCTAATTATGTCAGGAAGTCCATGCAGCTGCTGTTCAGAGCTGAATGGGATGAGGTCTGAGGACAGTTCAGGGGTGATGCCATGAAAACAAAGTGTCATTTTCTGCCACAAGTGAGTACAGTACTTGGGGTACCGAAAGACAGAAAGGATGGAATTTCATCCAGAACTTTTCTCATTTCTCTTAAAACTCCAATAAAAATACATGATTCCTCCTAGCTAGGGAATTATTCTTGCTTTTAAAACCTTCTTTTTCCCTTTAGCTTCTGATGATTGACTTTCCCTGTAAACTACTTTGTAATACTCTGTATGGAGGACAGTATATAAAAACAAATTGTATTGAGCTTGATCCAAACATCATTTGATTCAAAATTACACTGAGGTGGTTGTTTTTTTTCCTTCCCTATTTCTAGTTCAGACTGGCAAGACACATCATTTCTATTTGCTATCATAAAGGCTAAATAAAAGGGCAAACAACTCATTGCTGTTTCAATAAAATTCATGTTGTTATTTGCAAATGTAGTTCTCCTTTCACAGCCCCCATCCCCCTACATACACACACAATGCTGCTCAGATCTCTTATGTGTTTGCACATCACCAAGCCTGAAGAAATTATGGGATCCATTTATACCTCATTTGGTAGACCTGATCACTGGAGAAAGAGTGGGCCCACTGGAAAATTAGCTTTTATTTACAACACTGATGACAGTGAAAAGATGCAGCCACTTAGCACTGATCCGAAGTCATTACCTTCCTTGTAGTAAATCTCAGGGCACCCAATTAAAGTTAACTTGCAGCTTGCAAGCAGCCTGTAAAGTTTGCTGGAAAGAGCTGCCATATTGTCATTCAAACTACTTTGTACTAAACAGTGTAAGACAGTGACAAAACATCTAATTATCTGATTACACTGCAAGAATTGTTCCCCACATATCCTGAATTTTGCATACCATCAGTGAATACAGACTGTGTTCATCTGTGACTCACATAAACACAGCTCAAACAAAAATAAAATAGAATGCTGGGTTTCAACTATTCTTGTTCCCAAACAATTTCACGTTTGCCTCTCCCTGGAGGAGCCCTTCAGAGGAGGGAGGGGGCCAATGCAGAGATTCCTGTGGTGTGAGCGAGGGCGTAGATTAGCAGCAAGGAAGCCGCATTACTTTCCCACCAGCTTTTCTTTTCATGCTGATTCTGCTTCCCATAGCCAACACACAGCCAATTGCACAGGCAACACATTGGGTACTCTTGTGTGCATAACTAAATATGGGTAAGGTACTCTAATTTCCTTTACTACAGTTTGGGGCAAGACAAAGGGAGAAAAACAGGTTTGGGGGCATCTCATATCTAAACCAATTTCAGTGGAAGAGGTTTTTTTTGTACTGTGTCACTACTGCATGGAGAGTACTCTTGCATCAGCCATAACATAGTCCCGCTTCTTCACAGTCCCAACTGTCACACCATTAAACATAAATCGTGGCCTCAAGGGACCCTCTTTTGCAGAAGGGAGAAGCAATTTAGCCTCCGTAACACATCAGTCTCCAGCTTGCCCTGAAAAGGCTGTCAATTGCACTGAATTATGTATAAAATCAGTGCAAGGTGCTGTCTGCCAGAGATGAGTTGACATTAGCAATTTTGTTTTCACTGGGGGGAGGTCACAAATCCCAAATCTTCATGAATGTGAAAATGCCCATTCCTCCCCTGCTCCTCCAGTTCCAAAATGGTACCCCTTTTGTTGCATGTTTAGATTTAAAAAAAAAAAGGTCACAACAAGATGTTGCTGTCATGACGCATCTCTTTAATTGTCTACAATGGGCACACTTAAATACTGTTGTCAAGGGGGTACCATTATAATCTGCCCTTTCCTACTCTAATTTAATTATATTATCTACTAAATGCACATTCATAAGCACTTTTTTTTTGGCGATGGTCCCCACACGGTGTTATATCAAAATGATAAAAATCAGCACTCATAGGACTCGCAAGAATTTTCAGTAATGAAGAATATCTCCTTAATAGTAAGATGCCCAAATACACGTAGGTACAACATATTAATGTGAATTGAGAGGGACAAGTAACTTTCTGTTGATCTTCAGGGAAGTCTGATGTTGTTTTTGATTCTGATTATGAATCTTGCCCATGTAAAAATCACCATCACTGCGCAGCTGTATTAAATGATGAAGGATCGTGGCTCACAGACCAATGCTAAATACAGCCCTGTTTTACTGCATACTTTTTTACTACTGCATGTATGGCTGGAGCAGTGCTGAAAGCCAATTTCATGGGGTGGTCTTTGCCATCTCCTCTAGAATGGCAGCAGATTATGTGTTCCTGTGACCTACTAAATGAGCATCTAGTGCTCTTTAAGACCATCAACCAACAATATTGCCATCAAAATTCTCTTTCAAAAATTCAGTTCTGAAATAGATTTCTGTAAAAGATCATTTAAAGAGGGTCACCTGTCATCTCAGCATGTGTCAGAGCTCAGCAAACATAGCACCTCACCGAATATGGGTGGTAATAAACAAAGTTATTAAAGGACATTTTTCAAAAAGAAGTCAATTGACAACTCGTAACAACCTGGAATTGTTATGTCAGTCTATACTTTCCAAAACAAATGTATTCAAGGTTATATTACTGGTTATTCAAGGCCGTTTTGCTTTTTATAATATCATACATGGCTGCAGGGATATTACAGCCATAAATGTTTTCTCTGAACTGAATGCTGCTTTGAGGGCATACACAATAAGCATGAGTACATCTCTATTGACTCAGGAGCTTTGTACATGAACCCACTTCTGGAGGTCTTTATTCTGCTACTCTCATATTTTGCATTGTATTACCCTAGTGGATATATTGACACTACTGAGTGGTAAAATTTTTCATGACAACTTGACCTGATGGACCACTTAGAGGGAAGGGATGCCATCTAGAGGGACCTGGACAAGCTTGAGGAGGTGGGCCCATGCCAACCTCATGAAGTTCAACAAGGCCAAATGCAAGGTCTTGCAACTGCGTAGGGGCAATCCCAAGCACAAATACAGATGCTGGGCAGAGAATGGCTTGAGAGCAGCCCTGAGGAGAAGGATTTGAGGGTGTCAGTTGATGAAAGACTCAACATGAGCCAGCAATGTGTGCTTGCAGCCCAGAAGGCCATCTGTAACCTGGGTTGCATCAAGAGAAGCATGACCAGCAGGCTGAGGGAGGTGATTCTGCCTCTCTACTCTGCTCTTGTGAGACCTCTCCTTGGAGTACTGCTTCCAGTTCTGGACCCCCAGCACAAGCACATGGAGCTGTTGGAGCAGGTCCAGAGGAGGGCCACAAAGATGATCAGAGGGCTGGAGCACCTCCCCTATGGAGACAGGCTGAGAGAGCTGGGGCTCTTCAGCCTGGAGAAGAGAAGGCTCTGGGGGCCCTTATAGTGGCCTTCCAGTACCTGATGGGGGCCTACAGGAAATCATACAATCATAGAATGGCTTGGGTTGGAAGGGACCTCAAGGATCATCAAGCTCCAGTCCCCCTGCCACAGGCAGGGCTACCAACCTCCATATCTAATACTAGACCAGAAAGTCTGTGAGGAAAGCTGGGGAGGGACTTTTTATAAGGGCATGTAGTGACAGGACATTAAGAGAATGGCTTTACATTGGAAGAGGGTAGGTTTAGATATTAGGAATAAATTAGACTTCAGGAAGATATTAGATTTAGATATTAGGAAGAAATTCTTTACTGTGAGGGTGGTGAGACACTGGAACAAGTTGCCCAGTGGAGTTGTGGATGCCCCCTCCGTGGAGGCATTCTGGGCCAGGCTGGATGGGGCTTAGAGAAGTCTGGTCCAGTGGGAAGTGTCCCCATCTATAGCAGGGGCTTGGAACTAGATGATCTTAAAGGTCAGCATTGTCTTTCATTCCACTGAAGGTTGGCTTTCAACATATTTACTTGTGGTACTTGTCTCCTATGAAAGCCATGTTACAATCTCTCTCTTGACTGAGAAATTACAGGGCAAGTAGTAATGGATCGTAAAAACTCTGGTTCAGTGTTGTCCAGAAAAGAATTTATTTTTTGAATAAACACACAAAAAATTGTGATCTATGTCCTTCAGGATAAAATCTGGAACTTTCCAGAGATTTTCATGGCTGTTTTCAAAATAACAATCAGAGCATTCACTCAGTATACAAACTACCAAGGGAAAATTCTTCATTCTTGAGCATGGACCAGTACTTTTTACTCCCCAAATAGTGATTTAGGCTTTAAAGTCCTTTATAAAGAACAGCAAATATTTAATTAGTCACACCAACAGGGAACAATAGGAAACACCAAAGCAACTAATTCAGAGTTAGAGCTTGGACTCAGATGCTCTGCAGTCAGATTATTCAGGCTCTAGTCAGCGTGAATTCTTTTCACATAAAAAATGAGAAGATCAAAAAGCAAGGCGATAGCCTGGAATTCTTCTGTTATGAGACACAACAGTAGAGCAGGTCTTTGAAGTTGCCTCTCCCAAACCATGATGAGTTTTTAAGGGTCGGTTTTACTTCTTTAGGTCATTTTTCTTGATTGCCTTCATTCTGCCCAAATGAGGAAAAAATCAGTTCTCAGAAATGATGGGGCACGAAATGTTGCTTGCTGACTAGGTCAGGTAAACGATTCATTTTTATTTTTCCGTTTATCTTAAAATAACCGTGCTGAGCAAACTGCTCTTTATTAACTTCGAGTCAAAACATACCAGTAATGATTCTACGTTTTTAATGTGATTCCCTCTAATCATCCTAGCACAAAAACTCTGCTTGTTTTTATATCTGCTTTATACAATGCCACCAGTAATGAATGTTCCAGAATTGGAACATAATTTTGATTATCTGGCCATTACTTTTGATTTATGGAGCACAGAGACAGCTGGGTTTTTATAAGCTCGCCCTGCAGTACTGCAGATAACAAATGTAATGTAATAATCAAACTTCTGTAACGTGGAACACAGAAGGGGTGGGCTCACAGATCTGTCTATCTTTATACACCAATACCGCATCAACAAATTTTATCTTCAGAAGCAGAAGTATAAAAGTAATTCACACAATGCTGCTATTCATTATTCATACCCAGAGCTAAATATGTTGCTTTCAGAACTTGTATTTAGGCTCCGCAGGAGGGGGTGAACAACTTGGAGGTGGTTTCAGTAAATTGCATAAATGCATACCACTAAGAGGTTTACAAATGCATCTGTGTATTAAAAAAAAGAAAAGCCTCTCAAAAGAAATACATTTTAAGAAGCAGTAATAAATATAACCTATTGTGAAGAATGCAAAATCTAATTTTTTTTTCTGGTGCCAGTGCAGGAAAATATGAAGTCAACATGACGTTTCCCACTGGAAAGGGAAAGAAAATCAGCTGCTTCAAGGAAGATGTTGACCATTTAGTTTAGTTACGAGAGGCGGATCAGAGGTCTGAAAACAGCAGCAAACGAAACTGGAAAGGGGAATACAGAAATATTCTCTCAGGCTTGTCAAGAGATCTAGGAAGGCAGAATTCGTTCATGAAGACCAAAAGGGCTTTATAAATATACAAGCAGTAGGAAAGAGCAGCAAGCAGGAAAAGTAATTTGTGAGCCAGATCAATGTTACTAAATACTTTCCAAAAATCACTCTCACGGGGCGGGGGGGGGGGTGTAGAAGAATGATAACAGCAGTGACAACATAATGGCCATCTTGTCCAAGTACCATCTGATTATAAAGGCAGTAAGAGAGCACTGGGGAGGAAAGAGATGAGACATGAGCCCATGAGCTCCATCCAGCTGTGTTCCAGGGGTTGTATGTCTGTGGCTCACATGTGTGTGGAGAACAGAGCTGAGAGAGCTGTGATTACATGCACATCTTTCCAGCACTTAAAAGGAGCTTATAATCAGGAGAGAGACTAACATTTACTAACATTTTACACAGTCTAATAGTGAAAGGACAAGAGAATGGTTTTATACTAAAAGAGAGGAGATTTAGATTAGATGTTAAGTGGAAATTCTTTACTCATGGGGCAGTGAGGAGCTGGCACAGCTGCCCAGAGAAGCTGTGGTGCCCCATCCCTGGAGGTGCTCAAGGGCAGGTGGGATAGGGCCCTGGGCAGCTGAGCTGGGGGGTGCCTACAGCACAGGGTGGGACTGGGTAGGCTTTAAGGTCCCCACCAACTTAAGCCATTCCATGAGTCTATAACCTTCTTAGTGCCAGCAGTTCATTACAGACACATGTATGCATATGCATTCTCTACAGCCAGAGCTACAAAGAGAGCAGTTCAGAGAACACATGCCCACCTCCTCCTCCTGATTAATCTTACCAAAAAGCATTCTGGGGGCTGCAACGTCCCACTGTCACCACCTTAGTTTGTGCCCTTCTGTGACAGAAAAATTAAAAGAAGAGCATACAAATACATGTCGCTACAATATTCCTGGCAATTGCTGCATTTTTAGATTTTATAAATCCACAGAGGCTTCAGGGGAAAAATACTGTTTTGGATACTAACATTTAAAATGAAGCCAAGTCCTTCCAGCTATCACTATATTGAGAACGCATCCTCATCTCTAAAGCAAAACCACCAAACCAAATCAAGACTAAGGGCTTGATTCTGTGAGGCTGCCAGTTGAAGAACATGTAGCCTGACTTGAGTTTTGGCACTGTTCAACTATCTTGGTGAACCGAGTGAAAATATTGAGTGAAACTTACCCCATAATGAAAGGCAGTGTCATTACAGCAGAAGCTCCAGAGAAGAGGCAGCTTCACGTTCTCCGCTACACTGACAAAAGCAGTTTGCCCATTCCAGAAGCAGTGGGTTAGTTGAGGAAGGCCTTGCAATGGTTAATCAAGGGGTCCCAAACAAAGAGGAGTGATGCTCTTTCCCTGCCTGTATGATGGAAAGCACCTCAAATCCCTAGAAGTGCTCAGGATTTCTTCCCTTATCTATTATCTTGTTTCCCAGCTGCGCTTTGAAACTCCTAGGAAAGATCTTTGCCCAAAGCAAATAAAAAGTAGAAAAACTTACATAAAGATGAAGAAAGGGAGGACACCATATGAAGAACATAATCTCTGGCTGAATGAAGAAAACAACATGTATGAAACACACCATTGTGTGTTGTGTAGCGATGCATTTAAGTGACTTTGCTGCATTTTATTTGAATAATTAATACTGACCAAGGTAACAGCAGTCAGGAACTCTGCTTTCATACTCCTGACCCAGAAAAGTAAATATACTGAAACCATGCTACTCCTGCTAGGAAGAAGGCTCCTTAGGATGCTGCAAGTAGTTCTCTAAGGTAAGAACTGGCAGTGGCTTACCTGGACATCTTGAATGACTAGATACGTTGGAAAGACCCTTTTGGTAATTTGCATCTAACTGCTTATCAGAAGACACTTTCCCTTAACACGTAAGGTGAAAGGGGCCAGGTGCAGTAAATATAAATGCTCTTCACGGTTAGGAACTTGGTAGGGTTCCAGAAATACTACACAGCAAGAAACAGAGCTTCCAAGAAGCAGACTTTGTACGGCTTTTAGCATCAGAGCAAACTTTGCTACTTCGGCACCAAAGGGAAGCAAATGGCTGTCTAAAATGTTTTTGCTTGCAACTGTGAAACATCTTCTGTATGCAAATTCAGACACTAAATTAAACATCTTCCATTTAAAATTTACATGAATTTATAAACATTTTATAAAGCAGAGTCAAGGAAGACAAAATAACTCAGAGCAGGAGAAGCCAGTGCTTGTTGCCTGGCTTATCAAACTGATTTATGTGGGTCTTCTGTAATTGAGAACAATCACAGTGAGCTTTACACCTAGCTTGTAACAGTGCTACAGCACTACACAACTACAGCATCACCAGCAACGAAGTCACCAGGTTAGAGCTCTAGTATCACTTAGTTGAGATATGTGGAGGAAGCCTATGTATGGTTTTCAGCCTTTTACAGTCTGAGTAGTAACATCCTTCACAATATACCTGGCAATCTCAGAATAAACACAGGAAGCTAGATCCATCTGTATGTAAGGTCTTCTGTATCTATTTATGACATTTATCCCCAACAAAGACCTTTCTCCTCACCTTTCCAGCATCTTAATTTCTGAAGGACGTAGCGTATGAGGGACTATCATTGAGTTTTACCCTTTGTTCTGTTCAGTAGACCTAATGCTGACCTAACACTGGGCTTGTGAACCACTGCTAGAATTGCAAAGCAGCTGCAGACAGAGCCCTAAGATTGTCTGACCAAGACAGAGATAAATGGATATATTAATACTCAAGATGTATGAGCTCCTATTGCTGTCCAAAAGAGCTGACTGTTCATAAAAGAGAATACCCACCACATTTAGACAAAATAATGGGCTGTAGTCAAACCTGGAATTCTCACAAATCTCTTCCTATCTTTTAGCATTCAATCTCAACTAAATAAAACAAATCTAGCATTTCCAATTTCTTCGGTTCCAAACAGCAGAAACAACAGGATTATTATATTTTTGCATAAATCACAGAAGTTGGAAAAAAAAAATCAACATGCCAGAAGTGGCCTTTTGCTTACTTAACACCCTTCTGCAGTTTCAATCTTGCCTTCTTTAAAGGGCTCCTTACTTAATTATGCATAGCCAGATTTTCATTGTGCATCCTGCTCTTATTTTTTTTCCTCACACTGCTAATTAACATGGAAATAGCTTCAAAAAAATCTCATTGATAGTTTTGACACATTACTGAAAAATTAAGTCTTTGTTACAGCATCGAGCTATAGTTACTAGCTCACAAGATAAACAGCAGTCAGGTATGCAGACACGAAAGGGATCTATCCCAACCTGAGAGGGATTTGCAGCATCATCAGAATTGACAAAGAAAGGAGATGTGCCCATGAAAAGCTTCAGTGAGATAGCACACTTTGTAATCATGTGCAGCACATAATGCTCCCTGACTCTGATTTCAGGGTTCACCTCTGGAAAACACAATGACATGATGTAAATTGCAGCTGGAATGCTGAGGAAGCACTGAAGTGGCACCACGCTGAAGAGCATCACCCAGAGCTTCCCAAGCTTTCCCAGTGCAGAGGCTGCTGTGCTACTCCGCCTGGGTCCCCTCTTGCCGCTCCAATTCTCTGACAGGCTGCAGAAATGCGGTGCTTCTGCTGAGTACGGGCTTCACACTGCTCACAATTAGGCTCTTAATGAGTGTAAATGTAGACTTCAAACCTGAGCAGACTGTTGCAAGTGAATGGAAGGTAGAATTGCTGCACCTACTGCAGCTTGCTTTGTTTGCAAATAAATCATTGTAACAGGTTAGAAACACGTCTGGTAATGACTAATCTCCTAAAAGGACTTGTTTTCTGTGACTGTCAGCATTCTCCTTGAGGGACGTGAGCTGGAGCGCGCCAAGCTAATGGGGGCCTTGTCTTTACTTTAGAGTAAGGAAGTTCAGGCAGCAGATGGCGGCCAGGATCTGCAACTTACTTGTTTACACAACCAGCAGCATTACCACAAAACCAATCCAGAAAGGAGCCAAAAGTGGTGAAAGATTTGTTATTTAGATAATGTACATTAAACAAAAGAGTTAGTCGTTGTCACGGAACTGGAAGTTCGGAATTCCCAGCAGTGGCACAATCACTCTGCTTCACCTGAGAGCTTGGCTTCCCAATCCGTGCCAAACTTTCTCCTCTACACAGCTGCTTTTCAGTCCAGGAGCACTGAATGCACAAGAAGTGCACTCCGCACACAACTCAAATGTGCTTTGTCTATGTTTTATTTACTACACTCAAGGCTACCCAGGTAGGAAAAAAACTGCCAAACCAAGCACCAGATCCAAAATTAGCATTTTATTCAGAACGTTGGGGTCAGAGGTGTATCATTCATATTCTGGTACACAATACAGAGGCAAAGCTGTTCTCAGAAGTCTCTCCAGTTTGAAAGCTCCTTCCCCCTTCCCTCCCCACCCCCAAAACATACTGTATATTTACTCGTGCCACCAGTATTAGGCCAACTTCCCTCCCCCCCTTTTTTGGTACAAATTATGTAAAACTTTTGTGCTAAGAACTTTTTTCCCTCCCCAAACAAAAAAAAAAATAATAAAAATAAAAATAAAAAAAATATTGAGTACTCTAACTACAGTTCAACAATTGATTCAATGTCACTTGTTTGCAACCTGTTTTGTAAATACTTTATCCATAACGAAAGATATAAACATGCAAAAACCTGAATCCATAGACCAAATAATACATACACATGTTCTGAAGTTTCTGCACTTCTCCACAGACTATGCCAATAAAACATTATGTACACATACCATTTTTACAGTGAAGTGGGAAAAAAGTACTAGAAAGTAAAAAAAAAAAAAAAAAAAAAGTGTACATGGATTTAGACCAAAATGTGTCTAACATTCTAGCGTAAGGAAAAAAAATCAATTCTGCTACAAACCGGTGATATGAAAACTCCCTTTATTTGCAACCAGCTGCATAAGTTTTAGAATTTTAGTGAAAAAAATCCCCTAACATCTAAAACTAGAAGTAATGTACATTGTTCCACCTCATGGTCTTCTCTTCCATATAATAAAATTGTTCCATGAGGATTTTTTTTTTAAATTTTCAGTCTCCTTATTTTAATAAAAGCAATGCGATGTAACAAAAGCATATTGAAGCATATTGTGATTCACCTTACTCCTCCCCACCCCAACATATCTTGTCTCTTTAATGCATCATTTCATAAATCAGTACCATTAAAGCCTTAAACATAAAACTAATTCCGATCTGAAAAAGGTACAAAAAGGCACATAAAATCCCAGTGCTTCTGTACTGTAAAATTCAAGTGTAACTGAGCTCAATATTTTTTTCCAAACAGCATTGGATCACTGATATTCCACGGAGCCCAAACTGGTTTGCAGCCTATGCCAAAGCCTTCAGCAAGCACTTGTGCTAGTAGACTACAAAGTTAAAGCCTAGCTTCTGTATGCTTTTGGGGAATATCAGTTGAAATGTTTGTACTTGTCCAAAAACAAAGTTCACTTTGAAGTTCAGTCATCACCTCCACCGTACATGTCAGCAAGTTTCTTGAAACGTGGGCCCCAGTCATTTAGGTAGTCATAGTCTTGCTCACCACCACTACTTGAGGAATTAAGAGAGCTCAAGGATCCAGCAGTGGAGCCACTTCCTTCATAGTCAAAGACTAAGAGGGAATCATATGGTGGGGCTGTAGGGTCATTGTCGGCTGCTTTAAGTCCCTGTAATAATGAGAGAGAGAAAAAAAGATTAAGCTCTGTATCGGAGCGAGGCAACACGTAACTGGAACATTGCAGTGCTCTTATCTACCAGCCACCACTTGAGAAAATCTAGTTCTTGTTCTTCTGCAGTTCACATCAACCAGAACGGCATGGTTCATGTCTCTGCAACTCCAGCAAGAACATATTTCCATTTCCTTTAGAATGGACACGTTTCTAGGATTTAGAGCTGGACGTTTTAGAATAACTGCACACACTGTTCTAACAAAATCTTGAGAACATCACTGAACTTGGAACGATGCTAATAAATATACAGTTTCTGAGCTGTACAGCTCACAACCTGAGGCATGAGCAATATGGGACTGGTTAAACAGACAGATGGGGAAGGAGAAATAGGCATGTTTGCAAAGATTTGCTTTAACAGCTATCTCACATGGCCAATAACGTATCCACTGACATTGCTGGCCTGCAGTCCATCTGTGTGTGCCAAAAGCCGTATTTAGTTAGTTCTGCAAAATTCATGTGCCTCTGTAGGCTGCTGTGAGATAAAGGTACAATATGTTGGCTTAAGCCGCATGTGCTTTGCCATTACCATCCATAAGATTCCACCTGCTCCTCATAAAACACACACAAAAAGAGACATGAAAGCTAAATGCATTGATATAACCATTTCTGTTTCCTCATTTCAAAATATTCAAGCTATAAACACACAAATATTAGGTCTTCAGCAATTTTAAACTTCTACCCTCTACAGCTGAATAACTCAAAACTAAACCCAAAACAAACTGAACGAGGGAAAAGTAGAGTAAGAACCACACTTCTTCCAGAGGACAGACTCTCCTCTGGTTCCTTACATAAGTCCAAACCTAAACAGTAAATTTAATTTTAAAATACAAAGTGATTGCTCTGTGGTGAGCCACACTTAGCCTGGGAAAAGTTACAACTTGAACATAACAGGCTACAGCCTGAAGTTATAAGTAAAAGCAAGCCCCCTTGTGTTTTGGATTTTTCAGCCTCGTAGTTTCTTCCACAGGATTAGCAATGATTTTTCAAGACCCTCCGCTTTCAGGATGGATCTACTCTGGCAGCTACTGATGAGGAATAATGTGACTGCCAAGGTTCTTTAAGCCTTAGCTAGGACTTCAAGTTGCTCCCTGTTAGATTAATTTTAACCAGTGCAATCTGTGCCAATTTTCTTGTTAATTTTTAATGCTCATTTATTTCTTTAAAGAATTGCTTTCTTATACTCTTTTCTGAAGGACTGAGTATGCCTCCTTTGAATTATTTAAGATGCCATTTTTACAAATTTATGTTTTAGACTAAACAGTGCATGATAAAAATCCGATGTAACGGAAGCGTCTGATTTTTTTTCCTCTGAATATATATATACCTGAATCTGTTAATTAAAGCACATAGTATTGATAAAAGAACCCTGATTATTAGCACCTAAAATCATTCAGAAGTGTGCAAAATGTACCTAAAATAATTCTGCAAATCAATGCTGGAAAGGCCCAGCATAATTATCAAACTAATGACCTCCAATCAAGAACGTATTTTGGATTTAAAGTGATCGTTTCGCGTAGTACAACAACATCAAGCATGCTATTAATAGCCAGTATTAGAAGCATAATTTTGAATTATCTGATAAGAATAATTGGTGATGCTTGTTATCTTTCTCTTCGGAGTTTTCCATCCTGACAGTCACAATAAGGACGAATGATTCAAGATTCCTAAAAGGCAAAGGCAAGTACATGTTGGAAGACTTCCTTCGTCCAGCTTCAAAGCTTCAAACAGTCCTAAGGCTTTCTCTTTATTTCTGCTGCTGAAGCAGAAATGTAAATTTAAGTCTTAAGCAGTAGCTGGCGTTACAATATTTGCACCTTCACTTAAGCCTGCTTGGGGTGATGTACTCCCATGCTTTTTGGACAGAGGTGACAAGGAAGGAGAAGGCTTAAGGAGTGCTGATGTAGGAATCTCAGGTGTTTCTGTGTAAAAGTCATTTACAAAGGTGGTTTGGAGAGGAAATGTTATTTCCCTGCAGTTCCGCCTGGGAACAGAAGAACAGTGAAACACGGGATATTAACTTACTACAATTAAAAATTCCTCAGACTCTCAGTATAATGACTGAACATTAACTAACTTAACTTCAGGATAACTAAGTTCTTTGCCATATTTTTACAGCACGTTAAGATGATTAACAAATACCACAACTTTTTATATCCCTTCTGCTAAGCATATTCTCTGAACTGCTGGGTTCTACAGCATGTCTGAAGCTGGAGATGCTTGGTATCAGCTTTGGCAAAGGAATTGGCTTATGAAACTCTTCTTGGTTTCAGTACTGCCACTTTTTTGCTTACTATGACATTCCTTCCAGTGGGTGGTACCACAAACTACTGTGTTGGCATGACTGAGAAAGCAAAAATGGTTGCCTATAACTGCTTACACTGTTTTTGCTGGAGTAGTATTGTCAACCAGTCCTCAAAAAATTCCTTAGTATTTCTCAGAGGTGCTCAAGAACTTCAGGATAGTGGATTTGCTGTTGTATTGATTACAGATTCCTGATCTGAAAATCTGCAGTTTCCACTAGTTAGAGAAGGTTACTCAGTAGCTGAACTGTGGGGGCACGTGCTTGAGACCAGATGATCTCCCTGGAAGATGGAGAACTAAGACATATTTCTTTGCATTTGCTACACAAGCAATGCACAACAAGCAGTCACTGAAGAGAAGATGATGTGACATCCAGTAAGGTCATGGCAATACAAAGGTGAGTGTGAGATCTACGATAGACTGACTAGCAACCTCATTTATTCCTCTTCCTTATGTGTTGCAGTTCCTTTCACTGATCAAGAGATAAAGAGGAGGAAGAGGAAAGACTACAGAGCCTTAACAGAAGAACGATGGCGACCTTAAGCTATACTTGTGTAACTTGCTTGGTCTTGCATGTACTTGCTTGGTCCCAAATTGAGTGAAAACAAAATCTGCAAGATCTCAAAATAACATGAAACTTTACAAAATCTGATCTAATGCTTTTATTTTTATTAATCCTACTACTTAATCAGATTCAACAGACTTTTGATGAGAATGAAAGAATAGAGCCCTACAAGCAAGTATGAAAGATTATTTCAGCTTGTTTTTTTACTTGACAAGAGACAACAGAAAACATTGAGGAACCCTGTTCTGCTTAGAGGTGCACTGTATCAATAAGTATTTACTAAGAATGAATTGAGGGTCCTTCACGTTCTCATGGGATGAGACCTTCAGTTTGTAATTTAAATTTACCTCAGGCTATGTCCTCTATTGATTAGAAATATTTTCTTAGTCACAAACTCTCCAACACAATAATTTGTTTTAAGATTTCTAGGGACAGCACAGGTGGTTCTTGAAAATGAGCCTAACAAAGCTTCTTCAAACAGGTCTGATTTATACTGTCCTCCAAATCCTCACTATTCTTAGCATTAATTACGCTCCACATTCTGCAGTTTATGTTTTAAAAAGCTCAAAATGGAAAACAATGTCTACAGAGGATTCTTAATAACACATGACTTATTTCCCTGTCTTGTTTGTACACTGAACTGGAAGAAAAGGAAGTTTTTCCCTCGCCCCCCCCTTAAATTAGAGATTTATCTACCCACTGAAACAGACAAAACAAGAAAGTCCCCGAGGTCATTTAGCTTATGCCTGCAAAACATATTTTGATTATAAGGCACCTCTGGAACCTTCTTATTTTACAAAGTTCATGTTTTATTTTAACTTTGCAAGTGTTATAAAAATACTTGAAGGCTCTATCCTACTTGTAACTTGTTTTTCAACTGAGAAGTTATTAGAACACTACAAAATAATCATACTTACATATGTCTCATTGAGTTAGGCAGATTTAGTACAACTGATGATAGCTAGAAAATAATACACTACAGGAAACAAAGTAAATACTGCCAAAGGGAAAAAAAAAACCCACGAAGATGATCCACTAGGTCTTTTTCACCTTTTGTTCCTCTGTCATAGGATCAAGAGGAAAAAAACACCCCATGGTGGTGGTAGCTAAGTCCTCAGTATCTGAAACAAATGATGTACGGTTATTTTTTGCCAAGAAGTTGGAGTAATTCAGTAGCTAGTTTGAACAATACTGGCACTGTGTCTGAGGTACTGGTGAGCATTCAACAGACTGAATTAGTTCCCACACACACGGGCTAGAATCCCAAAGGTTCAGACAGTCATCAGCATCTCTGATGACAGGGCCAAGTTCTCCAAAATACACGACTGATCTCCACAAAGTGTTGCATGTTTTCAAGCCAACAGGGTAAATGCAAACTTTGTTACAGAGGTTTTGACAACTGAAAGGCAGCCCTTCTTTGTTTAGTTAGTGACTGGGTTAGTTCGGGAAGTGGTCTGGGTTAGGGCTGACCAAAAGAGAACTTATGGTGTGACTTGTCACAGTAGATCAAAGTTCTTTGCCTAACCATGTTAAATTTGGATGCAAAGAGATATTAACTTTACCCTTTCTTATCTTGCTATGTCTTCATTTATTCAACATAAAACTGAGAGAAACTTACCGATTTGTTCAGGCATAATCTTGCTGGGGCTTACAATGCACTGCAAAGGGTGTTATCTGAAGCGAAGCTGAAAACCTGTGCAGCCTAAGTGTTTATGCATCAGATACTGATTTTTTGCAATATTAACTGTAATAGTGACTACTATAGCAAACCATTTTTTTTTTCTAATTGACTTCTTAGAATCACATTTGCCATGGCAAATTTTGACACAATACAAATTAAGATACAACTACTGTGGAGAAATAGAATCTTCATTTTGCCCAGTGTTCTGGTAAAACAGAGCACAAAGAATCCTTGGCTGTAACTGTGCACTTAAGAGAGGGTTAGGTGAAATGCTCCTTAGTAAAACAAAACTGAAATCCTAAGAAAGAAATATCTTACAACAAAAAGAAGCTAAATATATAGCATTTGAAACACAGAATCTACATCACATAGTTTTGTTCAATCTGTGGAGGCAACTGATTTACCAGTTAGCTTGCTGATAAAATTGCCATGCCTTAATTTTGTATATAAATCTAAGGTTAATTTTGTTTTTGAGTGAATATTATTATTACTATCATTTTACAATATAGAAATAGCTGGAGGAAGCTTTCTCTTTTAGGTGAAGAGAAAAGGGAAGTATAAAGGAAGGTACTAAGCTAATACAACAGAAAGCAGTAAGAAAACTGTAAGAAACTACTGTTTCTACACATTTACGATAGACTCTTCAGGAGTGACAACATACTGAAAAATAGCATTGCTCAAACAGCTTCCTGAGTAATTTTAAAATTGTATAAGGCTGTACAAACTCTGTCCCTTCTCTGGTTTTCTAGAATCACCCTCATTCCTCATCTAGGATCCATACGAGTGTGAATGCTGCTGCAAAGATGAGAAAAATCAGGGTACTGAGGATCATGAGCTCACTGCCACCGCTTGCCAGGTTGGGAGGGTCTGGACACGCTCATGTGAGAACAGGAAGGGAAAGTGATCATCTGGAAGAAGATGAGGGGCCGTGACAACATTCTTGTGCATACACAATCTTGGGCATTTTATTATCCCATGACTCCACTATATTACAAAAGCCAACTGTATTTGTAATATTTAGAAGTACAAGGTATGCAAAAATCATCTTTGCTAAGCTACTTCATTCTAACAGAGGTCTTCCACAAATCTGGATACTCTTAAAATACATCTAATTGGAATAGCTTATGGCTGGTCACCTCCCTTTACACAGTATTGTTGTGTATCTCATTAGGATCAAACTCCATTTTATGCAGCTTGCTAACTCAGACGAGACTTAAGTGTATCAGTCTGTTTTTTCCTTAAAACAAACAATAAGAAATATATCTGGAAAAAAACAGATCTCTTCAATGCTTATCTGGCGAGTAATTGCTGAAGATGCAAGAAAATTAGAGAATATAATTTACTACTATTAATCTAAAGAATACCGAATTACTAAACCATAATTAACAACTTAAAAATAAGCTAAATATTTGTTTTTCTGTAATTAATGAGCACAAGAAATTCATTCTGCTGTCTTAAGTTACATAAAAATCAATGATTTAAGACTGACAAGTGATTGAAATAACGAAACAAATATTTGTGGTATTATTCCTTTCAGAAGTGCGAATAATCTGCTTATAGTCTGAATCTTACTTACATTTATCTTTATTAATTTGAACAATCAAAGATAATGCAAAGACTTTTAAAGCTCTATGACAAGTATTAAAAGCACTTACATAACATTTAATTTAGCTGCCCTGCTCACTAATCGTATTTGATGGAATTCTTTTGGCCTTACTGAACGTACAGAATTTCCACTACTCTCTGGATTCAAAGGGTAATGTATGAGGAAAATGAATATGAACTACTTCTATTATTAAATTACTCTGAATTAATAAATGAATTTAGGCTAAACTATAATTTTGTTAGTCTATTTATTACTTGGAACCCAAAGAATAATCCTGCTTGGAGATACTGTGGTTGCAGCTGATAACGTATTATGAATGTAATTAATATAAATGTGGAGAAGTTAATTGATATATCTTCTCTTTCTGTTTGAATGAGTTAATTAAATTTGTCTGCACTTTAAAAGAACGTATTTACTTCAATCTAGCAAGACAACTTTAATTGTTTAAGTAAGTTTTAAAAAGTTATAATGTTCAAATTTAACAGCTACTCACGCAGAGTGCAATTAAACAAAATATAAAAGCTTACAGATCATAGGAGCAAACTCTTTCTCTTTTACCTCGTTAATGAAGTCCCCAATGTCCCCAGGATGAGGAGCAGCTGATCTGACTGGATACTGAGGTTCTGCATGGATTGGCCTTTCATCAAGACGTCTGATTCCAACAGGTTTGATGGCGTCTGGTTCTACAGTGTCAGGCTGCTGGAGCTGGCTCAAGTCATAATCCTGCAAAATGTGAAGCAGAGTTATGTTGGGAGAATTTCAAATGGTATCTCACAGCGGAAATACAAGGAAAGAGAAAAGGGAAGTACACAGAATCATTTCATCACAACTCTTATTTTCAGGATTGTAACACGTACTGAGAATACGTCTAAAACATAGTTACTTGGAGGACATTATTTGATTTATACTCCCTGAACCTGTTTTGATTCTGTTCCATCAGATTTGTAGTGGTTCTCATAAATTTTCCATTGAGAAGAAAGGATTTGTGTAGTACTATTAAGAGACTAAACACTTTCCCTAGTAACGATGATCTACTGCGCAGAGCGAAGATATCAAATCCAACTCTTATTTTTCTAAGGAAATAAACACCAGACATTCTCATTCTGAGAAAGAAGCAAGTGCACTGCTCTGTAGTATTTTATAATACATTCAAGAATGGAGTTTAAGACTTTCTGCTGATTTCATGTGGCTCCCATAATATGAAAGCCAAAGGGGGAAAAATGTCATAAGAAGTACAAAGCTCCTCAGATTTGGCCTTAATTCTAAGCATTTTCTAAAGATTACTTGTGGATCTGTTCATTAAGTACTTGATGCCACAGTTTCCAACTCTGGCAGACTGATGAAGCTAGCATAGCAATACGAATTCCAATAAGCAGTATATACGTATATTAAATTTTTAATTAGATGAATATTTATGCATTTAAGATAGATATGTCTGAATACTATTTGCACAGCGTGATGCATTTCAGCACTGTCATTCACCTCGCTGTAGACATGCCTAGAAGGTAGTCATGCTCAAAGATGCCTTTGCACGAGGCTCTGGTAAAAATGCGGAACAAAGAACTGGACTTAAAGGCTTAAACTAAAGCCAACCATCCATGAGTTACCAGCAGACTGGGGCTTCACACCAGCTCTACTGTACGCCAGATGCCCTACACCACAAATAGTCCAAGCAGCTGAGAAGCATTCTAAAATAAGTTCTTCTATAATCAGCATATATTTTTCAACAGTGTTTTTCCTAGGAAAAATCTTGTTTGTAATCTCAATTTGCTGTGAGCTGTCTGTACAAAATATTACATTTTCACTGGTTCCTAACTGACTCCTGAGAAAGAAACACATACTTCCACTGTCACTTCATGGAACTTAGGAGGCCTGTTGAGAGTATTACTTTACCAACTGTGGCCCCCCAAAACAGACCTTTGAACAGGAAGCGAGGTCTTTTGACTGCAGTGAAGGCAGTTCACTGGGAGAACTTTACTATCAGATCATTACACTTTCTAATTTGCTTCTTGGGTTCTCAACTGACTGCACACAAATACATAGTCAGAAAGGTGCAGCAGCTCCACTGAGATCTTAGAACGTAATTTCGTATGTTTTAATTAAATTACAAGTTCCTTGGGGCAGGCCTGTAACATTAACCCTTTGGTTCATCAAGCACGAAACAGAGTAAGTCATTTTGATGAAGTTGTATGGACCGGAAAAAGTAAAAGTAAAGAAAGTAAAAGTAAATGGAACTCTTTATTATGTAAATTAAAATAGTTTCAAGACATACTATCAGAAAATCATATGAGAGTAGAATGTAGTTTTCAGAATTTATGAATATGTATTAAGAATGCTTTTCATACGCTTCTTTTTAATGCTAAATATTTTCACATGGAGGAATTCAAATAGGTATGGTTAAATGAAAAAATATATTGAAATCAGGAAAATCTCTCTGGTCATTTCAGTTTTATAATGCTATATATATATTATTTATA